>NC_090267.1:273236492-273556492 GCF_040414725.1 Anabrus simplex | reverse complement strand
AACGCTTCTACTGCATAATGAATACTGAATACTGATGAAAATGAACTGTTATTCAACAATTCCAATGTCACACAGAAATACAGACAGCGTTGTTCATCAACAGTACATGGCTCAAGTTCGCTACAGTATATATTGTTAGAAGTGATATTGCAAAGGAAATCTAATATACAAAGATAAGCAAGGCACTGCGTCATTGTGAGCTGAGCTCGTCAATTGATTCATGCACCAAAACACCACGCGCAGCCACAGCTCATCATATTTTGCAAATGGGTTAATATTTACATTCCATCAGGTTTCCAAGAGCGTCTTGAAAGAGAATGACTATTAGAAGATAACATCAGATATTTTGTTCAGGGTTTTGTTAATAACATAGTTCTGGCCGAAGATTTTAACTGTGTATTAAATCAGAGGTATCAAACTAGATATTTCGATAACTGTCACAGCCTTAAAAATCTTGTTGAGGGATTATTACGCTTACATGACGTTTGAGAACTTAAACATGGAACAGGCATACAATTTACATTCTACCAAGCTGGGTCAGCTTCCAGGCTCAATAGGGCATATTTATCACGAGAGATGATAAACAGGCTACACAGTTCTGAAGTTTTACCAGTGTCACTCAGTGACCACCATGCTCTAATCTTCTGTTAGTTAACAACAGCACGACCACCTTATATGGGTATAAATACTGGAAACTTAATGCGTCCCTCTTATACGACGAGGATGTCCAAAATAATTTTCGAACATTATGGATGAAATTGCGTGGTAGTAGCCGTCGTCGTCGTCATCTGGAACAGTTTCCAACCACAGGCTGGGTCTGCTTAGAACATAAGCCTCTCCATTGTTTTCTGTCCATCCACCACTTCTCTTCTGTCACTATCGTCCAGTTCCCTCCTCTTGCCTCGATGCTCTTTATATATCTTTCAGCCATCCGTCCCTCGGTCTTCCTCTAGGTCTCCTTCCCTTCAGCTCCATTTCTAACATCTTTCTTGGTATCCTCTCTTCTCCCATTCTCTCAACATGTCCACACCACTGCAGCCTTGATTTTTCTATCCTTTCCTGGTGGGGTACCTCATGTACCATTTCCCGAACTCTCACTGCTAGACATTTGTTGCTGTGTGTATAATATATATATATATTTTTTTTTTTGCTATTGGCTTTACGTTGCACTGACACAGATAGGTCTTATGGTGACGATGAGACAGGAAAGGCGTAGGAATGGGAAGGAAACGGCTGTGGCCTTAAGGTACAGCCCTAGCATTTGCCTGGTGTAAAAGTGGGAAACCACAGAAAACCATCTTCGGGGCTTCCAACAGTGGGGTTCGAACACACTATCTCCTGGATGCGAGTTAACAGCTGCACGCTTCCAACTGCACGGCCAACTCACCCGTTGTTGTTGTTGTTGTTGCTGTTATTATTATTATTATTATTATTATTATTATTATTATTATTATTATTATTATTATTAGGCCTCAGCTACTGTGGTGCGGATTTTCTTTAGTCCAGCAGCAAAGGTGGATTTCTACTGGAACGTATACTATGGCTGAGTTAATTTAATTTTTTTGGATAATACTAAGTATGTCTCCTGAAATCTTTAACATGCCAACAACAAATGACTTGGAGTGCCCAGATTTTTGATCATCCTTCAAAAATTGTCTGCTCACCTGGGATCGAACTCACAAACTTGGGATCTTGAGTTGGACATTTGGCCACTGAGCCACTAAAACAGCTACCACAAAGGTACAAATGTGCTGGCTGGTAAGGTCTGTCACATTCCTTCTGGGTGTGGTGATGATGATTATTGCTTGAATGGAAGGATCAATCTGATCCTAGAAAATTACTTTTTTCATTTTCACCTCTGCTTTGTCCAGTAGAAATCTGCCTTGGATTTCTAGAGATTTTAATACAGAATGTACTGGTAAAAAAATTATTCAGCTGTTGAGGTACTGATGAACTGTTTTATATTTGTAAAGTACATAATATTGCTTAAGGTTGGAGTATTTTCTTGTTCATCATTAAATGAACTTCATTTTTCCTCATAGAGATCATTTTCAAGAATTAATTTTTAGTCTCTGTATATATTGCCGGCCCCGTGGTGTAGGGGTAACGTGCCTGCCTCTTATCCGGAGGCCCCAGGTTCGATTCCCGGCCAGGTCAGGGATTTTTACCTGGACCTGAGGGCTGGTTCGAGGTCCACTCAGACTACGTGATTAGAATTGAGGAGCTATCTGACTATGAGATAGCGGCCCCGGTCTAGAAAGCCAAGAATAACCACCAAGAGGATTTGTCGTGCTGACCACACGACACCTCATAATCTGCAGGCCTTCAGGCTGAGCAGCGGTCGCTTGGTAGGCCAAGGCGCTTCTAGGGCTGTAGTGCCATGGGGTTTGGTTTGGTTTGGCTATGTATATATATTTCTTTTAGTGCTCTTTCCTTCATTTGTCATTCTTTTCATGTCTTCATTGTTACTTGTGCTTATAAGCATTGAAATGTATTATATATTTTGTCAGGGACAATAAGTAATCAATTACAAATGAAGTGAGGAAGAACAAATTGTTATAGGATGAGTTCTGAATTGGATCCCTTCTCATTTTTTTGTCATATGATGTTTCAGAGATCTTTTCTTCTTAGAATGAGTTTTTATGTAAAAATGAATATTATATATTTTACTCTAAAATTGTAACTAAAACAGTGATGGAGTGTGTTTCAAACACTATAAGAAGTTTTAATGTCATTCTAAAAATATTAGTGTCATGGGGCTCTTTTTATAAAAGCATTTACACCAATGAAATACCGCCTGCTTATGCAAGAATTTCTTTGCCTTCTCAGATAATAAGCTAGTATGTGGTCAGTAAATCTATTACTCTTCATAACTTTCACACTGATGTATATAATATACACTGGGTGGCTCAAAAAACGTAACACTTCAATTTGTTTCAAAACTGAAATTTATTTTAATTTTATGACACTAATCCACTATCTTATGATAGAATATTGTCGTATGGTTCCATCTAACAATGAAAGGAAAAGACGATTACAAACAAATTGAACAAATTAAGCCAGAGATGCACATTTCAAGGAAATATTGAGTAAGCTCATGAAAGTTATGCACTTCTGTTGTGATGTTATACACTTCACACTTTTAGTTCACAGACCTCGGAGACTATTTTGGGAGACTTCTGTTCATATATTCAAAACCGTGATGGCATTCAACCTTTCAAGCATTAATGCAGTAATGTCCTGTTGAGGAATCATTTCCCATTCTTCCAGGAAGGCATCCCGTAGGTCCTGTAGGGTCTCTGGATAGTGCTGATTTGCTCTTCTCCCCAGCTGGTCCCAAACGTGCTCAATAGGATTCAAATCAGGGCTTCGAGCAGGCCAAGCCATAGCACGAATCCCTGTTTCATCCAAGAACTCGTGCACATATCTCGCAACATGTGGGCGTGCATTAGTGTAAAATCATCACCAATAAATGGAGCAAAAGGCACAATATGTTCCAGAAGGATTTCCTCCACATACTGATGTGCGGTAAGGCTCCCATTCTCCACGAAGACCAAATCTGTCCTTGCAACTGTATTGATTCCTGCCCATACCATCACAGAACCACCCTGAAAAGGCGTCCTGAATGAGAATGTGCATGGGAATACCTTTCCCCTGGCCTTCTCCAGACTCTCTCTTTTCCGTCAGGTGGTCGGAGGCCAAATCGTGACTCATCGGTGAACAACACTTGATCCCATTGTTGTACTGTCAAGCCAAGACGTTCCCTTGCGAAACGTATTCAAGCTTTGCGATGCTCTCTGGTGACTTCCGGGCCTGTAGGAGGTCTTTTGGACTTAAAATTGGCTTCTTCCAGTCTTCTTTGAATGGTTCTCTCACTAACATTGACCCCTCAAACTTGGAGTCGATTTCTTGCTTCAACGGCAGTGGTGTGATGGTTGCAGAGAACTTGAAGTTGTAAGAAGCGGTCTTCTCTCTCCGATGCTGCTCTTCTTGGGCCTGATCCTGGTCTCCTTGCAAAGCTAATAGTTTCCCTGTACCTTTGTATGGTTCCGGAAAGCATGCAACGTGTACTCCTCAACACTTCTGCAACGTAATGCGTGCTGCGACCATCTTCTACCAAAGCAACAGCTTTCGCAGCTTGTTCAGGGCTTAACGGCATGTTTACTCTAGAAAGCTGATTAAGACAGTCACAGAAAGATCCTACAAACATATCAGGTTGCACGGGAAAAAACAATTGAGGCTAGTGCAAAAAACAATCAACACTTCATAGTTTGCTCACAAAACAACGCCAATAACATACCCCATCTTAAAAAATTGGTTGAAGTGCTTAACCTTGATTAAATAGATAATTACAGAATAATTACACATCATTTATTGGGTGTTGCATTTTTTGTGCGCCTCGGTGTATATTGATATCTCTCTTCTTGGGTTTTTTTTTTTTAAATCCTCCCCAGTACACAACATACAGCAGTGTGGTATTTAAAAAGATTGTAATATACTGTCATTCATTCATTTCTGTTGGACTGAAAGATAATTTATTATCACTGCATTGGTAATTGTGTTATAGCACAGTGCAATCACAATTTTGGAAGCAGTCTCTGTCTTACATTAAGTTATCAATGTATTAATCATTTGTATTCATTCATGTTTGACTTTGAAATTATATAATAAACAAGTTTTGGTGGTTTTATTTCTTATAGATATATTGTAAAAGTTATGAAGAAGTCATTTAATGTGAAATATTAATACTCTGTTGTGGCTTGTTAATTTCTGGTGTATTTTTCTGTTGGAAGAACTGTTCATAAACTATTTGAAGAAATAAGTTGAAATAATTTTGTATGTTCTTCACTGGATAATAATCCACAATCATTGTGGTTCACAACAGAAGTAAAATATTTTTAAAGTCATTTTATATCCTATTGGAGTGATTTAAAAAAAAATATGATGTTCCATTTTAAAATTGTGTACAATCTTGTTCTTTGCCAAAAAATTATTTTAGAAACTGAAGGGGTAAACTTTATTTTTGGGTTGTAATATTTTTGCATTGTAGTGTGTTCTTGTAGTTGATACAACTTACTTTCTTTGCGCGCGTGTTCGCGCGCGCGCACACACACACACACACACACACACACACACACACACACACACACACACACACACACACACACACAGTGATGTTCATAAAAGAGTGAAAGAAAACAAAACATAGGTTGCTGGTTGCATGACTCAAACCAGAATTTTCCACCCTGTGGATAGGTACATTGACTCATATATCTGGGATGGTCAGTGCATAACAGAATCACATTCAACTCCAACAATGAAAAATTTTCTGTGGAATAATCTAGATCTGCATCTAAAGTATATATTCTATTGTATATCACTCATTAGTAGAGCTCAGCAGTGTTAGAGTTGGAAAACTGTTTCAGTAGGTTGTTGAGTCATTTGATGGGAAGTTTCAAGATGTATAAGGGTGAAAGTGCAGATCTATTCCCAGGAGAATTGGTTGCAAATTACTTGTGTAGCCCACCATTGAAATGGTACCTTAGTGGAGAATTGAAGTCAATGAAAAGAGGATTAAAGCAATCTATATGGTGTGATGTATTAAGAAATTGGAAGGAAAACAGTGTTGTTTATTGTCATCTCTGCATGGAAGGAATAGGAATCAAATCCAAAGATACATTTCTCAGAGGATATTAATTCTATATCCTCCCTCCTTTGATGAATATACTGAGTTTTCACAGATGTGATATATTTATGAAATGAAGTGTAATATAATATATATAAATTATCACCCTCTTTCAAATCTGCCGTTACAGAGGTCTGAGACTTCTGTTGTTGCATTTAAACGCTGTGTATGATGATGTGCATAACATGTGGACTTTGTTGATTGAATTGTATAGATAAATCAAGAGCTGTAAAGAGTTATGTACTAAAATTATATAATGTGGAGTGACAAAAGAAATATCTGATGTATATTTTTTAACGAAGATAATGCAGGAATATGTATTGTTTGTTTATCTTATGGTTATAAGATCTCTTAATAACACTGTATTGCACCTTGTTTAGTCTGGTATTCAAAATTCTCTTTCCTTGGCTTGTTAACATTTTACAAGCTTTCTTGCAATTTTAGTTGGAGCACATGTGAATATTTATAAAATAAATGTACATTTATATTTTAAAATTTGCAAAATACTATTTAAATGAAAAAAAAAATTGTTAGAAGTTCTCAAATAAACTTAAAACAGGGTATATGTTTCATTTATATAATTTCACCAGCCCCTATTTTGAAAGTCCCCCAACGTGTTTGAACAGGCTGAGGGGGTAAGGGTAGTTTAAACTTCTGAACTTGAAGCGGAGCCTTAACAAAAATCTTCTTGGTGTTAGCAATGAATTTATCCACCTCAGGGTAGATCCCTTGGACCTCTTCAGCCACTCCACGTTGGGCATGCTCAAGACACGTCACATGCACCATTTTTTTAATACAGAATTTGAAAACCTTTCGCTGCTTTCACCCTGTACGGAGCAGTGTTCGTTACGAAGATGAGCACATTCTCTCTTACTTTACCCGACCATAACAAATTCATTGCAGTGTCAAAAACAACACCGATGGAGGAGTTGTTCACCTTATGCAACACTTCACACGTCAACAGAAATGTTTCTCCATGCTGGTCATGTTTAAGGATGCCTACAATAACATTTGCCACACATCTACCATCTACATCCGTGATTTCCTCTGTCGATACCCATATTTTGTTACTATCGACACTTTTTCTTATTTTGTTCATTGTCATCGTAACGGGAAGTCAGATAGTTCTTTCTTAACATCGACTCAGAGGGAATGGAATGAATCGTGTACTTCTCTAAGAACTTAGGAAACTAGGTACCTGTACTTTATATACAGGAATGTTTGATGAAACCATTATTTCACAAGGATCATTACAAAACGAAGAAGATGCACTGCCCGATGTACGCGAGTTGCTGAATGATTTCTCCAACAGCAATCGCTGCTTGTATTCGGCTGCTAATTGTCTGTTTACATAGCTTTTATGTTTAGCAGTTTTGCAATGTTGTTGCATTGTAATAGATTTCTCAGCTGTAATTTTCGCCTCACACAGTTTGCAAAATAAAATATATCCATCAGTACAAAAATACTTTTCACCAAAATGTTTAATAAAACTTTGCAACCTCACACTCTCAGAGCACTTTACTATTAGGCATCTTGAAACTGCACTTGTCTACTCATTAATAGATACAGAAGGATACTGTGGATGGGCTTAGATAGTTTGTGGTTCAAATTCTTTTCTATCATTCTGCAGAAAAAGAAAACTGAACATTGTCTATCAGGAAAGAGAAAGAGAAGTAGCTATTTGTTTCTTCCTCACACACAATGAATCATACTTTGGCATCTCAAATGGTCTGATGATGTTTTAGGTAAATTTACAGAACCATTCACTCGCAAGCTGTGACAGCACATTCCTGGTAAATCCTGCTATCACGAAGTGAAGGTTGACAAACAAACTTCCCTTCAGATAGTTGCACAAACATTATGAAATGTTATTTAGAACAATATATGTTGAAATGTTAAATACTACATAAATATGACTAAAAGTATGCTCTAATTTGATCATGTGGCCAAAATATGACTCAGCACTAAAATACAGTTAAATATGCATTTATATGACCTATTCTGGTTTTTCGTGTTCCCAAATGTTGGAAATATGCTTAACTTGGAAAATTAAGTGGGGATAAAAATAGGACATCATAAAAAATCTGAACCCTAGTTATGACCATTTGTATGTCACATTCCTTTTCAAAACAGCCTCTTGATAACTATGACAATTTTTGATGAATCAGCTCCCCAATCCTTCCTTATTTGTGAGTAACTTTTAATACATAATGAAGGGGTTCAGTTACATATGGCCCAGAGGAAGTTGGAAAAGTTTATAGAACTGGATTTAAGTGCATGAAATACACTGGAAAGAGCTCAGTTTAGCATTGCACACAGGACATTCTCTAGCATTGACTTTTTATGCGGCTGTGTGCTTGTTCCTCTATTTGGATGGGGTATACAGATGACTAGCCATTTTTTCTATTATTCTTACTGTGTTGAAATGGACTTCTGTTCAGACTCCACCAAAACAAGAAAATTGGCCTTATTTTACCTTATGTGCAGTCTTCAGTTACATTAGAAGCAGGAGTGATGAAAATTAAAATATGAGAATAGAATGTGTTTAAATGATGTTGCATATATCCTATCATGTTAGATGTGAACTGCTGTAAAATAGATCACATTTTTGGATTACAAACATTCCCATTGGGTGTTGTCATTTATCCACCCTCTGTTCCCAACTATTTATCTGCATACTTAACAGGTATTCTAGTTCCAGGAGTTATGATCCATCATTTGTTGCTCTGGGGTAGGAGCCAGAATATATAAGTTTTAGCTACTTGAAAGTGAAGAGAATTTGCTGTCTTTTTAAATTGTGTAAAGTAGTTGTAGGGTGGGCTTTTAGCTCGTTAACATGAAGGAGTGGTGGTGGGGATTATTGTTTTAAGCCTAACAAAGAACCTAAGTATGCTTATTCCTTATTCTGTCAGTCCATGCGATGAACAATGTGAAGGAGTTGCTCATAGGGTTTACTGATGTATGCGTCTAAGTAGACTTGATGGACTGGTACAAGTTCACAAATGTACTATTTAAGCTCTTCCAAAAAATTGTGAATCAGTAACCAGACTGGAATGTGCTATTGTGCTATCCAGCACACTTCTTCCATAAGCAGAATCCAAGCAGTTGCTCTATTCACTGATATGGAGGAGCCTTATGATACCACATGATGTGCAGCATCCTCTCCTGTATCAATAGAAATTCTGAAGAAGATTGTCAGAATTTGCAAACTTCCTCTCCCTCTCCCCCTGTGGGTGAGGGCAGTAGAATACACCCATGGTAACCCTTCCCTGTTGTAAGAGACAGCTGAAAGGGGTGCCCCAAGCGACTTTGAACTTGGGACCATAGGTTGGTGACTACAGATCCATTAGCTGAGTCTGGCATTGCTTTCAGATGCCTGTAACAGTCTTCTCACTGTAATATTTCATGTACAACCTCCCTTTGACAATACCCCCTGCGGGTGGGGGACGTACATGTAGAATACACCCGCGGTATCCCCTGGCTGTCGTAAGAGGCGACTACAAGAGGCTCTCAACTTGGAAGTGTGGATTGGCGACCACGGGGCCCTTAGCTGAGTCTTGGCATTGCTTCCACTTACTTGTGCCAGGCTCCTCACGTCTATCCTGTCCGACCTCCCTTGGTCAACTCTTGTTCTTTTCCAACCCTGACGGTATTAGAGCATTCGAGGCCTAGGGAGTCTTTCATTTTCACACCCTTTGTGGCCCTTGCCTTCCTTCGTCCGTTACTTCATTTTTCGAAGTGACGGATCCCTTCTTTCTTCTTCTTCTTTTCTCTCTCTCTTTACCCACTGTGGGTGGGGGACACAGACGAATAATACACCCACGGTACCCCCTGCCTGTCGTGAGAGGCGACTAAAAGGAGCGACCAAGGGATTGAATTAGAACCATGAAACTACTTTTGATTCGTACCATCACGCGGGGAACACCATGGGTTGCCTGTACTTGCGAGTAGTACCACTATATTAGGTACGAAATAGGTTTGTGGTTTGTGGCCTGGTCTGTGGGTTTCCAGTACCCGTGCGTCGTACCCATGTGAGCAACACAGCGGGTCTGGGCGTTGCCTGTGAGTTGTACCACTATATGAGCGACACCGTGGGTCTGTGTTGCCTGTGATTAGTACCCACTATGTGAGGAACATCACTGGAATACCAGCACCCGTGACTAGTACACCTAGGTGAGGAACCTCATCGGTTTGCATTGGCTATGAGTGGCACCATTGTGTGAGAAACACCATAGGTCTGTGTTACCTGTACGAAGTACAATACTTGTGAGTAGTACTGTCTTGTGTGGAACACCATGAGTCTTTGCTACTTTTGATTAGTACCCCAACATGACAAATACCATGATTCTACTTTACTCGCGACATGTACCATTCTGTAGGACCTTAGACATGGATTTTGGACCCCTTTAGACATCAAGCATCCTCGATTCAGGATTATGCTTTATAAGTAGTCCCTTGGTCAGTAATACTATTATTTATGATCTTTTTTGCTTCAGATCCACTGTTTTTTGTTTGTTAGTTTATTGTTTATTTCTGGGTTTATGTCCATCCATTCATTCTTCATGACATTTTCTTATTTTGTTCAGTGGATGATTTTGAAATTTTTGTTGCCATTTCATTTCGTACCATTAGGGGCCGATGACCTCGATGTTAGGCCCCTTTAAACTACAAGCATCATAATCATCACCACCTTTGACAACTCTCGATCTCTTCCAAATTGGTTTTGCGAGGCTTAGGGAGTCCTTCATTTTCATGCCCTTTGTGGCCCTTCCCCTTCGTTTTCCTGTTCCTCGTTTTTCTAAGGATCAAACCTTGTTCATTTTCACTTCTGATTAGTCTTCAGAGAGGATGGTTGCCCAATTGTACTTAAGACAATCATCACCACTTCACCACTACTCAGTGTTCAAATAGGTAAAACATGTTCACAATAACAATAATACATCCTTGGAAATGGAGTCTCTCAGGGGTTGTTACCAAGTGTCACTCTTTGCAGTTGCTGTTAACAGTTAAGTCACTTATGCTGGTAAAACTTTGTTATTCATCAAGTTGACTGTACGAAAGTGGCAGAGGTATGAGTGATGATAAAACCTTTCCTTTTTCTATCAGTCCATGTGATGATGAATGATGTGAAGGAGTTGCTTGTAGGGTTGCCTAAGATCATCAGCTCAGTGTGTGCATATCAGTAGATTTGATGAACTGATATGCAAGAGCACTGTCTGACTCAACAAGGAAACCAACAGGATGTTAATTTGTTCCATATGCCCCTTCAGTGATACCTTGTCTATCCATGATTAAAGTGAGCAGATGTCTTATATTTTCAAGTATTATCTGTTTTCTTAATCCTCCTCAACCCTGCATCAGGAAAACGGGACTAATGGGTATATGTACATAAGTAATTTTTTTATTATCTTCCCCACAATCTCTTTTTATTTCTAAAACACGCTCATAACATGGCCGTTCCATGGATAAATGCATTTCCTTGATTGTCGAAAATACAAAGGCAGATCAAATATAAACGGGAATTTGAATGTACTGCTGCTGTTGGTAATAATTCTGAGGCAGGACTTTGCCAGGATGTTGGTGGGGGTGTGTGGAGAAGGGGTTTGCACATGCGAACGATGGTGGAGAGCTGGGCTGCTTCAGTACACCATGAGTAAGCAAGAGGTGCACGCATCTGTTGTAAAGTGCATCATGATCAAATTTCTCGCAAAAGAGGGCACCAAACCTTCGGAAATTTTGAGATTGTTCCGTGCACAGTTTGGGGAAGAAACACTTTCATAGAAAGTTAAAAACTTCATGATTGTTCCGTATTGAATATAGAAATAAGAAGATGTACAATATTATAGGGAAGGATCCACCTTTCAATACTCCGTAGTAAAAAGTAGTTACAACCTGTTTATTGGGACCGGTTTCAACACATTTCAAGTGTCATCATCAGCCAATTAGCGAAGATCTTAAAACAACTAATATATTGAACACAGGCAAAATATTAACATTGTATCATATTGTAGCAATTCAGTTAATGTTCTGTTTACTCTCTTGACTGTGATTATTGTGTTTTGAACATTAACTGAATTGCTACAATATGATACAATGTTAATATTTTGCCTGTGTTCAATATATTAGTTGTTTTAAGATCTTCGCTAATTGGCTGATGATGACACTTGAAATGTGTTGAAACCGGTCCCAATAAACAGGTTGTAACTACTTTTTACTACGGAGTATTGAAAGGTGGATCCTTCCCTATAATATTGTACATCTTCACTTTCATAGACTCGAGTGTATGAGTGAGCTAAAAAATTTGTGGCAGGAAGAGAAACTGTGAACCTCATGAAATGAGACCGCAGACAAGCATCACTGCAGAGATCAAACATTATTGCCATTCATGACATTATTGGTGAAGATAGGTGAATAAAAATTTGCGAATTTTTTAGGCATAGGAATAAGTTACGGAAGTGTTCAAACTATCATCCAAGACCAATTCGATTTCAGAAATTTGTCTGCCAGGTGGGTTCCTTGTCTCCTCAACCAGGAACAAAAAAATATTACGCCAGTTTGTCAGAGACTCCTGCGTCGCTACGAGGAGAAAGGAAAGGATTTCTTGCATCGTATTGTGACTTGTGATGAAACTCGGGTGCATCATTACACCTCAGAGTCAAAGCAAGCAAGCATGGAGTGGCGGCGAAGAGACGAAGCAGGTCCAACCAGGGCCAAAACACCCATCTGCTGGAAAGGTGCTGGCAATCGTTTTCTGGGACTCCGCGGGTGTTTTGCTGGTGTATTTTTTTCACAAACAAAGGACAATTAATGCAACCTATGACTCGCCTTTTAGATGAAGCAAAAGCTGCTTATTGCAACAAGCGATGCGGCAACCAATCCAAAACACCATTCTTCTCCATGTCATTGCAAAGCCACATACTGCCTCTTTAATGCGGGAAAAACTGGAAGAAATTCACCGGACACATCTAGAACACATTCCATACAGTCCAGATTTATTGCCCTGTGACTGCCATTCGTTTGGGCCACTCAAACAAGACCTAGGTGGACAGCGGTTTGATGCTGCAAGTGTAGAAGAGTTCATACGCAACTGACTCCGCACATATCCCTCTTCTTTCTATCAGCATCAAAAACTTACCAATCCAATGGAGAAAATGTGTATCGAACACTATGTAGAAAAGTGATATCTCTGTGTGTATTTTTTTGTTGGTGCAATAAATTTTTAAAAAATAATTCCTGTTTATATTTGTTCCGCACTCATAAAAATGTGAGATATCTGAAAGTATATGGGAGATTTTTCTTTCTTGAACACACCACATGGTGGCATGGGCCATTGTTTCAATCTCATTTTGGCTTTTCTTGTCTGTTCACGTGGTTGACAGCTGTGTATAAGAGTACAATAGTTTCTGTAAATACAAGTTTTAATTAATTTCCTGTATGATTGTGTATTTGTGGTGCAAGTATTTTATCACAGTTCAATGTGCTTAAAAGATTTAAAACAAATATTTAGAAAGCTATAGGAATTTGTTTCCAACTTTGACTTGTCATAAAAATTTAGTTGATTTTTATAAAAGTTCAGAGTTTATAGACAAATCTTGTGAATTTCTAAAGATTCCAGAATACTTCTTTTCAGTGCCTGAACATAACGCAATGTTGTGAGAATTATTTTCTTTCTTCAGTCTGCAAGCCTCTGAATTTACTAACCACCGTCACAATCCTCTATTTTTAACTAGTTCTTTGGCCTCGTTTACTTCTATACCTTTTATCTTTATGTCATCGTCTTGGTCTCCATTTATTTCTCTTACCCTATGTATACATAGTCCATTATTCTTCTAGGAAATATATCCTCCTCCATTTGCCTCACACAACCCCACTATCAAAGCTGGTTTAAGTGTACAGCTTCATCCATCAAGTTCATTCCTAATTTAGCCTTTATCTCCTCTTTCTGAGTACCCTCCTGCTATTGTTCCCACATGTTTGTACCAGTAATCATTCTCGTTACTTTCATGTCTGTTACTTCTAACTTATGAATAAGATATCCACCAATCTTTCACTCCTGTAAAGCCAAGTTGGTCTGAAAACAGACCAACGTAAAGATAGTTTCGTCTGGAAGCTGACTTCCTTCTTAGAGAATACTGTTGATCACAACTGTGAGCTCACTGCATTAGCTTTACTGCACATTGATTCAGTCTCACTATACTATCATCCTGGGAGAACACACATGCTAAATACTTGAAATTATCTACCTGTTCCAGCTTTGTATGCCCAATCTAACATTCAATTCTCTTGGATTTCTCACCTACTGACATCAGTTTAGTCTTAGAAAGGCTAATATTCATACCATACTCATTGCATCTGGAGAAAACTTAGGAAGTAAGGATTCTTATGTTTTACGGGGAAAGAGAGAAATGCAGGTTCTAAGGGATCAGCAGTTACAAATTTTATTATATTAGTAATGTAAAGATGACAATAAAGACTAGAGTGACTTTGAAAACAATTAATGATTGAATTTACGCTTGTTATGTTGAGCGCATGGCCGTGAGTAAAAAATAGCCACCAGCTGTGCACATAAAAAAGTTAATATAAGTAAGACTGCTGTCTTACGACACCTGGAAAATTCAGAATATCTGAATGGTTACATTAATCTGAAGGCTGGTCGAAACCAGACCGATAATTAAAGCTAAATAACACGAATAAGTAGATAAATATTAAAGTTATCAAGAGAATTACAAAGTTGAATGTACGAAGTTTTGATAGCAAAAGTTTACACAGTAAAATTACAATTTGGATCAGAAAATCTTAAGTTGAATCTTGCAGCACTCAGTTCTCCTCCAGGGAGTTAAAAGTTCAAAGAAGATTGTAAAAGATCTTAGTCCAGCAGCTTCATTGGTTGGTAGTGAGCTGCAATTAATAACTTTCATAGATGAACCAGCCGACATAT
Source organism: Anabrus simplex (assembly GCF_040414725.1). Taxonomy (NCBI): domain Eukaryota; kingdom Metazoa; phylum Arthropoda; class Insecta; order Orthoptera; family Tettigoniidae; genus Anabrus; species Anabrus simplex. The sequence goes on along the minus strand of NC_090267.1, from coordinate 273,541,868 downwards.
AAAGGAAATGTGTCCTTTCCAAGGATTAGACACAACTGGTTAAAATAGCCAATAAAATCTCAGTAGATTAGCGCATATCTCGCAACGAAGAAAACCAAAGTCCAGGCTGGCAATCATTTCATATCTGAAGTAAAATTACAAAGGTCAGCCAAGCCAACAATGAGTGCAGCTACGTTGATTGATGAGTCATGCTGTAGCGCTCAACACATGAGCGAAAGGCGAGGTGATTGACCTCGAGCAGAGTGTAGGTCGTGAAAGACATGTTAATCAATCAATACTGATCTGCATTTAGGGCAGTTGCCCAGGTGGCAGATTCCCTATCTGTTGCTTTCCTAGCCTTATCCGAAATGATTTCAAAGAAATTGGAAATTTATTGAACATCTCCCTTGGTAAGTTATTCCAATCCCTAACTCCCCTTCCTATAAATGAATATTTGCCTCAGTTTGTCCTCTTGAATTCCAACTTTATCTTCATATTGTGATCTTTCCTACTTTTATAGACGCCATTCAAACCTATTTGTCTACTAATGTCATTCCACGCCATCTCTCCTCTGACAGCTCGGAACATACCACTTAGTCGAGCAGCTCTTCTTCTTTCTCTCAATTCTTTTCTCTCAATTATATGTTGGCGAGAAGCCGCTATTGCCAATGCGTGAGGCCAAGTATCTTGCAAAGATAAAGGTGCAGCATAAGAGCTGCCGTAGAGTACTGGCAGCGATTCCAGTACGACCTGGAGAGTGAGCGTAAAGCCTGGGCAAGACGGGCTTTGTAGTGCTGCGGAAGTTTCTAGATGCAGCGAAATATAGTGCTGAAAGACTAACGGAAAACAATTACTGCACAGAACATGGAAACCTTACACAAACAAAAACAAAGTAATAGAAGAAAGAGGAGTCCAGAAAGAATATCAATAATTATGATAGTAAATAATACAACAAAGGCACAAATGAATTACTAAAAATAGTCAATGAGAAAGTAGAAAAGCGTGGAGGGATATATTCTCACCACCAATTGAAAGTGAAGTTGCTGATGACGTAAACAGTCGTGTCCAGGTGAATACGACCAATCACAAAACAAGAAATGATTGATGTAGGTTCAACGGAGATAGTGAAAGAGAAAGGCAAACAGTATCCATTAAACCTGGGACATGAATGTGTACCATTACGTTACAGTTGAGATGGTCATTAACATGGAGATGCAGCGGATAAAATGGCGCGGAGCAGCTTCAGGCGGCATAAATATATATGAAGTGTATCCATGTGGCATGTTGATCGTAATTAGAAGGCAGAGATTTAAAAAGTCCGGCGAGAAAGAAAAGAGTTTCTTAGATAGAACAACTATGGTCCTTATAAAAATAATTGAATTCATTCTATTCTTAACTGCTTTGTAAGAGAAGACCGCATTAAAAAAGATAGCAATTTTCACTGCGAGCTAAGAAGAATATTATCAACACGTAAGAGGAAGCCTTAAGGTAATATACATTCGAACGAAGGAGTTGGTTATTTACATCTGCGAAAATAATTCAAGACGAGAGGAAAAAGTATTCACTTCGTTTAAAAATATTGAAGAAAAGAAAAACTACGGACCAGTAAAAGATTGGAAAGAAAGGGCCAGTCGCATCATAATAAGTGGGCAGATACCGTCAAAAAAACTGCAGAGATATTATTCAGAAGCTCTAATCAACATTCAGTAGGCGATATATTTGACGAGAAAAAGCCTATTTGGAAATATATAGATATTTATACTACTATATTTGAGTATTAAGAAATACCAATAGGTATTCATACGTCCTAGAAAGCTTAAAATGGAAGATCTTGATATGTATTCTGCTCGATTAATGTTGTCTTCTTATTGCATGAACACCGGAGTCATGATGAAGCACGCTTAAACTGGGGGAGGAAGACTACCTGAGATGCTTTAGCTCAAGCCAGACTGCCAAGACCGATGCCCAGCTGTGACATAAACGAGGACCAAGGCTGATTGCTTAGAGATGTCATAAGAAGTGAATGGGAGCCAGCAGCTGACCAGTCAAGACGAGATAAGTAATAAGTTTCTAAATTACCAGTTCAAAGTTATTTGTAGTTGTTGAAATATAATAGTAGGAGTGCAGAATTGCCTACAAATAAATTATATGTGCCAGTAAGTGAATATCAGTGCTAGATTTTAAGAAGTTAACCGCAAGCATGTGCCAATTTGAGTAATAGTTATACCGTGCTTGTAAGATGATTTAGGGTTATTGTAAACACATACGGAATATGAATATCGATGTTTATGTACCAATCTACTCGGTAAGATCGTTTAGCATTGAACTAGGCGAGGTTAAGAAGAGAGTCTGTGAATTACGGAGTAAAACCTGGATATTCCAAAGACCAGATCGGCAGACATGGCCGTTATGACTCTATTATAAGAAGAAATAGATTAAATATTGGGAATTCGCCGTTAATAAGAAGAATATGTCATCGATGGACTAGTAAACCGTAATGAAGAAGTTGTTTAGAAGAAATGAGATGAGAATTTATATATGCAGATGAGTCTGGAAGAAGAGATAAATGAGAATTATGAAGTAATAATAGTATTGGGAAATATTAATTGTTCCTTGTGTAAGCAATGGTAGGAAGATGTTGCTACGGATTTATGCGTTAGTTACGGTTATTGTATAGTAAATAATACCTCAAGCAGCGAGGTTAGGTCATGCTCATATGAATATAGAGGTACAGTCCAGGTGATTAATGGTCGATTGGTAGTACATCATGAGAAATAATGCTAGGTTAACTGGATCTCATACTTTATGGAATAGATATAGGGATATGAAGGAACATCGCCTTACAGAGGAAACGTTTCACAATGTGAATATAGATTGGTCAGTTGAATTATAACATAATATTGGCACAGTGGTAAATGATATGAGAGTTTATTTTAATTGCAGTAGTTCATAAATATGTAATCGCACAGCACGATTTTCATAGTTTGAACTTATTGGTATTCTATTAATGGCACTTATTGATAAAATATTGGATTTCGACTGGTATGTACGAATGAATATGATAATAATATACAGTACTTGGTATTAGTATAGACATAGTTATTTAAAGTGTGATGACATTTTGAAACCTTACTTAGGAAACTTATTGTTTATCTCGTGTCTCAAAAAAGTTCATACAAAAATCCAAACAAACCAAATATGGAGAAACACTCCCTCCTGAAATAAAGAATCAATCCTCATTTGCCCCATGAAATATTTGTAAAATGATGAACTGAGATGATTCAACAAAGTAATAACGACAAGTTGTGAATGAAAGGTTATAATTTACCCAGTTTCAACTATTATCATGGAAATAATTTATACATTCAAGTTAAATATGTAATGTAACTGCATTTTCTTTTCTCTACAGCCCTCAATTCGACTTATATTTTATTTGATATCATATTAGCATGCTAATAAATTAGATTTCGGATAATTTCTGCATTTTCTTTCTGAGAATAGGTAATAATATGTAGTCATAAGGTAGCATAAGTGCTAATAGTAATAATTTATGATATGATATGATATGAGCGATGTCATGGATAATTGCTTGGTTTTGGGGGGTTGAATCATTAATATGTGGATATCTTTACTCTTCAACGGAACCTGCGATCACATTAATATAGTTTGAGGACTAAATTGATATATTTTTACCCTGAGTAGCTAGCTGGAACATATACTTCCTACCACTGTACAGGATTTATGCAATTAACCCCCGTTCTTGAGAAGATGAGTGGAAGAATGATAGGTGGAAGGGTGTAAATGCAAGCCAAGGGTAAACTTATATCTTATCAACAAAATATCCTTGTTTGGAGCCATTTCTGATACACCTTCTTTTTTACGTTTACAAGCTGCTCTCACTTTATCGTTCCACCATGATGTTCGCTTTTTTCCATCTTGGCACACAGTTCTTTCTAGGCATTTCCTTGCTGTTTCTACTACATCATCACTGTATGCCACCCATTCTCTTTTTATATCCTGAACCTGCTTACGGTCCACTGTTTACAACTTTTCACTAATGTGCTTCTGTCTAATTTCCTCGTCCTGGAGATTTTCTACCCTTATTCGTCTGTAGACAGATTTCACTTTATCTTAGGCCTAGAGATACTTAGTTCACTACAGATCAGATAGTGGTCTGTGTCATCGAAAAATCCTCTGAAGCCTGCACATTCCTAACAGATTTCCTGAATTTGAAGTCGACTGAGGAATAGTCTATTATGGATCTGGTGCCCCTACCCTCCCATGAGGAGTGGTGAATAGCCTTATCCTTGAAGAATGTATTCGTAACTGCTAAACCCATACTAGCACAGAAGTCTTAGTAAATGCTTCCCATTTGTATTAGCTTCCATATCTTCCCCACATTTACCAATAACCCTTTCGTATCCTTCAGTTCTCTTTCCAACTGTTGCATTGAAATTGCCCATTAGCACTATCCTATCCGTGCTTTTGACCCTGACTATGATGCTTCATAAAACTGGTCAATTTCATTCTCATTTGCACCCTCGTATGGTGAGACAATACTCGTCCTAATTCCTCCAGTTGCCATATCTATCCACATCATTTGCTCATTTATGAGCCTAACAGAAACTATGTTGCGTGCAATAGTATTCCGGATAAACAGTCCTACCTCACACTCTGCCCTGCCCTTTTTATCACCCGTCAAGTACACTTTATAATCTCCTATCTCTTACCGGTTATCTCCCCATTCCTGAATATCATTTCCTCTTAGCACATCCTGGCACATCCTCTTTGCTGAAGCCACTTCTACTTTCTTTCTTCCATAAGCCCCATTAATATTGATAGCTCCCCATCCCTCCTCTGCGAACCATGTGACCTTGCTGCGGTGGGGAGGCTTGCGTGTCCCAATGATGCAGATAGCCAAGCCGCAGGTGCAACCTTTTCGGATGGGTATCTGTTGAGAGACCAGACTAACGAATGGTTCATCGAAAGGGGGGTCGCAGCCTTTCAGTAGTTGCAAGGGCGGCAGTCTAGATGATTGACTGATACGGCCTTGTAATAATACTCAACATGGCTTAGCTGTGTTGATACTGCTACACGGCTGAAAGCAACGGGAAACTACAGCTGTAACTGCCTCCCGAGGACATGCAGCTCTCTCTGTATGAAAGATGTACTGATGATGGCTTCCTCCCGGGTAAAATATTCCGGAGGTAAACTAGCCCCCATTCGGATCTCCGGGTGGAGACCACACGAGAGGGGGCGATCATCAGGAAGATGGATACTGACATTCTGCAAGTCGAAGCATGGAATGTTAGAAGTTTGAATCGTTGTGGTAGGTTAGAGAATCTGAAAAGGGAGATGGATAGGCTAAAGTTAGATGTAGTTGGTATAAGTGAAGTACGTTGGCAGGAAGAACAAGATTTTTGGTCAGGTGACTACCGAATTATCAACACAAAATCAAACAGGTGAAATGCAGGAATTGGTTTAATAATGAATAAGAAAATAGGACAGCGGGTAAGCTACTACGACCAGCAGAGTGAAAGAATTATTGTCGTCAAGATAGACACCAAACCAATGCCCACCACAATAGTGCAGGTCTATATGCCTACTAGTTCAGCGGATCATGAAGAAATCAAAAGAATTATATGAGGAGATAGAAGATTTGATACAATATGTAAAAGGTGACTAGAATCTAATTGTGATGGGAGACTGGAATGCAGTGGTAGGCCAAGGAAGAGAAGGTAGTACAGTAGGAGAATTTGGATTGGGACAAAGGAACGAAAGAGGAAGTCAGCTGGTTGAATTCTGCACTGATCATAATTTAGTCCTTGCCAATACTTGGTTCAAACACCACAAACGACGGCTGTATACGTGGATGAGACCTGGAGACACTGGAAGGTATCAAATAGACTTCATTATGATTAGGCAGAGATTCAGAAACCAGGTGTTGGATTGCAAAACTTTCCCCGGAGCGGACGTGGACTCTGACCACAACTTGTTGGTCATGAAATGCCATCTGAAGTTGAAGAAATTGAAGAAAGGAAAGAATGCAAAAAGATGGGATCTAGACAAGTTGAAAGAAAAGAGTGTGGGGATTGTTTCAAGGAACATGTTGCACAAGGACTAAATGAAAAGGCTGAAGGAAACACTATAGAAGAAGAGTGGAGAGTCATGAAAAATGAAGTCAGTAGGGCTGCTGAAGAAATGTTAGGAAGGAAGAAAAGATCAACTAAGAATCAGTGGATAACTCAGGAGATACTATACCTGATTGATGAACGACGAAAATACAAGAATGCTAGAAATGAAGAGGGCAGAAAAGAATACAGGCGATTAAAGAATTAAGTGGATAGAAAGTGCAAGATAGCTAAGGAAGAATGGCTGAAGGAGAAATGCAAGGATGTCGAAGGCTGTATGGTCCTGGGAAAGGTAGATGCTGCATACAGGAAAATCAGGAAACCTTTGGAGAAAGGAAATCTAGGTGTATGAATATTAAGAGCTCATATGGAAAGCCACTTCTAGGGAAAGAAGACAAAGCAGAAAGATGGCAGGAACATATCCAACAGTTGTATCAAGGTAAAGATGTAGATAATTTGGTTCTGGAACATGAAGAGGCTGTTGATGCTGATGAAATGGGAGACCCATTTTTAAGGTCAGAGTTTGACAGAGCTTTGGGTGACCTAAATAGGAACAAGGCACCTGGAATTGATGACATTCCCTCTGAATTACTGACTGCCTTAGGAGAAACCAGCATGGCAAGGTTATTTCATTTAGTGTGCAAGATGTATGAGACAGGAGAAGTCCAGTCCGATTTTCGGCAGAATGTTGTTATACCTATTCCTAAGAAAGCCGGTGCTGACAGGTGTGAAAACTACCGCACCATTAGTTTAGTATCTCATGCCTGCAAAATTTTAACACATATTATTTACAGAAGAACGGAAAAACAAGTTGAAGCTGAATTGGGAGAAGATCAGTTTGGCTTCAGAAGAAATGTAGGAACACGTGAAGCAATCCTGACTTTACGTCTGATCTTAGAGGATCGAATCAAGAAGGACAAGCCCACGTACATGGCATTCGTAGATCTAGAAAAGGCATTCGATAATGATAATATTGATTGGACCAAGCTATTTATGATTCTGAAGATGATAGGGATCATATACTGAGAACGAAGAATCGTCTACAATCTGTATAAAAATCAGTCTGCAGTGATAAGAATTGAGGGCTTTGAAAAAGAAGCAGCAATCCAGAAAGGAGTTAGGCAAGGATGCAGTTTGTCCCCTCTCCTTTTCAATGTTTACATAGAACAGGCAGTAAAGGAAATCAAGGAGAAATTTGGAAAGGGAATCACAGTCCAAGGAGAGGAAATCAAAACCTTGAGATTTGCTGATGATATTGTTATTTTATCTGAGACTGCAGAAGGTCTCGAGAAGTTGCTGAATGGTATGGATGAAGTCTTGGGTAAGGAGTACAAGATGAAAATAAATAAGTCCAAAACAAAAGTAATGGAGTGCAGTCGAACGAAGGCAGGTGATGCGGGAAATATTAGATTAGGAAATGAAGTCTTAAAGGAAGTAGATGAATATTGTTACTACCGGGCGAGTTGGCCATGCGCGTAGAGGCGTGCGGCTGTGAGCTTGCATCCGGGAGATAGTAGGTTCGAATCCCACTATTGGCAGCCCTGAAGATGGTTTTCCGTGGTTTCCCATTTTCACACCAGGCAAATGCTGGGGCTGTACCTTAATTAAGGCCACGGCCGCTTCCTTCCAACTCCTAGGCCTTTCCCATCCCATCGTCGCCACAAGACCTATCTGTGTCGGTGCGACGTAAAGCCCCTAGCAAAAAAAAAAAAAAATATTGTTACTTGGGTAGAAAAATAACTAACGATGGCAGAAGTAAGGAGGACATAAAATGCAGACTAGCACAAGCAAGGAAGAGCTTTCTTAAGAAAAGAAATTTGCTCACTTCAAACATTGATATCGGAATTAGAAAGATGTTTTTGAAGACTTTCGTGTGGAGCGTGGCATTGTATGTAAGTGAAACATGGACGATAACTAGCTCAGAAAGAAAGAGAACGAAAGCTTTTGAAATGTGGTGTTACAGAAGAATGCTGAAGGTGAGATGGATAGATCGAATCACGAATGAAGAGATACTGAATCGAATTGGTGAGAGGAGATCGATTTGGCAAAATTTGACGAGAGGAAGAGATAGAATGATAGGACACATCTTGAGACACCCAGGACTTGTTCAGTTGGTTTTTGAAGGAAATGTAGGTGGTAAGAATGGTAGGGGTGGACCAAGGTATGAATATGACAAGCAGATTAGAGCAGATGTAGGATGCAATAGTTACGTAGAAATGAAAAGGTTAGCACATGATAGGGTGGCATGGAGAGCTGCATCAAACCAGTCTATGGACTGATGACTCAAAACACACACACACAGTTCCCCATCAAATTCCATTTCATTCGCAGAGTTGTTCCCAAGAATCCATGGCCTGTCAAATAGTAGTGGGACTCCATTACTCTCATGGGTCCGAGGCTTGCTTAATACATTCTGAGCGTGCTCGGTGAAAATTCTGTGAAGCAGGATGCTACCATTACTTAGACATAGTCCAAGTGAGGATCTCTCCTCTAATGGGTAAGGACCTCCGGTGGTTGTATAGTCCTAGCCGCATGAGTACAAGAGGGCCATGACTGGAATATGTCCAAGATGCCCACTCCCATTCCATAGCAACTGGTTTCCTGACTCTCAGGACCACTTACTAGGCCCCTCAGCCATTGCCCACAGTTCATAAACTAGGATGTGACTGCAGTAACCCACACCTTGAACCATTATTTCAATATTGATAATTTAATGATACAAACATTTGAAACTGATAAGGTGACCGTTTCTTACAGTCACATCTCTCTGCTCCTGGACTTCAGAGGTTTCAATACGTTGTCAGGTTCAGAACTAAGACCTGCCCTTCTCTTATTTTCCAACATCACTAACCACTCTCTCATAGGAAACTCAAGTAGTTGGAATGCAAAGCACAATATTCTCGAGATGCGGAAGCTGGACTGAATGTATTTTCAACCATTGCGGAGGGTCTGCAAAGTCATCTTCTAGTTCCGCCAACGACTCTCCATCACAGATAGTGCCAAACTCAAAACTGAAATGGTATGACCAAAATTCTGTTCACCTTTGTCTGTTTCAAAGTTCAGTTTCCTCTTTTTGCTGCAGGGTTTCACTGGAACTTGTACTTCTTCATCAATGTCTTTCTCCGAAATTCTTTTTCACACGGATTCCCGGTCCTTTTTTCCAATGCATCTAAGATATCTGAATCTGGGATCGAGACAGTAACTTCCTGGTTTGCCTTCAGATTACACCAACCATTTATCCAAGCCATTAAATCTTCCACAAGATTCCTTTATTCTAGCTATGTACCCAGGATCGACATCGGAGCAACGTAAAGATAATTTCAAGTGTGTTACTATGGACAATGCAACACTACCTGTCACATATTTGCTACCATCAGGGAGTTCTGATATTTCTAAACATGGCTTAAGACACAATCATTTTTTCTAGCATCTCCCATTCAATTGTTGTTAGAGGTCTAATATTATAAGAGTGAGTCGATAGAATGTCTTTAATACCCCTTTTAGATTTCAAAAGGCTCTTGAAGGTGATATACATACTATTTCATCAAGTACCTATGTTTTGTTTCAATTTATATGCGTAAAGCCTTGTTCCTTAATTTTTTTATCAAGCTGATTTTCTAGATAAGGGCTGTGTTAAAATGGCCCTCTCTTTTCCTGCATTTTGAAAGTAATGTTTCAGTAGTAGCATCCACAATAGCTTTACTGAAATTTATTTGTAGAATGTGGGCTGCACACAGAAAATTGTTGTATGTTACTCTTTGAACTCCTAGAACGGCATTGTAGTTTTCTTTAATATATTTAACTTGCATTGTTAAATTACAAATATCCAATTTGAAGCAATCCAGTTAGCTGTAACCCCCAAGTAGTTACAGTTAGATATGGTAGACAAAAAAATGTTACCGTGTGTTTAGTGGGAATATGGTAAGTGTAGGAATTGAGAGCTTCCCATAAAACCTCTTCAAGACTATGATCGGAGACAATGTTGACCATTCCACTATCCTGCACAATCCACTTCTCTAGTGTATTCATAATTTCAGTTTCCTTGTTAGAGGGCACAGCTGGCCCCGTGGTGTAGGGGTAGTCTGCCTACCTCTTACGCAGAGGCCCCGGGTTCGATTCCTGGCCAGGTCAGGGATTTTTACCTGGATCTGAGGGCTGGTTCGAGGTCCACTCAGCCTACGTGATTAGAATTGAGGAGCTATCAGACGGTGAGATAGCGGCCTCTGTCTAGAAAGCCAAGAATAACGGCCGAGATGATTCGTCGTGCTGACAACACAACACCTCGTAATCTGCAGGCCTTCAGGCTGACCAGCGGTCGCTTGGTAGGCCAAGGCCCTCGAAGGGCTGTAGTGCCATGGGGTAAGGTATTAGAGGGCACAGGCTTTACTATTAGGTGCTCCAGAGTTGACTGAGAAGATGAACTGTTAGTGACATTGCTCTGCCTCCAGTGAATAAGCTGATAATTTATAAAATGAACTTGTACAGTTAAACACATAATCAGATATCTCAAAATATAGATATGTGCTTATACACATTATGTGTATGTGAAAGTGAGAAGGGTCAGTGCTTACCTGTTTATACACAAATGTGGAGAATCTATAGGAGAAAAAATTGGTGTAGATATCTTGTTTTTGCTAATGTGACTTATCAGCTTATTCACCAGGGTCAGAGATGTATAGATGCAAATACACTTTGGAAGGGATGAATATGTTTGAGATGATATTGAAGACTACTTGTACTTTACTTTCAGTACAACTAAACAATTTTCTGCATTTCATACAAAACACTATTTTTCTCTCTGTCACCTTACCACAGTCATTTAATTTAAATCCAAAACTTTCACCAAGTTTTCCTCACATTGGTCCAGAAGCCATATTTGTAACTGAAGTTCACAAACACTGAATGTTCTGTAAATATATACTGTCTTCTGAATAACAACCATACACAAACCGAGGTTTTAAGTTGTCTCTTTTTGAAATGTGTCTTTCTAGCAATTGATCTCCATCCATTCGCATATTACCTAGAAATTCCTTAATTGCAGTCCCTTCCAGTACCTTCCCCACCCCACCCATTATGCTTCCTGACTGTGTTTTGTAACGGTCCACAAATACACTACAATAGCCCACCAGGATTACCTGATTCAAGAACTGGAAAAAATCCAAAGAAAAGCAGCTCGATTTTTTTCTGGGTGATTTCCGACAAAAGAGTAGCGTTACAAAAATGTTGTAAAGTTTGGGCTGGGAAGAATTGAGAGAAAGAAGGAGAGCTGCTCAACTAAGTGGTATGTTCCGAGCTGTCAGCAGAGAGATGGCGTGGAATGTCATTAGTAGACGAATAAGTTTGAGTGGCGTTTATAAAAGTAGGAAAGATCACAATATGAAGATAAAGTTGGAATTCAAGAGGACAAACTGGGGCAAATATTCATTTATAGGAAGGGGAGTTAGAGATTGGAATAACTTACCAAGGAAGATGTTCAATAAATTTCCAATTTCTTTGCAATCATTTAGAAAAGGCTAGGAAAGCAACAGATAGGGAATCTGCCACCTGGGCAACTGCCCTAAATGAAGATCAGGATTGATTGATTTGGTTGGGTTGGGTTGGGTTGGGTTGGGTTGGGTTGGGTTTTCAGAAGAAAGCAATTAAGGAGGTATTATTGCCTTTACCTTTCTGAAAGATAGACATGTACTGCTAATTTTAATAACCTGTCAATCTAGGTGAGGCTAGCACACTAAATGGCAAATAATAATATAATACACAGGTTTTGTGCCATGAAAAATTTATTTTTCCTTCACCACTCTATAATATCAATCAATCACTACTGATCTGCATTTAGGGCAGTGTACCCAGGTGGCAGATTCCCTATCTGTTGTTTTCCTAGCCTTTTCTTAAATGATTGCAAATAAATTGATCATTTATTGAACATTTCCCTTTCTATAAACGAATATTTGCCCCTATTTGTCCTCTTGAATTCCAACTTTATCTTCATATTGTGATCTTTCCTACTTTTAAGGACACCACTCAAACTTATTCGTCTAGTAACGTCTATCCACGTCATCTCTCCACTGACAGCTCGGAACATACTACTTATGATGTAGGTTTCCATAGTGGCCTCCACGGTGTGCACTAGCCATGTGTCTTGGTGGGTGTGCTATTTACCAACTGATAAGCCCAACTTAGCGCACTGGGGTGAAACGCTGGCAACCAGGAATGAGTTAGCTGGAAAATTTATAATGTTCATTAACGGACATACCGCTTAGTCGAGCAGCTGGTCTCCTTTCTCCCTAGTCTTCCCAGCCCAAAATTTGCAACATTTCTGTAACGCTACTCTTTTGTCGGAAATTACCCAGAACAAATTGAACTGCTTTACTTTGGATTTTTTCCAGTTCTCGAATCAAGTAATCCTGGTGAGGGTCCCATACACTGAAACCATACTCTAGTTGGGGTCTTACCAGAGACTTATATGCCCTCTCCTTTACATCCTTACTACAACCCCTAAACACCCTCATGACCATGTGCAGAGATCTGTACCCTTTATTTACAATCCCATTTATGTGATTACCCCAATGAAGATCTTTTGACCGGGCGAGTTGGCCGTGTGCGTAGAGGCGCGCGGCTGTGAGCTTGCATCCGGGAGATAGTAGGTTCGAATCCCACTATCGGCAGCCCTGAAAATGGTTTTCCGTGGTTTCCCATTTTCACACCAGGCAAATGCTGGGGCTGTACCTTAATTAAGGCCACGGCCGCTTCCTTCCAACTCCTATGCCTTTCCTATCCCATCGTCGCCATAAGACTTATCTGTGTCGGTGCGACGTAAAGCCCATAGCAAAAAAAAAAAAGAAGATCTTTTGTTATATATAAGCACCTAGGTACTTACAATCATTCCCATAAGGGACTTTTACCCCGATCAACACAGTAATTAAAACTGAGAGGAATTTTCCTATTTGTGAAACTTACAACCTGGCTATTAACCCCGTTTATCATCATGCCATTGCGTACTGTCCATCTCGCAACGTCATTGAGGTCATTTTGCAGTTGCTCACAATCTTGTAACTTATGTATTGCTCTATACAGAAAAACATCATCCGCAAAAAGCCTTATCTCTGATTCCACTTCTTTACTCATATCATTTATATATATATATAAGAAAACATAAAGGCCCAATAATACTGCCTTGAGGAATTCCCCTCTTAATTATTACAGGGTCAGATAAAGTTTCAGCAACTCTAATTCTCAGAGATCTGTTTTCTAGAAATATAGCCACCCATTCAGTTACTCTTTTGTCAACTTCTATTGCAGTCATTTTTGCCTGTTGTCTCCCATGATCCACCTTATCAAACAAGGAGAAAAAGCAGAGAGATGTTTATTTGGAAGAGTATGGACAGCAAAATCTGAGAAATGGTTAAAGCTTTTAAATCTTGTTTGCTTAGTAAGCCCACCTTGTCTACTAAGCTAGGGCTATTGTCATCGCACCAGGCATCTTGCCCCACGGAACTTTTATATATAGACTACGTCGGATCCTTCCCCCAATCAAAGGAGAATGGGAATGAATTCATTCTTGTATGCGCAGATGGCTTCACTAGATTTTCATGGTTGTTTCCGACTAAGCTGGCCACCGCTCAATCTACAATTTCTTGTCTTAATACTATCTTTGCTTCTTTTGGTCCCTGTCAATTGTTTCTGATAATGCTACGGCTTTCACATCTAACTTATTCCAAACATTCTGTTTTGACCTATCCATTTCTCGTGTAACAACTTCTGCTTATTACCCTCAACCATCTCTGGCTGAGCGGGTCAATCGTAATCTTCAATCGGCGTTGATCGCTTTTTCATCATGAAGATCATTCCAGGTGGAATACTTTGTTGCATTGGTTATCTTTTGCTTTAAATTTGGCTGTTCATGAGTCACACAAGTTCACCCCTGCCTCTCGTGTTTAAATTTGTTCCCAACATGCTGCTGTCTAATCTTTGGTCACTCAATGACGTATTACCTGAGACAGTAGATCCTGATAATATCAGAGACCTATGGAAGAAGGTGAGAAGTAATCCTTAAAGCTTCTCATGAAAAGGTTAGAGGGAGATCATGGACGGAGGCCCACCAATTTAAAGGTTGGAGATCAAGTTATGGTTAAGAATTTTGTCCCTGCAGGCAAGCTTGCCCCCAGATTTCATGAGCCATGTAATATTTTGGACTTGTTAACTCCTGTCACTCTTCTGGTCAGCAACCCAGCCACTGAGAGAATATTTAGTGTGTATCTCTCAAATTAAACCCGTATAAATTTCTTAATTTGCTACATAGGCCACTAAATCATGGCAGTTAGAAAAGGTTATATCTCTTTTTTTTTTTTTTTACAGTCTTGAATTTAAAAAATTTCAGTAGGTAAAGAACTATGTTATGTATGGAGGCCTTCTGCCCCACTAATAGATCTAGTGTTTCTCCTCTCATTGTTCTATCGATGTAAAAATCTTCCCCTCTAATAAGGCTCATGTTCCATTCTGCCATTACCTTATGCCCCGCCTCCAACACCAAGCCTGCTATCACACACTCGTCCTCTATGCAGCCCGCCTTATCCGAAACGTAGAAATGCACAACTCTTACTCTCCACAAAACAATCTCTGTCGCCAACTAAATTACTGTTTCAGTGCCCCCTCTGTCATCTGTGGCTGTATCCCAACATCTGGCGATCGATGCTGGTGTGGGGTAAGGGCCCACTCTGCTCTAGCCCAGTCTCCTTCATAACGGCATGCTGGAGCATCATCTTTTCTGGCGAGGGCTGAGGTACGGTAACCCAACCGCCTACCCCTCTTGGAGCAGTAGGCTACCTCTACATCTGGTCTGCGGCGACCATCAACATGACTACCTCTCTCATGGTAATGGGGGGTCTGAAGGACGCCACCCTGGTATCGGCGGCAAGGCCGATCTTGCCGTCAAACTTGAACTGTGTATCCCAGATTTCTACGACTACAAGAAGACTTCAAGACTTGTTTTCAACGTAATTTCTTAACAATGAACTTCCTCAAGGAAATGTCTGTCACAACTTAGTTTTTTTTTCTCTAACAAGTAAATTCCAAGTTTAACTGTGAGGAGAGACCTTTGGGGGAGGGAGGGGAGGGTGTACTGCGAGGGTACACCCGCCCCGTGCATTCAAATCAAGCACCTTGTGAACTGACATCTTACTCCTAAAACCAGAAACAACTAGTGCAAGAAGTTGGGACATGGTCAACAGATGTCACTACTAAAGTGATAGAGTAATGTGTTATTTTAAGGTTTCCTAAACTGACTGGATTTCCTCTCTCTTTTTTTTTTGTATCACAGTTGTCAACACTTTGATCTCTTTCTGCCAACATTAAAAGTAACCAATCAGAAATTTTGGGTATTTAATTTTCAACCAATCAGGGTTTTCTTGTACATATTTAATTTGCAATAAAAAAACTGGGGGTGTGTCGGGCATTAGTCCAGATCTCTCTCGAACCTTCCTCTCGGGTATAAAAGCTGGCAATTTTTCGAGCCACCTTGTCTTCTTGATCGCCGAGTGTACTCAGTTTGTGCTGATAGTGGAGGCGGGGGCATTTCGTCCTTCATCGAGCAGTCCAGTGCAATAAGGTAATGGCAACCATGTACTAACTAGGTGAAAGCTAACCCGAGGGTAAGGTTTCCTGTCCTTAAGAATATAACTGTAAATTTCAAAACCAGCCTAAAAGCACTTACCTGAAATTCAACTTGTATTTGAGGTAACTATGTTTTTGTAACCGTTTTCCTGTCTGTAGCCTTGTAACTTAAATTTTCTCCATCTAGTCACCTCAATAGAATGGGATTAGCCCCTGGAACTTCGGGCCAGGAGCCCAAATAGGGTTTTATCTTGTGTGCAAATTTCAATGAGTGCAATTGTCTGCCTCTGCAGCAATTTTGATTTTTGGGCCAGTAACTTTAACCTGTATTTTTCTTTCCCAACACGGCCCAGTAGAGTGAGTATTCAATACTCCTGTAGTAATTCTTAATGTTAAGTGGTTAAACTGTTGAGAGTTGAGGACGGTGAAATCTGTTTGAACTATTAAATGTAGATTGTGCCTCTAGAGGCCTGGAAATGGTAAATTCTCAGTGGGGAAAGATGCTCATATTGTAATTGTATAAGGGTAGGAGCACAGTCTCCTAGATATTCATAGAGCATCGATGCTCTTTCTTTTGTAGCAGTGTAACTAAAACTCTCTAAAATAAAGTGGGAGCAATGGTGCTCAAAAAACTTTGGTAAGCTCAGATGAGTAATTGACGAATTTTGTTGATTTTCCAATTTCTCTCACCTTGTATGTAAACTACTGTACCTGAAATCTTGTTCCGTTGCTGACCAACTTGTCTGTTAATTGTTTGCTGTTGAAAAAAAAAGGGAGAAAAGAAATATAACTTCAATTTTAAAACTTTTAATTCATCTTTTGGTGGTAGTAGTAGTAGTAGTAGTAGTAGTAGTAGTAGTAGTAGTAGTAGTAGTAGTAGTTTTTCCCGAACCACTATGTGATGGCACCATTTCATGGTAATAGGGCACTTTCATAACAGCTGTCTACCCTGCAACTTTCAGATGTGGAGAAGTTGATGTCTACATGTGGAAAAGAACATGAATTGTGGTAGGAACATAACCCGATGTTTGTCAGGCACAGCTGAGTATGGATTTTCACAAATCCTCTCCTTTACATGCACAGAAATCAGGCAAAAAAAATGTTTGCAGAAGATTTTTGCTTTGTTGTTTTTATTCCTAGGGAGCTACATACAATCTAGGTGAAGTAGATAGTTTTATGTCTCATGTGTATTAGGGAACATTTGAGTATTTAAAATGTTGCAGTTAAGTGGATTCTTTTGGCTCAGACTAGTCATCGTCATATGTATTAAAATATATACTGTAAATACTGATATATTTATTATTAAACCATAGCTAATTGATATTTTCTCTTAGAGATTTCTATTCAGTGGTATTTTATACTCTCAGAAGATCTGAATATGAATAAAATTTACCATTTGAATATATGCCTACATACCACACCTTTGTCTTAATCATATCTAATTATAATCTGTGTCAAACTGGGAAGCATTTTGGTTTTGAGAGGCTACTCAGAAGTGTCCAATCAAGTGGCTACTATTTTGACATGTTATCCCACCTGTTCAATGCATTGTGTTGTGTGAAGAATTTCACACAGATGTGAATATTACAGCCTCCTGTTGTAAACTTCTAACATCATAAATTAAAATAATATGTTTCAGTAAGCATTTTGTAAGAAACAGTGAGAGATTAATTATTTTTGCATTTGTTTGTTCTCTTTTAAAAACATGTATAATCAGAAAGAGTAATATGAAGATTACAAATAAATCTAGACCTATACAAAAAAAAAAAAATAATAAAAAAATAGAATATTCATTATTGGAATTCTGGTTTAGAATGTGGCAATATTCAATAATATGACAAAATACATAAGGTCATGTACTAGTAATGCAGTCTTTGTGCAAAGAAAAGTACATTATTCAGGACTTCCATTAAACAGTACATGTAATGTTCATCTCAGTCAATGTTTAATATATTTTTTATATAACTGTTAGTTTCTTTGATCTGTTAAAACTAATTTATAACCAGGCGAGTTGGCCGTGCGGTTAGGGTCACACAGCTGTGAGCTTGCATCCGGGAGATAGTGGGTTCGAACCCCACTGTCAGCAGCCCTGAAGATGGTTTCCCATGGTTTCCCATCTTCACACCAGGCAAATGCTGGGACTGTACCATAATTAAGGCCACAGCCGCTTCCTTCCCATTCCTAGGTCTTTTCTAGCCCATCACCGCCATAAGACCTATCTGTGTCAGTGCTACGTAAAGCAAGTTGTAAAAAAAACTCATTTATTAATACGTAAAGTTTAGAAAAAGAAAACATATAATAAAAGATTATACCTGAAAAAGTAACAACTTAATTAAATTAGCATGACATGTTCCACTCTTGAAGGAACATCATCAGATTCTATCAAGTCACACACTTTTAAAAAATTAACTTATGAATTAATAAATGTTAATGAGAAGTGTAAAATCATTGATGTTAACCACTCTTACAATAATTGTTTGAATGTTACCACTTATATTAGTAAAGTATTCCCCTATGTGATTTTTCTCTCCTCACTCTCGTAAATGGACCACACTAGTCTGTTGGTGTTCTTTCAAGAAAAAACATGTCATTCTAATTTTATTATTTTTGTTTTTCCAATTTACCGCAGAAAACCGTCTTCAGGGTTGCCGACAGTGGGGTTCGAACTCACTGTCTCCTGAATGCAAAGTAATTTAATTAAGTTGTTTCTTTTTCAGTTATTTTCTAAATTTTATTTATTCATAAATTAGTTTTGACAGACTAAAGAATCTAAATTAACTGAGTCATAACTGAAAAGGAATGGCTTCTACTATAACATATATGAATCAAGATATTTCTTAGAAGACCATAACTAGCAATACAAATGAAATTTTATTTCATAATATTTTGCAGATACATGTTTATGTATAAAAAATACCAGGTTGTTCAGAAACAAATGGCCAGAATGCACAATGTCCATATTCAATCTCCCTGTCTCCTATTGTATAGGACTAATGGAATTACGAAGGCCACTGCAAGAGATAGCCTTTACATCCTACAGAAAGTAGCTGCAGGTGTTACAGTGCTGGGTGCATCATGTTAGGACAGTGTAATTTATGAGTATTTTGCCCTATGAATTCAAACTTTGACATACAGAGGCAGAAACACATCATAATGTGGAGAGGTGAATGCATGTAGACTCAAATTCACAATCGATATTGCGTCAATGATTGAAAATTATTGTGCAATGGACCAGAATCTCCAACATTAGGCAGGCAAAAGATGCATGTCAGGGATGGATAATGATGCTTTAAAGCCATGCTTGGAGGCAAATCCATGCACCATCACCAGGGAACCTGCCCAATAGTTCAACACTCAATTATTTTCAACCATCTACAGTAAATAGGGAGAGTGAAACAGACAGACAACTAGTACTGCACAATGTGAAAGAGCATCATAAACATAAGCAGGTGGTCATCTGCTTTAATCTGTTGGTTCATCACCAGAATAAACTCTTTACTTAATCGTATCATGACGCGATGAAAAATGAGTTCTGTACAATAATTGCTAGTAAAGTGGGCAATGGTTGAACTTGATAGAACCCCCAAAAGCTTTCCCAAACTGAAGTTGATGCCATACAAGGTTTTATTTTTGGTGCAATGGATAATATTGAGTTTTTCTATTAAAAGTGTTTTTATTTTATGTCCCACTAACTACCTTATTATGGTTTTTGTAGATGCCAAGTTGCCATAATTTTGTCCTGTGGAAGTTCTTTTATATGTGCCTGTAAAAATACTGAGATGAGGCTGATGAATTTGAGCACCTTCAGACAATATTGAACCCAGCAAATTAGGCTTAGAAAACCACAACTCGTACCATCCAAGCCGCTCAGCCTAACTACAAGTTCCTCCTTTATAGTGAAACCGGGCTGATAACCTTCGATGTTAGGCCCCTTTAAACAACAAGCATCATCATCAAGGATAGTGAAACCATTACTACTGTCAACTGAATTGAAATGGTGAAATACACCAACATTTGTGGGGAAAAACAAAAAACATTAAAAACAGCAGCCTTTAGTCAACAGGAAGTCTTATTAGCTTAGTAGATAATATAAAAACCTGTGTGATAAAAATAAAAAACAAAGCTGAGTGACCTGACCTCCTCTCTTCCAACAGCCTCAACAAACTGCCACATGTTTATACATGTAAATCACTTCCTGAAAGACAGCAATAACGATGGCACAGGAAATTGTTATCCTCTTCCTGGCCTTATTTCTTGGGTAAACACTTCATGTGAATCTGGACCAGTTTTAAGGCCAGATACCCTTCCTGATGCCAATCTTATGTGAAGTGAAGTACCATAATGTTTCCATTAATGTTTCAGTGGAGGTTGGTAGTGCAGTGTGTTATGTGTAGATGATATCGTCCCCACTCTGGCAAACTAGCGAAAGTGACAAACTAGGGAATCTGTACTTCTGAAGTTTTGGTGTAGATTTTATTGGTTAAATATTGTCTACTCTCTGACAAAATCTCACATCTGCAACTCGTTCTTTATGCCTAACACATGAAACCAATCATTAAATATAAAAATTGATTTGACATGAGTAATCACAACTTCTTTCAGCTCCTCTAACCTTTTGACAATTTGCAGATTCGCTAGTTTGCCAGAGTAGGGACGATATGTGTATCGAGATGAACACAAGGCAGTTCCTGAACCAGAGAAATTAACCATACACAGTTAAAATTCCCAGCCTGGCCGGGAATGGAACCTAGGACCCTCTGAACTGAAGATCACTACACCGACCACGAGACAGACCAAGTATGGTGCAGGAAGTGATTTCAAGGATTTCAGTGCCTTGCAGGAGCCACATCTCTTTAGGACCATACTGAATGCACAGTTGTGTTGCTGCAGACAGAGTATTTTTGAATTAAACAGGAATATGTTTTCAATTCAGAAACTCAATAGTAGTGTGATGCATGAATACAGCCATTTACTTCTGAACAACCGAGTATGTAATAAGCGTGAACATAATAAATAGGCAGGAAAAGATATGACACATGTAAAATGCAGTCATATTTACAATATTACAGTTTCAAAGTAAGAATTATCACTGATAAAGCCAACCATTTTGAATCACAAAAAAAAAAGAATCTATCTCTGACAGTAGCCTCCGTGGCTCAGGTGACAACACACCGGCCTCTCACTGCTGGGCACCGTGGTTCAAACCCCAGTCACTCCATGTGAGATTTGTGCTGGACAAAACAGAGGCAGGATAGGCTTTTCTCCGGGTACTCCAGTTTTCCCTGTCATCTTTCATACCAGCAACACTTTCCAATATCATTTCATTTCATCTGTCATTCATTAATCATTGCCCCAAAGGAGTGCGACAGGCTTTGGGAGACGGCACAATTCCTATCCTTGCCGCTAGATGGGGGCTTCATTCATTCCATTCCTGACCCGGTCGAATGATTGGAAACAGGCTGTGGATTTTCATCCATATCTCTGATAGGTCCACTATTTGCTTTCTGAGTTCTTTGACTAAATAAACAACTGTATTTTTAATTCTAATGGTTATTATGAAAATAAATAAAAGCTTAGGTCTTAGAAATACTAATCAGCTGTTGTTGCAATGATAGAAATGACTACAGAATACAATGCAAAATGTCACTGATATATTTGACTGATGATATAAAAATTTAATTAAGGACCCCCAGTGCCCATTGTTCTTACCAAATTGTTTACAGTATGGTACTACAGACTCAATGATTTTAAAATATAAACAGCAGAATATTCCCTCCAAGATAGCAGTTCAATTTTTGTACTTTGTTGCCAACTCAAATATGGAAATACTGTAAAAAATTATTAATTTTGTATTTGCTGCAACACTACAATGTATCAGTAACTCGAAGAAATTCTTGTGTAATCATAAATTGTTACATGCAAAATTCTTTCTACTCTGAACACAGTATCAGCATATGAAATTGAAATTCTTTGATAATGGCTAACACCGGTATGGCAAATTAAAATCATTCTTAATATGATGGTACTTTTCTTTATAGAAATGCTGTAATAGCCCTTCTACAAAAGCAATGAGCATATGTTCATATTTAACTTCAGTTTTCTATTGGCAACTTGAGATGGTAAATTATATAAGACAAGCTAATAATTATCCAGAATTTATCTTACAAGGAATAATACCAATGGAATGTGCTAGAATACTCAAGTAGGTGTTCTATTCTGCTGGCATCATGAATTCTCTGTTAACTTACTTCTATATTAAACATTAGAAAACATATGAGGTAATAGATGAATAGTGTTACTACATCTTAATATTTCTTACAACTGTCCATTATTTTTACAAACATTTATAGTTAAATGTAGTAGGAAGACTGCAAGTAGTGCAACTTTTACAGCAATAAAACTTCATCATCAAATGAATACATGCACTATAGTTCATTCTCCAGTACAAAGTATAACAAGAGTTTTAAAAGAAAGAAGACATCTAGATTAAAAGCCAGCTATATAAAACTAACACTTACATCACTTGATACAATTAAAATACATTCATCATTAAAAATCTTGTTTCAATATAAAAGTCAATTACTCATTTAGAGTAAATAATATAAATAATTATTGTATACAAAAACAATAACAATAGTAATAACAACAATAAGACATGTTATTCCACCTGGCACAGTAACTACTCGATATGCTTGAATGGAATTGTTGAGTGTGGGTATCTGTGGGCCGTGCCCAACACTCCCTGAGCAAGATATCATCATGCTGCTCGACAGAGTCCACAGCAACCTGTAAACAAAAAGGAATTTCATTTCCATTGTAAAATAAAGTTGTAGTTCAACAGTGAAATGTTTCCACCGCTTACGTTCCTCTCTGTGTGAATTCACTGTCAATAAAGATTGTAGAAGATAAGCTGTATTGCCGTTAATGACTGGACACCACCTGGAAGGAAAGTAGACTGATCCCATATCACTCAAGCATGTTGTGGGCCTGTATAAGGTAGAAATATTTACTAGCTACAGCGGTTGAAATGGATGTTCTGCAAGAGCTCAAAGAAAGAGGGGAGGTTATTGGTGTCCACTGATTGAGTCTTTCCATCCCTGAGATTTCTGGCAAGTTCCAGATAACATATTCGACAGTGAGTAGTGAAATGGAATCACCAGGGAATTATAAAATGTCCCCCTTGTCCAGGGTAGCCAAATTCCACGTGTGGTGAAGTCCAACTGGCTTGTGTCATTTGTAGGAGGTGTTTGCACTTGAATTCAATGGGCAAGCTGTGGCACTTAAACCCTAGGACCACTAAACTGAATGCATCCTTCGTCGACACTGCACTCCTGGTGGTGTATTCACAAATCACAGAGTACGTGTCAAGTCTGACGAGCCCGTACACCATAATCCAGTACGACGTCTTATCTACGCTTAAAAAAGTGTATTGGACAGGTGGACTGAGTGGTTTTGTGGGGTTTCACCCCTGGACTTGCATATTCCTCTACTAGCGCAGTACAGCTCTTCATTCTTCTGATCCAGGCCAAAATCCTCCTCAACCACTCCTATATACTCTTCGTTCTACTGAAGTCAAGTCTCCAGGAAGTCCAGCGTTCATTTCTCTAGGAAGAGATGTATCCGTACTACCAGTACACACCTATCACCACTGCTACAGTCACTCCAACCACCTCTACCATCACCACTGCCACTCAGCAAAGCCAATCAGCCGCCAAAGTTGCAGCAGTAGTCCATCACACAGCACTGATGTCTACGTTTATGCATCGTCCAAATTACCCTCATCACCTGATAGTACAACCTGCTCCACAGTACGCCCACAACATTCAGTACAAGCGGTACAGCACCTTGCGCCGCACATGGAAGTGAGCCTGCTCCTCACCGCGTCGCAATAGAAAATCCACCTCCCAGCATCTCTGCTCCCTCTCAACCAGACTTCGACACCGTCGAAAACTCAGTCTCTCCCAACGCTATTCCCAATGTCAATTACCTCCCTCTCCTACCAACCAAACGTCCTATCATTTCAACTCGTACGCTCCAACCCCGTCCCCAAGGGACCCATTTATTACTCCTTTCCAGTCCCGCGCCAGAATTCCGCTCAGCCCAGAAAATCCTTTCTACTCTCCTTCACTTCAGTATACAGAAGGACGACATTGCTGACATCCGCCCAATGGGACAAGGAATCATCATCAAAGTGAACAGTGAAGAAGCTGCAAATAAGATCTGCAACACCATCAGCCCCGCTCAATTTGGTTCGTCTGCACCATTTCAACAAGTCCCCCAGCCTGTCAGTACTTCACCATCACCTCGCAACTACCTCTTTAGCTGCGTGATCAAGGGAGTGGACCCAGCCATCACGGAAGATGCTATAGTCAAAGAACTTCAAAATGACGGTATTGTAGTACGGAAAGCCATCCGAATTAAAACCGCCACTAGACCGACCTACATGATTCGCCTCCTTTTACCATCCACCAATGATTTGGACAGATTGCTGGAACATGGTGTCTACATTTTTCGTCAACATCATCTGGTGGAACCCTCACACACTCCTCCTCCTGTAGCCATAAGATGCGGGCGATACTTACAATATAATTATCACTAAACTCAATGTCGCGCCAATAGACCGAACTGTGGCCACTGCAATCAGTCCCATCTACACCTACTTGCCCCAACAAACGAGAACCTCCGCAGTGCCACACCTCTGGACTTGCTCACACAACTTATTCAAGACAGTGCAAAGCCTGCCCAGCTCCCCCTGCAAACCGCCCAGATCTTACAGCTCCTATCCGCTCACTAAATAACCCCACTCTTTTGTCAGACTCCATCTACCCAGCACCAACCATAGAAGACCTCATCCGGTTTTTAACACTATCCTTGATGAACATCTTTCCATACCATCGCCCCTTAATATTATCCCATCTCAAAGCAGCAGCCAATCAGGCATTCAATCTTCATTTTCAGGCCATTCACACAGGATTAAACACACATTTCCACTTTCATCGTTTAGAAACCCAAGTATAATGCAGTTTGACCAACCTCCCTCACAGACTTCACCTCTTCACAATGTGAGACAGTGCAACACTATCGGCAAATAGCGCCTATGAGAGTGGACATTCTCCTCAAGATTACGGAACGAGACCTGCATAATTCACCGGAGTGCAATACTACCGAGGATATTTCCAAACCCCATATCTGTTTTTGTATTAGTGTAGACTATATGTAGATCTGTGTTTGTATAAATTTGCATTTATCATTTAAAAAAAAAAAGTGTTCATAATATTACAATCTATGTATACAATCAATCCCTATCATAGCTATTGTTACTGCAAGAAATAAAATTAAGTCTAAAATCTTTCACCCAAGAGGCAAACCCCCACCCCCATCTCCTTCATGTTCTTACTTCCTTTACCCACCTTCCTTTTCCATTATATTTAATCCTTGGACACATCCCCGATAATTAAGTACTATCCGCACACACCTCCTAATGTCATACATCAAATTACCCTCCTCCCCATACCATCACTCCTTCTCCAACCTGCCGAAACTCCTGGCCAGAGTGAAGGCGTTACCTTCAGGGAGGGGAATGAAAACTAGAATGAATGAACTGAATGCACACTGCCAATTGCGAAATATGTTGCCTGTCGACTCTACAACAGTGGAAGAGTATCATGTGGAATGATGAATCACACTACGCGTTGTGTGAGTGCGATGGACGTGTATGGGCTTGGCAAATGCCAGGTGAGCATTACTCACTGGAGTGCATTGTTCCTACTGAGAAATTTGGCAGAGAAGACATTATGGTATGGACCTCTTTTTTATGTTTTGGTCTTGGTCCATTAGTTTTAATTTCTCAAACCATGAATGCCAAAGCCTAAAAGGGAATACTGGTCAATTCTATGCTACCCACTCTGTGGCAAGAATTTGGAATGAGTCCTTTTCATTTTCAACATGACAGTACATTCATTCACTAAGTGAAAGCCATAACTGAGTGGTTTGTCAAAATGGGAGTGAATAAAATCAAATGGCTAGCCCAAAGCTCTAATCTAAACCCAATTGGGCATCTCTGGGATAAGTAAGGGCAGCAGTTGACAGCCAGACAAGACCACCCCAAAAAAATGCTATAAAACTGTTTGCCATGTTGCAGGAGGAATGGAAGGCTTCTACTGAAACTCAGTAGAAAGTCTTCCTAGAAGAGTAGAGGCTGTGACAGCAGTGAAGGGCGGACCTGCATCATATTGACACCTTAACAGTCACAGTTAAGCCCATACTGGCATCCGGTCATTAATGGCAATCGAGTGTATGTTATTTTTAGGTTTTGTTTCACAGCCAATCCATGGCTATGATCACAATATCTACAGCTATGAAGAAAAAACTACAACCTTGCTTTCTTCATCATCAGTCAGAGAAGAAGAGTCCTCTGAAAGTGAAGGTGTTCATTGGAAATGTCTTTCACTCTCCTGTTTTAATGTTAAGTTATGGAAAGGAAGTATCATGTATTCAGTCTCATTACTGTAATTTATTTCCACCAAAACTATTTTCACCAGGAAAAGATTTTGACAAATCAAGATTCAACAACTCTTCTTTTTTATTATCTCCTTTTTTCTAGGAGAAACTAAATAATATACACTTTTACTAAAAGACATTGTTCTGCCAAGGGAATATTACCAACTCATACCTGTACAGAACAAATAACTGACAAATCAAGTCATATATAGGAACATGCTATGGTATACATGACAGATCCAACAGTGTTAGGTTTGCGAGGCCCATGTCTTTTGGTCTTTTCTTTTCTTTAATAGATACACTCATACTTTGAAGAACTGCAGATCTTCCAGATTTTTTCTCTGATTAGTGTATATGGTGGGGGAAACTTTGCTTAGTTGTACTTCTCTTTAAAACAATAATTATCTCTACCAAACATAATGATAGACCAGTGAGGGAAGAGGGGGCAAGGACAAATATGAAAACACAAAAGGACAAGGATAATCTCCATATTGCCATACAATGCCATCCTCACATGGAAGGGTTCTCCTAATCAACCCCAGTTCTTCTACATTTACTTTTGGGAGGAGGTGATATACACCCATGGTATCCCCTGCCTGTCATAAGAGGTGACCAAAAGGGAGAAGAGGAGCCTAATGAGTCAATAATACTAACAAGTGACAAATCAAGTCATGTACAAAAAGATGGGAAGATAAATAGGAATACATAATAGGTAAATACAATGACAGATCAGTGTGTTATGATGAAGCAACAATAGAGGAGACAAGGACAAAAATAGAAACACAAAGGGACAAGCACAATATCCGTACCTTCATACACTGTCATCTTCACACTGATGGAATTTTCCTGAATTCAGATTTTCAAGTCTATCAGCAAACGTTAATTTTTGTTCAGAGGAATTCTGATGTCACTTCTCTAATAATTGTTCTCCCCACTAACATTTTCTAGAGCTGATCTCGTCTTCTCTCCACATTCCTCTGATTTTCCTCATTCTTTACCTAAACAGGAAATGTACTTGTTAAGCACTACCTCAAACCCTATGTCAGCCTTTTTTGTCATGTCTGCTACCATCCAACCATCCCATTGAAAAGAATGTTCAGATAATACGATAATATGAAGATTATATAAACATCATGATATGTGACTGCATGCTATTTCTGAACTGCTAATCGAATAGAAAATTTAAACTCACCCATTTGTGCAATAGATTATTGAAACTTTTGCACAGTATACTTAGTTATAAAAACAGAGAAGTGATTTAATACTCATACTCTGAATGGTATGCCTTTGCTGGCAGGACCTAGTGGTTACAGTGCACTATGTCTTCTGGTATAGGCTAAAGCAATTTTGTTACGTTCATAGATTTGTCTCGGTCTTATCCTTGGCTTTGACAATATGAAAGTGACTTGAGGTATGAGCGATGCTAGTAATGCCATTCCTTATGCAGCCAGTCCCTGCTATGAATGGTGTGAAAACGTTGCTCATGGGGTCGGTTGGTGCATGCATTTCAGTGGCCTTGGCAGACTGATATGTAATAACAACAACTCTGGCTCGGTGAGGAAAGCAACAGGAAACTACCTCACTCCTCATTTCCCTAGTACACCTCTTCAGTGATGCCTAGGCCATCTATGACAGCTGATGGCAGAGCTGTTGAGGATCCCACCAGCGTTAGCGCTGATGGACTGAACATACACTCTGAATAGCAATATCTTGATACCACCATACTTCTTCAGACATCCTCCTGTGGGTGGGGGTGGTAGAATATATTCACGGTATCCCCCACCAGATGTAAGGGGCAACTTGGAATCATGGGTTGGCGACCGCGGGGCACTTAGCTGACTCCTGGCATTGTTTCCACTTACTTACTCACTCACTTACTTGCTTACTCAACTCTTGGTCTTTTCCGACCCTGACGGTATTAGAGAATAGGAAGTCTTTCATTTACACGCCCTTCGTGGCTCTTGTCTTTCTTTGGTCAATACTTTCATTTTTTGAAGTGTCGGACTCCTTCCATATTTTAAGTACCTCTGATTCATGTTAGTAGAGGATGGTTGCCCAGTTGTACTTCCTCTTGAAACAATAATCACCATCACCACTCCTTCTCTTCCGATCCTCATGGTATTATGTTTATGATGCCTGGTGTGTCATTTAATTTTCTTATCTTTCGTGACCCTTGCCTTTCTTGTCTTAAAAATAAAGGTTGGTATTAATAGAGTTGAGCACCTGCCTTTTGCTCAAGTTTTTGGAGCAGATGCTCCAAATGGTATGCATAAAACCAGGGAGCATTTCTACTTCCAACTTGCTCACAATCATAGCATTTTCTTCCAATTTCATAAGAATAAAAATAAGCCGATGCTCTGCAAAAGGAGTAGGTGCTCAGGAAATTTTTTTAGAAGGGTTATAGGGAGGTACACTCAGGGAAACAGGGTGGTACAGGGATCTGGAAGTCAAGTAGCAATGACATAAAAATGTTAGTGTTGAACTGTAGAAGTATTGTAAAGAAAGGAATAGAATTAAGTAATTTAATAGATATAACTTACCAGATATTGTAATAGGAGTTGAATCTTGGCTGTGAAATGATATAATGGATGCAGAAATTTTCTTACGGAACTGCAGTGTGTATCGTAGAAATAGGATAGGAATGGTGGGAGGGGGAGTATTCATTCTGCTGAAAGAAGAATTTATAAGCTATGAAAAGTTAGATGACAAACATGAAATTCTAGGTGTAAAGCTCATTTCTAAAGATAATAGGCAACTCTATGACTTTGGAGTGTACAGACGGGGAAAGGGTAGCACTGACGCTGATTCAGAATTATTTGATAAAATAATCAACTATGTGGGAAATGACATGGAAAGGAATGTGATTCTAGCAAGAGATCTCAATTTCCCAAATGTCAGTTGGGAAGATAATGCGAATGACAGGAAGCGTGACCAACAAGTGGCAGATAAGTTAATATGGGAAGGACAGCTGATTCAGAAAGTGATGGAACCAACTAGAGGGAAGAATATACTGGACATGGTGCTGGTAAAAACCAGATCAGCTCTATAAAGAAACCAAAGTAATAGATGGTATTAGTATCACAAAGCTGTTTTTGTCTTAGTTAAAAATGTGATAGAAAGGAAGGTCTTAAAAGTAGGACTATTAGGCAGTACCATATGGCTGATAGAGCAGGCATGAGGGAGTTTTTAAAAAGGAACCATGATCTGTGGAAAACGATAAATAAAAATTTAAACAGACTCCCTAGGATGGGTTTAAAGCAATTGTTGAGGAATGTGAAAACAGGTTTGTACCTTTAAAGGTTATAATTATAAGGAATGGTAAGGACCCACTTTATTATAACAGAGGAATAAAGAGACTAAGAAGGAGGTGCAGATTGGAAAGCAACAGTGTTAGAAATGGCTGTGGAAGTAAGGAGAAATTTAAGGAACTTACTGGAAATTTGAATGTAGCAAAGAAGTCAGCTAAGGATAACATGTTGGCAAGCATAATTGGCACTCATACAAATTTTAGGGAAGGGTAAGTATTTTAAGGCAGAAACAGGTTCCAAAAAGGACATTCCAGAAATCATTAATGAAAAAGGGGAGTGTATAATGTGAGGATCTTCAAAAGGCAGGAGTATTCAGTCAGCAGTATGTAAAGATCATTGGTTACAAGGATAATGTCCAGATAGAGGAGGTGACTAATACTACAGAAGTATTAAAATGTACATATGATAAGAATGACATTTACAATAAGATACAAAAGTTGAAAACTAGAAAAGCGGCTGGAATTGATAAGATTTCTGGGTTGGGATATAGTACCATATCTGAAGTACTTATTTGATTATTATTTGCATGAAGGAGATATACCAATTGAATGAAGAGTTGCTATAGCAGCCCCTGTGTATAAAGGAAAGGGTGATAGACATTAAGCTGAAAATTACAGGCCAGTAAGTTTGACATGCATTGCATGTAAGCTTTGGGAATGCATTCTTTCTGATTATATTAGACATGTTTACAAAATTAATAACTGGTTTGATAGAAGGCAGTTCTGGTTTAGGAAATGTTATCCACTGAAGCTCAACTTGTAGGATACCTATCGATCGGTGGATTGTCAGAGGCCTGCTATTCGGAGCAAGAGGCGCCCTCCCTAGTCAGACATCGAACTTCCTACAAAACTTGAAAGTTCCATTCTGCGAGTTAGAAAAAACAGTAATACAGATACTGAGGGACGCTCTGCAAATCATTCACTTCCATATGTACCTGAGAACGTGATTAACATTTCTCCCCCACTAACCCCGGGAAAAAAGAAGATAACAGCTTCAACGATTAAATCTTCATTTCTTGATATTTTTAAACTCCATTGAAATTGAAACTGTATTCCAGATCCAAATGGTCACCCTAATTGGAGGACGGACGATTTATTTCTTTAATAAATCTATCTCTCTCTCAGATATCTTGGATTCAGGAGGTCAAATGGACCATATTGCGATTGACCTGTGTAAAGCATTTGATAGGGTGGATCATGGGAGACTACTGGAAAAAATGAGTGAAATTGGACTAGACAAAAGAATGACTGAATGGGTTGCTATATTTCTAGAAAATAGATCTCAGAGAATTAGAGTAGGTGAATCTTTATCTGACCCTGTATATAATTAAGAGGGGAATTACTCAAGGCAGTATTATTAATGTTTTCTTATAAATATAAATGATATGAGTAAAGTAGTGGAATCAGAGATAAGGCTCTTTGCAGATGATGTTATTCTGTATAGAATAAATATGATCGTGGAAGAAAGGATACGTTTACTCCAGTGACCATTAAAAATGATTCTTTACACCCTGGGAGTCATAAGAGGGCTGCTTATTTCCGTATGGTTTATCAAGCCTTCAATTTACCTTTATCTTGTACAAAAAGAGAAAAAGAATTATGATACATACAGAAGATAACCATTATGAATGGGTACAGTGTTAATACCATTAATAAAATTATAAGTAAAGTAAAAAGAAAGAACAACATAAGATTAACACCAGAGAATCGCAAGTGTTCAAAATACGCAAATTTTACGTTTACAAACTCAGGGATTTTTAAATCACAAAATTATTTAAGAAACACAACTTTCAAGTCTCATTTTCAACTAAGAACAATCATGATCATATGTTTTATAACCATAATAGTGTAAATTACAATAAGGTGATTCCTTAGATTCAGGAATCTATAAATTTAAATGCGATCAATGCTTTGTCACATACGTGGGGCAAACAGGTAGGAGTTTTCAAACTAGATATCTCAAACAAGTCAATGCAAACAGACACAAGAAGTATTCTGCAATGAGTGTCCGTATGGGAGATACTGGTCACCAATATACTGACATAAATAAAGACTTGACCATTTTAAAAAAGTGAGCAAAGGGAACCTGATGAGCAATTATAAAAATATTTGAAGGGTATGGGGAAATATAATGGTAACCCACATTGGCTATGAATGGAGATATTCAATTGGAAAGGTTAAACAAAATATTTCATACAAAAGTTATTGACATTTTATTAGTAATGCAACTGTTCAAAGACTGAAGCATACAAATCAATATAAAAAAATATAAACGTTGAATTAATAATGCACAAATGATTATATTTTCTTTGCAGTGGCAACTTATTTTGTGGCATACCACTGTTTTCCTGAAACTAGCACAAGACTGCTGAATGTTGTCACATCTCATCTCCAGAGGCATCTACACATCCTCAATTGTAGATGTCTTCGTATTTTTTAAGGCCATGTAGAAGTTATAGTAAATAGGAGGTATCCATTCAGTGTAGAAATGAGGTCTTGTTTCTTCTTTGCATAATTGGAAGTGACCCGGAATACTTTCGAAGACTGGTATTTTGTAAGGTTGAAGGACGACCTCGTTTGTTTAGGTTTACTTTCTGGCTATCTTCACTATTAAATGTATTTGATACCAACATGATTCCTGGCTCGTCTGCAGTGAGGACGAGACATACACTATCTCGGAGTAACAACTTGTGCCCTTCTTCTGACTAAACAAACATCACATGTCACTGCAGCATACAAAATCTTCTGATTTCATAACATGGACACAAAACGGTCTCTTTTGGCCACACTTCTTCAAGATGTCCACCCAGTCTTTAGGGGCGTATACATACTGTCCCTTGAGGGTTACCATTGTCTTTCCCCATACCCTTCATTTATATAGGTCTGGACCAGAGCATTAATGCAAACAAAAATTTGAATGACGTACAAGAGAACAAAAATCTTTTATATAAACAGATACCATCGCTTTTATCATCAAGAAAAATTAATAATTTGAAGTCACCTCCTCTAAAACAAACATTCCACCCTCCCGCTCCAACTATAGGCCCCCAATAATAGCACTTTTCTCCCCTCCCCTCTAGGCCCCTAGCCAAGTTCCGCTGGGCAAAAGAAAACAATTATAACACGTGCAGTAGCGTGCCAAGAAGCAAGTCACAGCAAGGCTCAGTTGTGAACCAACTATAGGAAGTCTCACCAAATTTGATAAGCTTTTACATCACGCATTCATGGCGGAATCTCTTTTCTTAAATTTCCAAAGGTTTTAAACCCATTCATTTTTATATCTCTTTCTTTCCAGACCTTGTCTTTTTTTTAAGAGGAATATTCATAAGATATTAGCCATGAATATGGTGGTCATGCAGCACTGATCTTTGCCTTATGACAGACTATCTCAAAAAGGCTTCTGATTTCTTCTCCCAGAATAGCTTAATATTGAATAAATTTCCATACAAGTTAAAGTTTTAGATGTTCTGATGTGGATTTGATCCTGTTCTGTGGCCAGAATTTCAATCCCCCTCAGTCAACACACTGAAACTAGCAGATACACTGCGTGTAACATTTTCTAGTAACGTCCAAGTTTAACATTGATTAAAGATTGTTTGCAAGAAGTGTTAAACTACTTTATTACATAATGTGTATAATTTTTCGCCGGCCCCGTGGTGTAGGGGTAGCGTGCCTGCCTCTCACCCGGAGGCTCCGGGTTCGATTCCCGGCCAGGTCAGGGATTTTTACCTGGACCTGAGGGCTGGTTCGAGGTCCACTCAGCCTACGTGATTAGAATTGAGGAGCTACCTGACGGTGAGATAGCGGCCCCAGTCTAGAAAGCCAAGAATAACGACCGAGAGGATTCGTCGTGCTGACCACACGACACCTCGTAATCTGCAGGCCTTCGGGCTGAGCAGCGGTCGCTTGGTAGGCCAAGGCCCTTCAAGGGCTGTAGTGCCATGGGGTTTGGTTTGGTATCATTTTTCTTCATTGTTTTCTTAAAAGTTCATAAGGAACTTCCGTTTTAATTTACTAGACATCAACAATGAACATTGTATTCAGTATGAGTCATTATGGCTAGCATGACATATTTCAAATTATATTTCTGTTTTTAACATTGAAGATAACAAAAGTTTTTGCAAGAAGTGAGAACAATTTTGTGTAAATAATGTATATATTACATTTTTAGTGTATCTCCAATAGTTCTTTTTTTTTTTTTTTTCAATTTCTAAACAATGAGTTTTGTAATCTACCACGTGATTTTATGGCTGAAGAAGTCTCAAACAGAGATGTAACATGTCCTAAAATGTGTTTAAGATGATATTTATATTAAATGATTTTCACTTGTAAAGTGATGTGTTTTAAATGGGTGGACCATAAACCTAACACTGTTTCATAACTTTAACTGTATCAACATGGGTCACATGAAGAAGTTTGTTAATTGTACTAAGTGGTATATTCCGAGCTGTCAGTGGAGAGATGGCATGGAATGACATTAGTAGACAAATAAGTTTGAGTGGTGTCTTTAAAAGTAGGAAAGATCACAATATGAAGATAAAGTTGGAATTCAAGAGGACAAATTGGGGCAAATATTTGTTTATAGGAAGGGGAGTTGAGTATTGGTATAACTTACCAAGGGAGATGTTCAATAAATTTCCAATTTCTTTGAAATCATTTAAGAAAAGGCTAGGAAAACAACAGATAGGAAATTTGCCACCTGGGCGACTGCCCTAAATGCAGATTAGTAGTGACTGATTAGCAAGAAAAGTGTCAAGTGGCTAACTGAACATTTCCTAGGTGATGATTTTGAAAATAGCAGTGGTGCTTAACAAATAATGAGAATTATAATCTATCAGTTTCATGTGCGTATTGATACTTGGTATTCACAATTACAAAGAATGGGTACCATCCAACTAATCAATACTTTATTATGTCTTGTTACTATGCAGTACCGGTTTCGACCTTCACAGAGGTATTGCAAGCCCGTCCACTTCATGACCGTATCGATGAGTACAATCAACAAATTAATTTTTTTTAAACACCATTGTAGATCCGAATTGTGATTTAAGTATCATCCACATATATCACCTTACCCCCCAACTCCCTCCCCCCGCGCTTCTTTTAGAGCACCTACAGCAATAGTTTTTAGGATCCCATGGGGCATAGTTTTAAGGTTTAATGTGCTTACTGTCTAAATGTTTTCATCTAAGCTATCTTTATACAGCTGAAGATGACCACTAAGTGGTCGAAACATGTTCTGTGTGTGCTAATGTATTTTTAATTTTGCCCAAGGCAAAAATAAAGTATCGATTAGGTGGGGTTTAAAAAAAAATTAATTTGTTGATGGCTTCACAGAGGTCATCCTCAGCTGGTCACCTGAGATCTAAAGTTAACTTAACATATAATTTTAAAACATTACTAAATCTATTGGCTCGTTTTCTTATTGAAAGCGACTGTACTCAATACTCTCCTGCTGACTTGCTAGGCCTAATGCATAAGAGGATTTTCTTTCAGGGTTTACTCTCTTAGCCTTTGAGGATGCCTTCCTCATCCTACAAGGCAGTAGGTTCCATCTGTACACCCCCAGAAGGGTGGGTTGCCTCTTCCGCCATCTCCACCATACCGAAGTCCATCTTCTCCACTGTAGATCCCATTGAGGTCTTCACCCTTAACCCAGGGCAAGGGCCCACCATATTTATGACCCCTGGAGAAAGGGTGTCCCAGTATTCTAAAGTCCCCAGGAATTTGGCTACCTGTTGGTCCGCGGGTTGTATTGGTTATTTCAAACCAGCCCTACATACTGTAGGGACCCCCTATCCGCCACCTGGGGACGCGCTCTGTAGGGATCAGGTTCCCCTGGTTACTTATTGGAAGTTAATCCCACCCACAAGGAGTGAGGTTATTTGCTACCCAAGTATTTGCTACAGAATCTAATACATATCAAGGAACCTCCCGAAGACACACCCAGCTCTACCTCACCTTCCCCAATCATTACACCTATTGCCTCTCCACTTCCCCTCTCCGTCACCTCTACCTTACCTTCCCCAATCAATACCCCTCATGCCCCTCCACTTCTCCTCTCCGTAACCGCAAGTACCAGCCCTAGTGCACAACGAGCTCCCTAACTGTACGCATCAACCAGTCAACAGTACTGTTACTGCTTATAACTCCTGGTCACTAATCAGTATTTAATGCATTTATTTACTCTACTGTATGTACAAAAATAAGACTTTAGAAGTAAAAACACATCTTAATGAATTCTCGATATCGGGTTCCTCCTTTCTTTTTTATTTTTTTAAAATTTCCTTTGTCTCTTGTCTTTCACTGCCTTCTAAAATCTGCTACATCACTCTCCTGCCAGTAACTAAGTTACGTTACCAGAGGATGAAACTTTTATGAACTATACATGACAAAGGCTAACCTAACCTAAGAAGTCATGAACTGAATTCTGTCCTGATATCTGTTAGGAAATCTTATCACTCTACCACTACGTGTAGCCTTGACTCGTTCACTGTTCTGGAAGGTATTTTCCTGTTTCTGGTTAGCATGGTATTTTTCAGAAACAGGAGGTGCTATAGGAGGTAGGTTAGGATTCCTCACTGTATCTCGTTCTGTTTCTTCATCCGCTAGTATGTAAGCAGGTTTGAGTCTATCAATGGAAACGTTAACATCTTTGCCCTTGATACTGATGGTGAAATATTTGTCCTGCCTCTTTAATAGCTGCCTCTGTGGATCAGCGGTAGATTGTCGGCCTCCGGATCCCAAGATAGTGGGTTCAAACCCGGCAGAGGTAGTCGGATTTTTGAAGGGCGGAAAAAAGTCCATTCGACACTCCATGTTGTATGATGTTGGCATGTAAAAGATCTCTGGTGACACATTTAGTGTTTACCTGACAAAATTCATTAAATCTCAGCCATAGACGCCCAAGAGAGTTTTGGTTTACTCAGTCTGCCATCTAGTGGGGGCCTAGAGTAAAATGGAACATCGAAATTGACGAGCAGACAGCCAGATGGCGTCAAATTGAAATGTCTGCACATGGTAGCTGAGCTCATATGATGATGATGATGATGATTATTATTATTATTATTATTATTATTATTATTATTATTATTATTATTATTATTATTATTATTATTATTATTACCGTGTTTTAGTGGTAGGTAGAGGTGAAAGAAGGTGCGGGCGTGAACGGGTCTAAAACTACGGAATCAAAGTTAATGTAAAATTTAACAAGGTTATATTTTCTTTTCAAAAACAAAGAAATAACAAGCATGGCAGGTACAAAGTAGCAAGTCAAAAAGGTTAGTTACAATATTTACAGGAATTGGGCTTCGCGCCCTGATTTTACACTGCTTGGGCAATCAGCTCAGTTTTACCCCAAACACGAGTTTTAACAGAGGGGCAGAAAACCCCATTCATACCTAGGAGCCCTTGCTCCAAATTACACAGAAAAGCCTCCACGAGGCATACAACACTCAATTTTCAAAAGAGCCACTAGCTCTCAAAATTTAAGCCTCTCCCAGGCCACACCAAACTCCACCTTCAAGTTGTCCTCAACGGACATAAACACAGGGGTAAAATACCCAATCTACTGAGGTCTATTAAATGAAAAGCAGGTTAATTAAATGACCTCTAAAATAACAATTTGAGAGGAGGCGAACTTGCACTCCTAATACACTTTGATTAAGACCTACTTGGCACTAGGCCGTTAATACAAGGGCTAATCCCATACTAAAAAGGTGACTTAAGAAGAGAACAATTTGTTTTACGTTAACGAAGAATAGGTTGAGAAAAATAAGTTCACCTCAAAACAATAAGAGAGGGAGCTCGAGAGGGTTAGCACTCTCTATCCCAGAATGTAGCTTAAAAGAGAATAGAAGAAAGATCGTTACATTTTAGGAAACGGTTACATGGTGGAAAGCTTAGAACCCGCCCCGAGAGTTAAACTGCTGAGCTAGCAAAGAAAGAATTTATTAATCGGCCATTACCTTATTGTTGACCGCTGCCGAAGAAAGAGGCGCTTCCCGCCTCCTGCTATGTACGTAATACACTGAAAGATGGAACAGAAGTGGCCCGGAGACCCTAAAATCAGCAGTTTAAATACTCTCGCGGAAGTTTCTAGGCGTTAGGGGAATGAAAACACCCTCCCGCAAATTCTTTATTGGCTAGGGTACAGAAACATATCCAAGTAGGGGGAAGATACATCGGATTGGTCGAGAAAAAACTCAAAGAAATTCGGGATTGGATAAATCTAAAACAAGGGGAAAAAGAGGGGGTTAATATTGCCAACTTAACCAATGGCTGAAAGAAATTTAGCAAAGAACGAACATTTGAAATAAAAATTTCTCCAACAAAATAGTTCTTTGACTCTGCACTAGGGTGCACTATTGTTGAACTTCAGTAGTGTCCTCTAGAAGAGAAAGTTCACACTTCTTACTTCAAGCAAAACAAAAACACATCAAAAATGACACAGTTCAAAAACTCAAAATTTTCCACGTGGTGACATCTTCTGAGAAAGTAGAGAATTAATAGCGTCAATAAAGTTCAGACTTCTTCCAGCAGAGGAGTTTCAACAGGCGCAACTTTTAAATTAGCGGCGTGGAGGTGTACCGCCCGGTACAGACCTCCCCCCCCAAAAGTTCCTCCCGGGGTGACACATGAAATGGTTTGAAAACAAGGTCCAAGATTTGATGTAGATATGGAGATTAATTGCCAAAAAAAATTTATAAGATTTTCTTAGTTTGGTTTGATTTGGTTTCAAAATTTTGTTGTTGCAGGTGAAGTATAGTCTTTAAGTTTGTAGAAGTAGAATTCTGAAGATAAACTTTTAATACTTAAAAGTGATGAAAAATTTTGCAATGTCCACCAAAGATTGCTGTTGAATTCCCAAGTGTAGTCATTGCTTATAGTAACTGTTCATGTGGT
Source organism: Anabrus simplex (assembly GCF_040414725.1). Classification (NCBI taxonomy): domain Eukaryota; kingdom Metazoa; phylum Arthropoda; class Insecta; order Orthoptera; family Tettigoniidae; genus Anabrus; species Anabrus simplex. Next base: position 273,503,438 of record NC_090267.1, on the reverse strand, counting down.
TGATGTTAATGAAGTTGGATGGCCAGACCGGCCGTTGCAGCTTGCGTCCAAAGGAGGCCGCTCGGACCCCTCAAGTACCCTGAGATACCGCTCGCCCGCAATATGAGGGGAGCAGAGGTGTTGAAACACGCCGCGCCCGCGGTGAACATATACAGGCTGCGGGCAAGTAGCAGGTCGTGCGCCACGCATCAGCCTTGGCCGGGAGGAGAGCTCCGGCTCGCCGTGCACCTGACGTCCTCGCTGGAGAAGAGGGGGCCCGTCCTCTGCCCCAGTTGCTGCACGGCGCCGCGCGGCTGCGGGGGCACTGAAACATTAAAGCTAGGCGGCAGAATTGTGTTGGACCATCATCTTTTTGAGGGCACAGGCTTGGTGAAGAGGTTGAGGGGTCAGCGGCGTGCAGATGTCCATAGCATTTACTCTAAGCCAGCCACTGTGTGTAGTGGAGCAGGAGACGGGAGCGTGGTAATGGCCGTGGCAAGGACAGGATGGCAGTTTAACAAATTGGGGGAGGTTTCACACAAATGCTTACATATAGAACAAAATCTTATAGAAGGGGCAGAAAGCCTTAAGAGTGGAACTCAAAAAAAAAATATAACCTTCATATTCCTATCAAATTATATGAAGCAAGTTGACACAAAATTTACACCGGTTTCACCTGGGACAGGTGAACCCTAAATATCCTCTCGGTGGCTGGATTGCTTACTAACAATGTAACCGGCGTAAGAAAATCGAGAATGATGCATGGCCCATGAAATCTGGGGGCAAGCTTGCCCGCGGGAACAAAATTCTTGACCATCACCTGGTCACCTACATTCAAAGTGGTGGGTCTCCGTCCACGATCATACCTTTCCCTAACCTTTTCATGAGATACCTTAAGATTGGCTTTAGCCTTCTTCCAAAGATCTTTAATATTATCCGGATCTATTGTCTCGGGTAGAATGTCACTCAGAGACCAGAGGTTAGAGAGCGGCGAGTTGGGAACAAACTTGAACATCAAAGAAGCTGGAGTGAATTTATGAGATTCATGAACCGCCGAATTCAAAGCAAAAGCTAACCAATGCAGGGACGTGTCCCACCTAGAATGATCTTCATGATGATAGGCAATAAGTGCGGACCTGAGATTACGATTAACCCGTTCAGCCAGAGATGGTTGAGGGTAATAAGCCGAAGTAGTTACATGAGAGATGGATAAGTCAAAACAGAATTTACGAAAAAGATTTGATGTGAACGCCTTAGCATTATCAGACACAATATATTGGCACGGACCAAAAGAAGCAAAAATAGAATTTAGGCAAGTAATGGTGGACTGAGCGGTAGCCAGCTTAGTCGGAAATAACCAGGAAAATCTGGTAAAACCATCTACGCATACAAAGATGAATTTGTTGGCATTTCCCTTCGACTGGGGGAAGGGTCCTACATAATCAATATACAGACGTTCCATGGGGCGCGATGCTTGATTCGAAGACAAAAGGCCTACCTTGGTGGACATGGTGGGTTTACTGAGCAAACAAGATTTACAAGCTTTTACAAGTTCACGGATTTCACCGTCCATACCTTTCCAGATGAACATTTCACGAATCTTTTCACGAGTTTTAAATATTCCCAGATGCCCTCCTAATGGGGTCTCATGATAATACTTGAAGATCATAGGTACAAGAACCGCTGGAACAACAACTTTCATCATCTTATCATGCCTCGAAGGGCAACATAGAACATCATTCCTCAGAACATAAGGGACAACATGTTCCCCAGAAGAAAGGGTTTCCATTATCGGAGCCAGCGTCGGATCTTCACGTTGATATTTCTCGATATCCCTAAAGAGCATGGGAGCATCCGTTAGGATGGCATTAACCTCAGATAGTATGGACTCGGAAGGTGAGGAACTGTCGACCGGATCATGGGTCTCGACGTCGTTAGAAAACATACGGCTGAGTCCATCAGCAACAACATTTTCGGTACCTCTGATATGTCTAACATCAAACTGGAAGGCAGAAATACGGATGGCCCAGCGGGCTATACGACCAGTACGACGCGGCCTACCTAAGACCCAGCTTAAGGCTTGATTATCTGTCTCCAGGTCGAATTTAACATGTTCCAGATAGAGTCGGAACTTCTCTAAGGCGAATAAGACTGCTAAACCTTCGAGCTCATAGATGGAATACTTGGCTTCTTGAGCCGACAAAGTCCTAGATGCATAGGCGATGGGTCGCCTCCCTAGTTCAGTCTCTTGAAGAAGGACTGCCGCTACTGCTGACGATGACGCGTCGGTTTGGACGATGAATTTCTTCGAGAAATCAGGCATAGCAAGTACAGGGGCATTACAAAGAGCTAATTTAAGGTCTTCAAAAGCGGCTTGTTGAGAAGGTCCTCACTCGAATTTGGTGCCTTTCCTACGAAGAAGGTTTAAGGGCGCCGCTCTATTAGCGAAGTTAGGAATAAACTTCCTGAAGAAATTCACCATACCAATGAACCTGGCGATACCTTTAATGTCCTTGGGAGGTTTAAAATCACGGATGGCCTGTGTTCTAGAATGATCGACTGCTACACCATCAGGTGACACAATATGCCCTAGGAATGACATAGAGGGTTTAGCAAAGGCAACCTTGGACAACTTAACAGTTAACCCAGCCTTACGAAGGCGATCGAGAACTTCTCGCAGATGATCTAGATGTTCTTCAAAAGTCTCTGAAAATACGACGACATCGTCCAAGTAGTGATATAAGTACTCAAATTTGATGTCGGAGAAGACCCTATCTAGTAGCCTAGTGAGTACAGCTGCTCCGGTGGGGAGCCCGAAAGGCACGCGGTTGTATTCGTATAAATTCCAGTCCGTGGCAAACGCTGTAAGATGTTTAGACTCTTCGGCAAGGGGAATTTGATTATAGGCCTGATTCAAGTCCAAGATAGTAAAGAACTTGGCCTTACGAAACCATGAAAAACAAGAATGAAGGTCGGGAAGGGGCACAGATTGTAACACCACCTTCCGATTGAGAGCCCTGTAATCAATGACAGGCCTGAAGCCTCCTTGGGGTTTCGGGACTAAAAAAATAGGCGAAGAATACGCTGACTTAGAGGGCCTAATAATACCGTCCTTCAACATCTGATCGATGATTTCTTTTAGAGCCTTCATTTTAGGTGGAGATAGCCTATAAGGTGGAAAACGGACAGGAATCGAATCCGTGACCTCAATTTTGTATTCGATCAGGTCAGTAACACCAAGAGTATCAGAGAACACCTCGGGAAACGACTGACACAATTTGCGAATACTATCAGCCTGCTCCTCAGGTAGATGTCTAAGGTCTAACAACATCTCATCCTGGGTAGGCGAAATAGAAGAACATGATGCAGAATTACACTTTAATAGAGGGATATTACAATTAGAGGCAAATTTGAAAGTGCAAGACCTACTCTGAAGATCGAGCACAAGACCAGTGTGAGAAATAAAGTCCGCTCCCAATATAATGGGGCAAGACAAGTGCTTGGCCACAAACAATTTAACTTTCCATGTGAATTTAAAAATACGAATTTTGACATATAAGGAACCGAGAATTTCTAATGGAGAGGAATTAGCCGAAACGTATTGGATCGCCGACAAACAATAGTTAGGAAGCTTACAAACAGATTTCAATTTTGAATACCAATCAGCCGAAATAATAGAACAAACACTACCTGAATCTAAGAGAGCTGTAATAGGCTCGTTATTTAACTCAATCTTAAGAAAAGGAACCGGTGCGGGGGAATCCGCCGCAATCCTAAGACACTCTTTGGGACCTTCAAAAGATAAATTTGAAAATTGCTCGTTCCCTGAATTTACAACCTGTTTACCAGGGGCTGAGTCTCGGGAAGATGGATTAGTCGACTCAGCCGAAGCCACTAGTCACTTTTTATTATTGGCATAGGTAGAATTTGCACCAGAAGTTGAGCAGGAGGGGGTGCTATTCGAGTTTGGGCAATTCTTGGCGATGTGTGAGAAAGCCCCACATTTAAAACAGCCTGGTGCTGAACCAGCTCCATTATTTGCCCTACTAGTTTTGACCAATGGACATTTATTGCGAAGATGGTCAGGCGACCCGCAAGCATAACATTTACGGGGTGTGACTGGTCGGCGAGGTGGGGGCCGAGTATTACTAAACGAAGGAGGGGGTTCTTTTGCCACACGCAAAGAATCGGCGTACCTAACTCCTTCCGCTGAGACGGCCAACGCTTCAAGTTCAGAGAAAGTCTGCGGGCATGCCGCGAAACACAAATATGACCTATAAGATGGTGAAATGCCTTCTACAATGGCTTGTACAATCTGGTCCTCAGGGAAGTGCAGAGCAAACACCCTAGTATAAAACTTAATGTTCTGTATGAAATCAGCCAAGTTTTCGTCCAAGCGTTGTACACGGTAATAGTACTTCTGAATAAGGGAAGACCTGGCCCTAGCCGGGATGAAGTTAGCTAGCAAATGGGCATGGAAATCCTCAATAGATGATTGCTCGGCAATGGCTCTTACGATTTTATCTGAGAGAATACCAATAGCATACGGATAGATAATTTGCAAAATTTGACATGGAGAAAGAGAAAACACAAGTGCATGATCCTGAAATTCAACCAGAAATCTTAAAAATGAAATTACATCACTGGTGGTATTAACAGAAAACTTAGAGATTCCTCTGAGCAACATTGCCAATGGATGAGGCAAGCTGCTAAACCCGGGTGACATAGTAGGTAAAGGTTTCAATGGCAAGGAAGTTAATTCAGAACGGATGTTACTCAACGATGCACGGCGTTCAGATTCGTTGTCCAATGGGGCAGAGATAGTTTGAGCGGCGATGGTTTTCCTATTAACTTCTCCCTTATGAGGCTCTTCCTCGCTACCTACATTCACTGTGGTGGGTAGATCGCTTTTGGGAGGAACCTCCCCTGTTAACAATTGAGTGACCTTGCTCGATAATTCAGACATATTTTCAAGCAGCGTACTAGCTTCCTTCTTCTGAACGTCATTCAACTTTAGAGACAACAGATCGTTAACTCTATTGGAAAAATGAAACAGCCTAGCTTGCACACGCTTAATTTGATTAGGAGAAGGATCATTTTCATCAAAAAAACTAACTACAGAAGCTAGCCCAGTAATATTCTCCGTGATCGTGGAAAGAGAGTCGTCAATTTCTTTCTCTCCCAAATTGTGGATGGAAATGGGCAAATCTAGGGACTCTCTAAGCTTGTTTGTGTCTACTGCAACCGTGCCTCCAGATTGTACATTTCTAATAGTCAATTCATAGATCAACTCCTCCTTGCGCAAATAGTTAAGATGGAGAACATCGCGAGGGCCGGGCATGGTGACAGAACAATTTTGAAACACTCAAAAAATTCCAGCAACTGAAAAAATAGTTAGAGTTCGGAACAAAACAATGTTTAGCCGTCAAAAGGGGCTAAATTGAGACCCATTCAACCACGCTCTGCTACCACTTGTTACCGTGTTTTAGTGGTAGGTAGAGGTGAAAGAAGGTGCGGGCGTGAACGGGTCTAAAACTACGGAATCAAAGTTAATGTAAAATTTAACAAGGTTATATTTTCTTTTCAAAAACAAAGAAATAACAAGCATGGCAGGTACAAAGTAGCAAGTCAAAAAGGTTAGTTACAATATTTACAGGAATTGGGCTTCGCGCCCTGATTTTACACTGCTTGGGCAATCAGCTCAGTTTTACCCCAAACACGAGTTTTAACAGAGGGGCAGAAAACCCCATTCATACCTAGGAGCCCTTGCTCCAAATTACACAGAAAAGCCTCCACGAGGCATACAACACTCAATTTTCAAAAGAGCCACTAGCTCTCAAAATTTAAGCCTCTCCCAGGCCACACCAAACTCCACCTTCAAGTTGTCCTCAACGGACATAAACACAGGGGTAAAATACCCAATCTACTGAGGTCTATTAAATGAAAAGCAGGTTAATTAAATGACCTCTAAAATAACAATTTGAGAGGACCAATATAAACTTGCACTCCTAATACACTTTGATTAAGACCTACTTGGCACTAGGCCGTTAATACAAGGGCTAATCCCATACTAAAGAGGTGACTTAAGAAGAGAACAATTTGTTTTACGTTAACGAAGAATAGGTTGAGAAAAATAAGTTCACCTCAAAACAATAAGAGAGGGAGCTCGAGAGGGTTAGCACTCTCTATCCCAGAATGTAGCTTAAAAGAGAATAGAAGAAAGATCGTTACATTTTAGGAAACGGTTACATGGTGGAAAGCTTAGAACCCGCCCCGAGAGTTAAACTGCTGAGCTAGCAAAGAAAGAATTTATTAATCGGCCATTACCTTATTGTTGACCGCTGCCGAAGAAAGAGGCGCTTCCCGCCTCCTGCTATGTACTTAATACACTGAAAGATGGAACAGAAGTGGCCCGGAGACCCTAAAATCAGCAGTTTAAATACTCTCGCGGAAGTTTCTAGGCGTTAGGGGAATGAAAACACCCTCCCGCAAATTCTTTATTGGCTAGGGTACAGAAACATATCCAAGTAGGGGGAAGATACATCGGATTGGTCGAGAAAAAACTCAAAGAAATTCGGGATTGGATAAATCTAAAACAAGGGGAAAAAGAGGGGGTTAATATTGCCAACTTAACCAATGACTGAAAGAAATTTAGCAAAGAACGAACATTTGAAATAAAAATTTCTCCAACAAAATAGTTCTTTGACTCCGCACTAGGGTGCACTATTGTTGAACTTCAGTAGTGTCCTCTAGAAGAGAAAGTTCACACTTCTTACTTCAAGCAAAACAAAAACACATCAAAAATGACACAGTTCAAAAACTCAAAATTTTCCACGTGGTGACATCTTCTGAGAAAGTAGAGAATTAATAGCGTCAATAAAGTTCAGACTTCTTCCAGCAGAGGAGTTTCAACAGGCGCAACTTTTAAATTAGCGGCGTGGAGGTGTACCGCCCGGTACAATTATTATTATTATTATTATTATTATTATTATTATTATTACTACCACCACTCGGAATGGTCCTTCATAAGGTGGCTCGAGGGATTTTTTTAACATTGCCTGTCCTCAAGAACACATGTGAACTACAAGAGAGGTCTTTGTGAATAAATGTAGATCTGGATGTCACTGTTCTAGGTTTAGCGGGCTTAAGATGCTTTATGTGATCCCAGAGTTGGGTCACAAAGGTATCCGGATTGCACTGTAACTGCACTGAGTGTTTGAAAAACACTCCAGGAAGTCTGATGGTGGTTCCATACATCATTTCTGCAAGTGAGTAGTTGGAGTCTTCTTGAATGGCTGCTCGTAGACCAAGTAGAAGTGTCGGTAGGCTCTGAGTCCATCTAGGGTTCTTGTGCGCTCTGATTGCTGCTTTGAGAGTACGATGTAGCCGTTCTATTTTTCCTTTTGCTTGGGGATGGTAAGAAGTGGTATGTTGCACCTTCACTCTGCACAGCTTTGCTAAGTTTCTAAATAATTCCGAATCAAATTGTTTCCCTTGGTCCGTAACAATTACATCTGGAACTCCAAATCTACTTATCCAATTGTTGTAGAAAGAACTTGCTACTGACTGGGTGGTGATATTGGCCGTTGGAATGATTTCCATCCAACTGCTGAATCGATCAATGCAAGTAAGGCAGTAAATGTTTCCCTCTGATGGTGGAAAGGGTCCAATTATATCTACATGAACAACTTTGAATCTATCATCTGGTTGCTCGAAATTTCCAACTGGAGACTTAGTGTGCCTTGTCACTTTGTTTTGTTGACAACTAATGCAAGATTGAGCCCATTTACGTACATCATTTCTTATTCCTTGCTATATAAACTTGGCAACAACGTTTTTGACAGTTGCTTTCACACCAGGATGTGCCATATCGTAAATTTGTTTGAAATTTTTTGTGCGAAATAAATTTGGAACAAAAGGGTGAATGTTATTAGTAGAGACATCACACCACAACATGTACTGAGAACCTAACTGACACTGTTTGAATTTCAGTGATGTATTGTCTTGTCGTAACTGCTTCAGCTCTTCATCATTTTCTTGATGCTTTGCTATGACTTCATAATCAATTACTGAAATTTCATCAAGTCTTGACAGAGTATCGGCTACCACATTATCTCTGCCACTGACATGACGTATGTCAGTTGTAAACTATGAGATGTACTGCAGATAAAAATTGAAATAATAAATAAAGTGGTTCAACCTATTCAATACCAAAGAATAAGAAATGCAGTGATTACATTCTTATTTAATAATAAGTAGAAGTGGTACCGGTTTCGACCCTAGTCCAGGTCATCATCAGCCGATTAAAACATGAAAAACAATGCATAGGAAAAATAAAATAAAAGATCAAGTTCACTCCGGATCAGTAGAAGAGGCGATATAAAAAATGATGGGGGTAGACACTGTAAAATTCAGAAGAAGTAAAATGTAAGTCACTTAAAAGAAACAGTGCATAATTTTCTGAGCGGCAGTATGGCACACGCGGTGTTAGGCAAAGTCTTATAATGTTTATGAAAAGCGGAGAACGGTTAAATGAGCTAGCTTGTATACACTGTTAGGCACAAAGTCATAACACAATCGAACACATATGAAGATGTGCTGAAGCTGAAGATGAGTAGATCAATTGAAGTAACTTGCCAGCTCCCGGTGATCAGCGCGATATATTCAACATCAGGCAATGTGGTTTCAAACGCCAACGTAAAATGAAGAATAGCTTAAAGATCCAGTATTTGCTTCGGTTGCGGGAATGTAGGTATACATAGATACATGTAATAAAATTCAATATAATTGAATAAGTAATTGTGATCCTGTAGAATTTTTGGAACAGTTGACGTGAAAAAACAATTATGAAGAGAAAAAAATATATCGCGCTGATCACCGGGAGCTGGCAAGTTACTTCAATTGATCTACTCATCTTCAGCTTCAGCACATCTTCATATGTGTTCGATTGTGTTATGACTTTGTGCCTAACAGTGTATAAAAGCTAGCTCATTTAACCGTTCTCCGCTTTTCATAAACATTATAAGACTTTGCCTAACACTGCGTGTGCCATACTGCCGCTCAGAAAATTACACACTGTTTCTTTTAAGTGACTTACATTTTACTTCTTCTGAATTTTACAGTGTCTACCCCCATCAATTTTTTTATATCGCCTCTTCTACTGATCCGGAGTGAACTTGATCTTTTATTTTCTTTTTCCTATGCATTGTTTTTCATGTTTTAATCGGGTGATGATGACCTGGATTAGGGTCGAAACCGGTACCACTTCTACTTATTATTAAATAAGAATGTAATCACTGCATTTCTTATTCTTTGGTATTGAATAGGTTGAACCACTTTATTTATTATTTCAATTTTAACTGTGATACTTTTCAATACGGAACAATGAAATTTTTATCTTTAAATGTACTGCAGGTGCCATAGTTGCCGAGGGGATGCCATCTCATTCTTTTGTTGGAATGCGTAGGTGATTGGTTTGTGATCCATAAAAATGGTAAATTCTCTACCTTCAGTGAGGTGTCTGAATTGTTTCACGGCCAGGTATATTGCAAGCAATTCTTTATCATATGCACAGTAATTCTTCTGCGCACTGCTAAGCTTTTTGGAGTAGAAAGCTATGGGTTTCCAACCAGCGTCTTCAAACTGCTGTAATGCTGCTCCAACAGCCTGATCAGAAGCATCTGTGAAAAGGGCTATAGGCAGATCTGGAACTGGAAATGTCAGAAATGTAGCATTAATCAGGTCTTCTTTACATTTCTCAAACTGCTTCTTGGCTTCGTCGGTCCAGTCAATTTTTCTGCTGTCGTTCTTCTTAGCTCCTTTCAAATATTCGTGGAGAATAGCTTGAGTTTCTGCTGCATTTGGCAGATAACGATGATAAAAGTTGATCAAACCGAGGAATGTGCGTAAGTCTCGCACGGTCTCAGGTAACTTATAATCCTTGATTGCTTGCACCTTCTCAGGAAGTGGTCTCAAACCATTTGGCGTAATCAGATACCCTAGAAATCCAAGTTCTTTTGCAGCTATTACAGATTTAGTCATGTTGATACGGAGGCCATACTTTGACAACCGTTCTAAAACTAGTTGTAGGTGATGCTTGTGTTCTGCAACTGATTTGGAGGCAATCAATATATCATCTAGGTACGGGAATACAAAATTTAACCCATTCAACACACCATGGATGAACCGCATGAATGTTGATGGGGCATTCCTAAGTCCAAAACAAAATGGACATTCAAAAAGTCTGAATGGTGTGATAATGGCAGTTTTGTGCTTGTCTTCTTCTGCTATTGGGATCTGAAAATACACCCTGAATAAATCAATTTTGGAAAAAATTGTTGCACCATCCAAGATGTGATGAAAGTCTTCAAGTCTCGGAATAGGATACCTGTTGGGAACTGTTCGTTCATTCAGTCTCCTATAGTCTCCACATGGACAAAGAGATCCATCCTTCTTGTTTACCAAGTGAAGAGGACTAGCCCATTCTGCCTGTGATGGCCTGATGATTCTATGGTCCAGCATAAACTGAAATTCTTGTTTCGCTTGCTGTAACCAAGAAGGTGCTAATGGTCTTGCTCTAGAATAAACTGGAGGTCCTTGGGTATTGATATAATGTTTAATATTATGTGGAATTTTTTCTGGTACCAAATTTGGCGATGTTATTTCAGGATAGGACCTGAACAAGTCGGCAAATTGCATACTTTTGTTCACTGTACTTACAGCTTCATTTTCCGAAATGGACATAACCTCACCCTTGCTTTTAAGTTTGGTTAAGCCATCTTTTAATTGTTTGTGACAAATATCGACACATAAATGAAATTCGTTTTAAAAATCTGCTCCTAATATACCCTTGTTGACCTTAGCAATTACAAATGGCCACTGAAATTGTCTGCATAAATCTAAATCCAAAGTTAGGGTTTTGATACCATATGTTGGAATTACAGTCCCGTTGGCAGCATAAAGTTTAAACGAATCATCGATTCGATCACAGTTCCTTGGTGGAATTAGTTTAAACGCATCATCGATTCGATCACAGTTCCTTGGTGGAATTATTGACACATCTGCCCCACTGTCAACAAGAAACCGCAGGCCTGTTTTATTATCTGTTACGAATAACCAGTGTTTGCGGCTTCTATCTTGGTTCTCAGCAGGTGAACTAGCCGCTAATTCTACTGCCCGTTGGAGTTTTCTGACGACTTCCATGAGCAAGGCTGTTTACATTTCTCTGGAATGCACTGTTGACGTGTTGACCAAATCGTAAGTGATAATAGCAGTACTTGCCTTTTGGATCGTATCTTCTTCTATTTCGGCTGCGGTTACGACTAGAGCTTCGCCGGCGAGGACTACAATTTCGACTGCTGTGTTGTCCTATGGACATCGTAGCGATTTGTTGTTCCAAATGAGCAATCTTAGTAACTAGCTCATTAATAATAGTACCTTTTGGGTCTTGGGTATCAACCTTAAATACATCATTAAGGGGGTTCATCCCCAACATCTTATCAGCCATCACTGCGACATGCCCCAGGCACTCTTCGCTCACAACTAGAATATTTTTTATTGAATCTGGAAACTTATCTAACCAAAGGGTTCTAATAACCTTATCAGTCACATCCTTTCGTGCATTTTTCTAATAAGCTGACTGGGTTTGTAATCTCCTAACTCTACACCAGTAAACAATCTTTTGATTTTCACATCTTCACTCTCTTTAAAAATATCTGGGAGTTGTGATTTGGTGGCCGTATATTTAGCAGTTCCTGATCCTGTTATTATATCCCAAATATTCTCGACATATTTTGGTTCGAGTTGGGCAATTGTGTAATTAAATTCGGTTTCTTCAGATGTGATTCTATTAATGTTGAACTGGGCTTCTACTTGGAAAAATGAAATTTCAGGCTTCTCAGACCAAAACGGAGGAATTTTTACGCTAATCTTGTTAGCTTCGCAGCCTACGGTTGGAATATCTTGGTTTTCCTGGGTTGCCATTTCAGGGTTAGTTCCTATTGTATATGTTTCTGAATACACAATTTACAACGCAGTCTACGGCCTAAGATGGATATTCATCACAGGATGATGAAATAAATGCGACTGAAAACTTCTACTCACATAACAGTGTGCTGTTGTTTAATTGGTGGCTTTTTTATGTTTCACTTCACTACACTTCGAAAACTTGCCGTTATTTTTATCACGTCGGAGGTCATCAATGTTACTGCTTATAACTCCTGGTCACTAATTAGTATTTAATGCATTTATTTACTCTACTGTACGTACAAAAATAAGACGTTACAAGCAAAAACACATCTTAATGAATTCTCGATATTGGGTTCCTCCTTTCTATTTTTTTTTTTTTTTTCTGTTATTTCTTTTGTCTCTTGTCTTTCACTGCTACAGTACTATGTAAGTAAGCACTTATTCCACATGCTCAGTAAACATTCTATTGACAAAATTCTTATACTTCATTTTCTTCTCTGTTCTCGCAGATTAGTAGCATCTCCACACTCCACAACTGCACCTATTCAATATCTTATAACGAGATTAGTACCAAGGAAACTAATGACTCACCACAATATTTCGATGTAAATCATCCAACAATCTCGACTGTATGAACGCACAAGATAAACAATTCACATCACTGAACATTCTAGAATGCTTGGTACAAACATACCTGTGAACATATACAATGTTTTACCAACATTAATATAACTCCAAAGTGTACTGATAGAATACTGTGAACATTTTATGTTATAGAATATCATATTTTAATGTACTATGTGTTACTAGTTTTTATCACATCCATATCTTGGAATATTCTAGAATGCTTGGTACAAACATACCCACGAACATATGCAACGATTTACCAACATGAATTAAACTCCGAAGTGTACCTCAAGAATGCTATAAACATTTTAAGTGTAGAAATTGTATTTTAACAAATTATCTGTTACTCACAAACAGTACAACAGAATTTTAAGTAACATATACATGTCATAAAATATCGACGCTTTTTTAAACCAGAGGACACATAATATTATTGTATATTTTAAAAATATCACTCATATCATGTGACATTCTTCATTAGATTTAGTAATGTTTTTAAATTATATGTTAAGTTAACTTTAGATCTCAAGACCAGCTGAGGATGACCTCTGTGAAGGTCGAAACCGGTACTGCATAGTAACAAGACATAATAAAGTATTGATTAGGTGGATGGTACTTATTCTTTGTAATTGTGAATAATTAGAAGATGAGAGTATTCCTGGTCTTCAAAGTGGCACAGGGTAAGATATGGTAGTTCACCAGTCAATGGTATCCTGACAGTTTCAAATGTTATGTTGGCTGTTATCTGAAAATCGAATGTCTGGATTGGATTCCCTTTATCCACTGAAAAGCTATAAAAAGAGAATGACCAATAGCAAGGAAGGTATGACTTCCCTTTGGCTATACGAGCTACTGACTGTACCCACATTCCAATCCTAAAACCCACTTTACATGGGGATGAATATGTCAATAGGAAAAGCTTTTGCAGCATTAATGTTCAGGTTACCTGCAACTCCAACTGGTTATGGGCTAGCTGCATTGCTTATGACCCCAAACGAAAATCATACATTAAGTGTTGAACTCGAGAGTGTGCTGTAATTGAAAGATGCATGTAATGAAATTCATATTCGAACATCCATATTGATGTAATATTCAAGCCAATATTTGAGAAGAGTCCGCCTTTTTCAATACCAGATACTGTACTATCTTTAAAAGAAATACATTTTTCAACTAATTTATATTAAAGGTACATTTTTTATCCCTCACTGGGGCCATCTTCAGCTTATAAAAGATACGTATTCTAAAATACATAACAAATAAGCACTAAAATTATTTTTAAAGTTTGAAATACTGCATATATAAAACACTAATTTCTTTGTACTGCTTTTAACTGCACAGTTCTTGCATAGTACCGGTATGTCTTTTCGCTAATGGTATTTAAGTTTATGAAAAATGGTGTGATACAATACCATTTCAAATTTCTTTAATTAAAATCTTGTCTTGGAAGTTGTTTATTTGTACTTAATATTAGTGTCTTGTTAATTTTTTTGTTTATTGTTGTTATTATCCTACCAAAGGAAACTCCTCTTAACATTGTTTGACTGCTGTGCAGATTTAAAGTTTGAACTTGGAGAATTTGTTCCAAAATATTTATTGAAGAGTTTCCCTGCTGATCCCTTTAGAATGGTGAGCATGCAGAGGTATTACATTTGTACTGCCAGCGACTGACTGTGTCATGTGCACATGCATGTTTTGTTTTGTAGAGAGCCCTTATTTTATGCTCATGTAAATTAATAGACAAATTTAAGTGAAATATCATTAATATATTTACTGACAGTCTTTGTAATTTCATTCCTCTTGGTGGAATATGTTGAAATACAAGCAGTAATGCATGGCGCCAGGAAGATAGAGCAACAAGGCTTTGTCTCTGAGAAAGGAGTGGTGTCCGTTGGCCAATTCTTAGGTGACCTCAGCAGAGTTGCATTTCAGGACCAGGAGAAACCCAGTAAAACAATGTCTAGGATCAATGGTTACCTTTCCGGAGGTCTGGCGAGAGGCTACAAGTAGCGTCAATTAAGATGATTGGTGCAAATATCAGCTGTTAAAATTTTGAAGAAGTCGAAAGAGATGCGTGTGTGAAGCCCAATAGAAAAGTAGCATCATTTCAAGGTAATTGGTTGAAGTATGAATTGTTTAAATTTAATTAATTGGATGTGCACGAATATGATTTTGAGAGGGTTCGAGGGTTTGAGAGAGTACAGACAATAGTCAGCGTCTTCAATTAAAAGTCTATTAAGTAAACTTAGGATGTGGAAACATTTTATTGTTGAGTTTATGGGAAGTGTGCTTCTTAGTGAAGGCCTTTGTAGCCAATCTTCATTTTTCGAGGTGTCGGACCCTTCAATTTTTTCCCTCTGATTAGTATTATTAGAGGATGATTGCCTACTTGTACTTCCTCTTAAAACCACCACCACCACCACCACCACCACTTTCCTTAATGTCCAAGTCTCTGCACCCTGCACCATATAGTGCAATGCTTGAGACACAACTTCGCAGGTCTCTCTCTCAAGTTTTTATTCAATGGTATGCACAGTAATTTTCTCTTACTATTGAAACCTTCCTTCATCATTGCAATACTTTTCTTAATTTCAACTGTACAAAGCATATCTTCACTGATCATACTTCCCAAATACTGAAGTTCTCTACTTGCTCTATATCCTCTCCAGATATAGCCTTAAGAATAGATAGCAGTTTACTTATAATTTTTCAATAAAATATATAGAAGTACAGTTATGTAACCAGTTAAATTTATTTGACTGCTAAGGGCTAACTTCCACATAGACTTAGTTTTTGATTACAGCAGAGATTTTTTGGTTATCTACTCACCTGCTATCAATGTGGAGTATTGAGAGGAATTGCATGTCGAACTTTGGTGCTAGCATGGGCAGAGGCTGCATCAGCCTGTGCTTTGTTGTAACTGGCTTTAGAGTCTACCACACTCAGAGCAATTCCAAGTTGTGCAGCATAGTAAGTCACCATGATGAGAGCCTGCAAATATGTATCCTAGTCAATACTTAGGTGCAAGTTAGAAGTAGAATCAATAATAAAAAAATAGAGTGAAAAAGAATTAACAAGGCAGTGAAATTAACTGACATAGTGGTAGATGTGGCATAATTATTCAACATAGACTACTATTTTTTGAAGGACCTACATGATCAAATGCAACACAAGGACAGCATTATCAATAGCCATATAGAATGTGTGTGTACTCTGTTGTTGTTATAATCAACAAAAACCATTTTTAAATATACCTTCAGAGTGTGAAAAATAAGCCTAGCTTATTTATATGAGGATCGAGTCATAAGTCATGGCAACTATTTTTTTTTCACACGAACAGGAGACAACATGGAAAATCTAAGATATGCATTTCGAAATATAGGGCATGTAATTATGTACAGTGCCTGAAGACAAATTCTGACTTCAGGAGATTTTCGTAGGAAAGTGACAGAACACAGGCCATTGGTAAACATTGTTTTATTATGGTATAGACAGCAAATACACAAGATTATGAACAAAGGACAGGTCTCAACTGGTTTGAAATAATCACCCAAGGTTTCCACTGTGCGTTGCCAGCGGTGGGGCAGGCGTTGAATACCATATGCTGCATGTGTATCGCTAACGTGTGACACCTCTCTCCGAAATGCTATTACGATGTCCTCTTTGTTAGCAAACCGTTGTCCACCTAATGCTTCCTGCAGCTCTGCATGGCATTGGTGTGCATTTCTGCCGCGGAGAACTGCTATTTTAATATACGATCGTTGCTCCTGCTTGTTGACTTCCATTTTGTGATGCTCTCACTCACACACTGAACTTGGGGGCAAGCTTAGACCTACACTGTTGTTTACATACACCATCTAGTGGCATCATACGCAAGTACATACCGTACATGTCCAAATGCATATCTTAGATTTTCCGCGTTGTCTCTTGTTCGCGAGAAAAAAAAATAGTTGCCATGACTTATGACTCGACCTACATATATTACACATTTTTAAATCTAATTGTGCAAATTTTTTGCATAATTATGTGTTGGAATAAAATAGTAATAAGTAGTCTTAATTCTCAACCCGAAGATTGGTTGGCAGTAATTTGTCTCCTCCACTCCTCATTTTTATCTGTTAGTCTCTGCTCCTACACCCCTGTGATATGTCTTTTCTTCTTCTTCCTTTCCTGTCCTATATCATTCCTTCCATTACAAAATACATTTTAACATATATTTGAAGAAATACATGTATTATTGTTGTACAAATTAAGGAAAGAAATGGAGGGTAACCACTTGCCAAAAACTTCAAAGGAATACATTACATAGTTCAAACTTTTCTATATAATCTCTAGATCTCTAGTCCCCTGCTTTTCCTTTTGTTAAGAATGGGTCTGGTGAATTCATAATAGATCCCAGGGAATTACTGGATAGGTGGAAGGAATATTTTGAAAATCTCAATGTAAAAGGAAATCTTTCTGGTGATGTCACAAACAACTAAACTCATGGGGAGGAGGACAGTCACGTTGGTGAAATTACGCTTGAGGAAGTGGAAAGGATGGTAAATAAACTCCACTGTCATAAAGCAGCAGGAATAGATTAAATTAGACCTGACATGGTGAAATATAGTGGGAAGGCAGGGATGAAATGGCTTCATAGAATAATAAGATTAGCATGGAGGTATCTCATTAATCAGTATATGTTATGGACTCTCTACAACATTAAAGGACTTTATATTTTTCTTACCATCTGCCAACCTCACCGCTCTACTGGTGCTACACTTTCATCACCTACATGCTCGCCCTGCTCATCACTGACTGTGCTGCTCCCCTCCGCTCCTGCTTCTCCGCTGCTATGTCACGATTACGTAATCTCCATTCTAGTAACTTCTGGACTCACCCTTCTGCGACTATATAAGCATGCTCCAGCCTCTGATCGGACATTGAGTGTGAATATTTACGAGTAGAGAGAGCAGCTATAATCGCAAGCGGCTGGTCCACTGCGATATTTTAATCAATCATTTTGTAATGCTACTTTAAAATTCGTCATACATCTGGGTGAGCAAAAATTTTTATTTTCAACATCTTTGGTGCTTTCTCTTAAAGACTTAAAGACTTGATGATTCACTACAGCATGCTCTTCAGGCCTTGATTGCAACTAAATCTTGCAGACCAATGTCTCCACTTTTAATTTATTTAATTCATTTAATTCCTATTTAATTTAATTAATTCGGTCGATAATACCATTTAATACCCAAAGTATTATGGACAACTTATCATGGACAAATGTTAGAAGTGTTATCGCATCAAGAACTCTTTGCTTGGCAGCGCAGTGTATCCGCTCACAGTTAACTTTATATGATTAAAGCAGCCTAAAATCCATCCTTCTCCCTCCCTCCTCTGTCTGTCTGTTTTCCCCCGGATCTTCCTTTTTTTCACGGTCTCAATTCCTATCTACTATTTATAAGTTAATTAAATTCCCTTTTCTTTTTTTACCCCTGGTGGGTTTGGTAAAAACTTTGAAGTGTGGCTTTAATTCAGTCTCATAAGTTGTGTTATCACTCCTTTTTCTTAAGCTTTGTGATTTACTTGTTAAAGATTGTGATAGTGTATGGATTATGGATTATAGGTTTGGTGAGACTCATTGGTGTCACTTGCAAATATCTAGTCAAGTTCTATCTGATCTCATTTAATAGTGTTTGGTTTTCCTATTCCAAACTTGAGTAAATTGCATTTTAAAATCTCACTTATTGTACATCGCGTGTTCTTGTTGGAAATCTATGGTAAAATATAATTTTCTCAAATTGATTTACTTTTTTTGAAAGTTTTGCCTGATGTTCCCCTTTTTTTTTTTTTTTTTTTTTTTTTTTTTTTTTTTTTTTTTTTTTTTTTTTTTTTTTTTTTTTTTGCATTCTGTACTCACCACGGACAACCCTCTTGGTTCGTCTGGCAATGCTCCACTGACTCTGCTTACTAAATTTGTTATTCCTAGTGTTTTAGTTTCCTTTTGTTGGTAACTAACAAGATTGAGGATTCGGTATTCGATACATGTCTGCCTGCGGTTTGTCATATTCCCTCCAGTCATGTGAAACCCTGTTGCTCAGGCACTAAGTTACTCAGATATCGGTCGATAATACCATTTAATACCCAAAGTATTATGGACAACATTATTCATTTTTGCCCTTGTTGACATTATTCTATCACTTAGGACACACGTATTATTGTTAGACATAAAATATTACTATGTCCAACATAACCCAAACACCACATATACCAGGCAAGGTGTTCACTGGCATTTTGGAAGGAAGGGTGCAATCAGTAGTTGAGAGTAAGTTGGATGAAAACCAGTGTGGTTTCAGACCATAGAGGGGCTGTCAGGATCAAATTTTTAGTATGCGCCAGGTTATGTTATGTTTATGTTTCATAGATCTAGAGAAGGCATATGACAGAGGACCGAGGGAAAAGATGTTTGTCATACTGGGGAACTATAGGATCAAGGGTAGTTCATTAAAATCAATCAAAGGCATTTATGTTGACAATTGGGCTGCAGTGAGAATTGATAGTAGAATGAGTTCTTGGTTCAAGGTTCTTATAGGATTAAGTCAAGGTTGTAATCTCCACCTAGGTTGTTCATAGTATACATGGATAATCTACAGAAATGTATTAAGTGGCAGGGAGGGATTCAGTTAAGTGACAACACAGTAAACAGTTTGGCCTATGCTCACGACTTGGTTTTAAAGGCAGACTGTGCTGAAAGCCTGCAGTTTATATCTTGGAACTTGAAAATAGGTGCATTAAAGAAACCTATGATATGAAAATCAGCCTTTTCAAAATTAAAGTGATAACAGTAAATAAGAAACCTAAGAAAATTGAATGTCAGATTGGTAATACAAAGCTGGAACAGCTAGATCATTTCAATTATTTAGGATGTGTATTCTTCCAGGATGGTAGTATAGTAAGTGAGACCGAATCAAGGTACAGCAAAGCTAATGCAGTGAGCTTGCAGTTGCGATCAATGGTAATTTGTAAGAAGAAAGTCAGTTCCCGGACAAAACTACCTTTACGTCGGTCTGTTAGACCAACTTTGCTTTACGGGAGTGAAAGCTGGGTGGACTCAGGATATCTTATTCACAAGTTAGAAGTAACAGACATGAGAGTAGTGAGAATGATTACTGGTACAAACAGGTGGGAGCAATGGCAGGAGGGTACATGGAATGATGAGATAAAGGATGAGTTATGAATGAACTCAGTGAATGAAACTCTACGCATAAATTGGCTTCAGTGGTGGGGTCATGTGAGGAGAATGGAGGAGGATAGGCTACCTAGTGAACTCTGTTATGGAGGATAAGAGAAGTAGAGGTAGACCAAGATGGCAATGGTTAAACTCAGTTTCTAATGATTTGAAGATAAGAGGTACGGAACTAAATGAGGCCATAGAACTAGTTACAAACAGAGGATTGTGGCAGCAGTTAGTAAATTCACAGAGGCTTGCAGACTGAATGCTGAAAGGCATAACAATCTATAATGAAGATGTATGTATGTATGTATGTATGTATGTATGTATGTATGTATGTATGTATGTATGTAGGAACGGACTTGGTGGTGTGGAAGTTCTTCACTTTATTATGTACCGTATTCTTATTTGGAAGATCAATGCCAGGAAATCTATGAATGAAATGATAATTTGCATAGTATTACACAATGATTATAATTTCATGTTGGCTTATTTTGTTCAGTTTGTGCAACATGCCTTTTGGACAATTTCTTTAAAACTACAAGATATTTATTGATTGTGAGGGCACAATCCCCTCAACTCCCCCTATGACAGGTGAGACATACCTGAGAGTGAGGGATAGGCTGATGAAAGTGGTGAAATCCAATTAGAGCATCAGAGACTGCAAAAAGGATACCTCCAGCACATGAGCACAACTTTGTCCAGGTCCACAGATCCTGAAACATAAACATGATCAGTATAGACAAAGTGTAAATTACACTGCTTGAATGTGACTGTTGCTTTCTGTGAAAAGGGAGAGGAAGAATTTATCTAACAGATAATATCGATTGATGAAAAACTAAGCAACATAGAAGATTGTTCAAATCCCACTGGCAGGGTTGGATTTACAACTCTTCGGTATTCACTGGCCAAACAAGCCCTGCCGCCCTCTATTATATTTGAAAAAAAGACAAAAACTTCTCTCACTATTATAACCAAGCAGCTGTGATAAGGTGTTGATTAAATTAGTGACAGCCCTAAAAGCATATACAGTTGAACCTTCTTTATACGTAACTCTGTTCTACGTAATTCGTATTTGTATGTAATTTCCTTTAGGTCCCGGCAAAATATAATTTAAAAGCATGTTAATTAAACCTTATTTATACGTAATCCGTTTATACGTAATTCGCTGTTATACGTATTAAGTGCCAGTGAAATATAACTGAGCTTTGCGTAATTGTAATGAGAATGTCCTTTTAAAAAATAAACTACTGTATTTACTAAGTTTCATCTTTGTCGGCGTAGGCAGAAGTAGAGCGATCGGGTTTCGGTGCTGAAACAGAACACAGAGTTTCGCCGAGTGACACTGTTGATCCTTACTTACTGGCACCTTAACAAAGGCGAGTCCGCTTCGCTCCTCCTCTACCTTCGTCATTTTTGACACGCCGCCAAAGATTCAGATACATTATAAACAAAGTGGGCGGTTTCGGTGCGGAAACAAAAGAAAATACAGTAAATTTGTTTGAATATGAGAATTTCTTTCGTGGGAACAAGCGAGAAGTAAAATGTCCACGATGCCAGTATCTGGTGTTTACTGTTGAACAGTAGGCCTACTTTTATCATTCAGTTGCTTTTGATAAGCCATGGAGAACAGAAACAGGAAAAGTTATACGAGAAGTGGACGCTAATCCACACAAAACAAAAACTGAAATCGCTTCAGACTTAGGGATTGCTTATACCATGCTATGTACAGTCATCAGTAAAAGAAACGCTATTTTGGACGAGTTCTTAAAAGTGGGTTCAAAATCAGCAAAGTGCAGCCGTCAGCAAGAAGGAAAGTACGTAGATTTGGAAAAAAACAATGTTCACATGGTTCCAGCAAAAGCGGGCTACAGCTCTACCAATTAGTGGAGACATGCTGAACGCAAAGGTGATAGATTTAGCTAAAATGATGAGTATCACTGCTGCTTTCAAGGCTTCATCAGGATGGCTGCAAGGATTTAAAGATCGTCATGGAAACACAGGGAGAACAATTTGCGGTGACTGAAAATCTGTGGACGACGTCCCGG
This sequence comes from Anabrus simplex, assembly GCF_040414725.1. Taxonomy (NCBI): domain Eukaryota; kingdom Metazoa; phylum Arthropoda; class Insecta; order Orthoptera; family Tettigoniidae; genus Anabrus; species Anabrus simplex. The sequence goes on along the minus strand of NC_090267.1, from coordinate 273,481,607 downwards.
TGCAACACTCGAAAGAAGAGGTTCTGCCAGGTACCGTAAGCGATTATCAGCCTCCAAACGTCTGCAATTGTGATGAGACCGGCCTATTCTACAATCTCCTTCCTAATAAAACATTAGCTGAAAAAGGTGACTCATGCCATCGAGGGAAGAAAAGTAAAATTCGTGTAACAGTACTTCTCGCCACCAATGCAGATGGATCTGACAAACTTCCTCCACTTGTGATAGCAGAATCAAAGAATCCGAGGTATTTTAAGGGTGCGAAAACAAAACCTTAGGAATATGAATCCAATGGAACAGTGGTTGAAAAAACTGGACATTAACATGAAAAAGAAACAGAAGAAGATCCTTCTTATGGATCGATGTGCAGCACATCCACCTCGAATCGTTCTGGAGAATGTCCGAGTGAATTTTTTCCCTCCTAACTGTACCAGTGTTCTTCAACCGTTTGTTTTGGGCATCACTGCAAATTTCAAAGTACCAGAGGCGCGCGGCTGTGAGGTTGAATTCGAGAGATAGTAGGTTCGAATCCCACTCTCGGCAGCCCTGAATATGGTTTTCCGTGGTTTCCCATTTTCACACCAGGCAAATGCTGGGGCTGTACCTTAATTAAGGCCATGGCCGCTTCCTTCCATCTCCTAGGCCTATCCTATCCCATCGTCGCCATAAGACCTATCTGTGTGGGTGCGACATAAAGCCCCTAGCAAAACAAATTCAAAGTGCATTATAGAAAAATGCTGGTTCAGCATTTAATAACACTGAGTGATGCAGGAAATGAACCTCTCTCTATTAATTTACTACAAGCCATGGACTTTATTTCGGCTGCCTGGAAGCAGGTGTCATCCTCCACAATCAGCAACTGTTTCCGCAAAGCTGGTGTCTTAATAGAAGAGGCTGCCTCTAATGATGATTATGGGGACGAAGTTTTGTCTGGCAATGAGCTAACGCTACCGGAGGGTGTAGAATTTGATACTTTTGTGCATTTCGATGACAGTTTGGCTGTATGTGGAGAACTACCGGATGAAGAGATTATTGCTGATGTATGCCAACAACGCCGCGGTGATGGATCAGCTACAAGCGATAGTCACATTGGAGATGGAGATAACGACTTAAATCTTGACACCTGAACTTAGTGAAGTGTGTAGGCGTTACATTATTGCGAAAAGTTGTAGTGAAAATGCTTTGAATTCATTACTAAGTTTGCTAAAGGAGGTTTATACTCTTAATGCAAGAAAAGTGAAACAAGCTAATCTATCTGATTTCTTTAAGACTGGGCCAAGTTCAAAATGATATTTTCTGTCTTAATGTATTTATTATTTGCAAGGATTTACACATGTAGGTCTATTCCATTGGTTTTTCAGTAAATATGCTTTGTATTGCATAAGTCTGATTTCTAAGTAATTCTGAGTTACAAGTAATTTTTTCTCTTCCCCTTGATATACGTATAAGTCAGGTTCAACTGTAATTTGTGATTGATTGATTGATTGATTGATTGATTGATTGATTGATTGATTGATTGATTGATTGATTGATTGATTGATTGATTGATTGATTGATTGATTTTTTCTTAAAGAAAATCAAATATTATGAATTTGTAAAGAAATTTAATCTCACAGATGGATAGAATGGATTTCGTCCAATAGCACTACTGATGGGGAGAAAATAGCTATCATGTTCCTTCACCATTCACATGACACTGTGACTCCCCTGACCTGTCATTTAGTATCTTTGTCATTTCCCTGCTGTTGCTGAACCCAGGTTATACAATTCTCCATAGTATACCTGCACGCTGTGTGCTTGTGCTGCATACTGGAGAGATTTCGTACTTCCATCTCTGTTGCTCCTGTCCTGATAGTCATGGAAACTTCATTTGGGCCCCACTATGGCTTTTAAAATCTACTCTCATCAGATAAGAACTTACATTTAATAAAAATAATGGAAAGGAACACTCAAGAGACAAATCACGTAAAATATAGAAAAAAAAAATAGGAACACGTTATAAGATAAACACAGGAGAAAAGGAATTCAGCAGGACGATATAAGTAATGGGAAGGAAGAAGCAAGTGACAAATCAAATGATATATTGAAAGATAGGAGCGCAATGCCACGAGACTACATTACAAGAAGTACCGGTTAGCTGATATTTGAGTAAGTAGACTCATGGTTGGAGCTAGGTGGACCATTCCTAAACTTTTCATCTACTTCTGCCAACAGTTTGGCTTAGGCAGAGAACTAATGAAAGAGATTTCGATGATCTTGCCGTAATGTTCCATCACCATGCTATAGAAACACTGATATGGCTCAGTCCCTTGATTGTGAGCTTGACCCGCTAGAACACTTTGAATTTTTGAATTTAGTCTCTCAATTGAAATTATTTTAATGTTTTATTGTGTTACTAGCAGTTACCTGCGGCTTCGCTTGCATGGATTTCGTAATTGGAGAAAAGTGATCGTAACTCGATACCATACTAAGACATTATCTGGAAGTCCTTAAAGTATAAAAATTCACCTAAAAATTGAGTTTCATTTACCCCAGAAAATCCTTGTAAACCACGTTTGTGGTTCACCCACTTTTTCAATTCTTTTCAGCCCCTTAAGTGGATTTTCAAGAACAAAAAAATTGTGTTCCTGTATTTTTAAAGAAGATTTCAAATACCAGTTTTCACATCTGTAACATCTTCAGTTTTTGAGCTATAACTGTACAAGTGAGAAATAGTCTTCACTCAAGGTGAAAAAAAAAATCTTTATTTTTAAAGGAGATTCCAAATATCTATTTCCATGTCTGTGACATCTTCATTTTTTGAGATATAAGTATCCTCATAAAAAATAATTCAACTATTTTTTTCACTTCTTTGTCACCCTCGCTAACTGTCTTTTCTGAACAAAATATGTGTTCCTGTATTTTTAAAGGACTTTCCAAATACCAAGTTTTTGGTCTGTAACATGTTAAGTTTTTGACATATACTGTAGATATATCAGTACTCAATTTAAAAATTCATCTGCTTTCTCAATTCTTTCCAGCCCCTTAAGTGGTTTTTCAAAAACAAAAAATTTGTGTTTCTTTATTTTTAAAGAAGATTCCAAATACCAGTTTTCACATCTGTAACATCTTCAGTTTTTGAGATATAAGTATCCTCATAAAAATAATTCAACTTCTTCTTCACTTCTTTTCAACCCCTCCCCACTTCAGTGGACTTTCCAGAAACAAAAAATATATATATTTCTTTATTTGTAAAGGAGACTCCAAATACCACTTTTTATGTCTGTAACATCTTTAGTTTTTAAGATATCAGTATCCTAATAAAAGTAATTCAACACCCTTTTCAGTCCTTTTTACCCTCCCCCTTTTTGAGTGTTTTCTTCTGAAAAAATAATTACATGTTTCTGGATTTTTAAAAGATTAAAAATACCAATTTTCATGTGTTATGTTTTTGAGATATACTATATACATGCTCATTTTAAACATTCACCCCGTTTTTAAGTTCCCTTAAGTGAATTTTCCAAAAACAAATTATCTGTTTCTTTATTTCCACAGGAGATTCCAAATACCAATTTTCACGTCTGTAACATGTTATGTTTCTGAGATATACTGTACTGTAGATATAAAAAACTAACCCCATGGCACTACAGTCCTGAAGGACCTTGGCCTTTCAAGCGACCACTGCTCAGCCCAAAGGTCTGCAGGTTAAGAGGTGTCATGTGGTCAGCATGACAAATTATCTCGGCCGTTATTCTTGGCTTTCTAGACCAGAGTACTATAGATACGGTCATTTTAAAATTCACTTCCTTTGTCACTCCTGTTCACCCCCAATTAATTGAATTTTCCAAAAACAAAAAAACATGTGTTTCTTTATTTTTAAAGGAGATTCCAAGTACCAATTTTCATGTCTGTAATATCTTCAGTTTTTGAGATAAAAGTATGCTCATAAAAGGTATTTAAACCCTTTTTCACCTTTTTACAACCCCCTTATACATGTTTCTTTATTTTTAAAGGAGATTCCAAATACGAATTTTTATTAATGTAAACTTTAAAGTTTTTGAGAAATAGATATTCTCATTTAAACAATCCACCTCCCTTTTCACCCCCTTAGCAACAGAATATCCAAAAATCCTCTCTTACTGAGCACCTACACTGATATAAATGTATCCTCAAAATTTAATTTCTTTATGTCCAGTAGGTAATAAATTTCATATTATTCCGTATTGAAGATTAATATAAGGTAAAACAAAAGCTAAATGTTTCCACCTATTCAATACTATTTATTGTAACCTTAAAAAAGTTACATACATTTCATAAAACTAGTTTCGGTCTTGCTAGAGACCATCATCAGTCAAAATCAAGTTAAGGCAAGACATGAATTACAGATAAAATTTAAGAAGCAAGCGTGTGTTGTTGAAATTCAGTGCAAGTCAAGTAAAGATTTGGATGTTAAAACACTCATCACTGAAAATAGGAATTAATAGATCAAATAAAGGGTTTGGTTTTTCTGGTATCTCATTAAGGTTGAAATTGGTATTAAAGAATTGATCCAGGTGGATGAAACAAATTTCAAAGACATTGAGCAGAGAGCCCTTATTAACCATTTTTAAGATTTTTATTTTAGATCTTGATCAATATTTGTGAATTTATGGTTTGAGTCCATATATTTTTCCATAGCTGAAAACCTATTATATTTACATGATTTTACATATTCTAAGTACCTCGTGTCAAAGTTTCTACTTGTTTGGCTGATATAAGTAGACGGACAGCTACTACTGTACATTTAAGCTTATAAACACATGATCTATATAATTTATTATTATGATTATTATTAAGTTTGTTTTGTGTAGAATTGATGCATTATTATTGTCTGTTTTAAAAGATATTTGTATATAATGTTTTTTGAAAATGTTAGAAATCTGGTGTACCAGTGGATTATTAACTGTGAAAGTAGAAAATAACGTTTTGCTAGTTTTTTCTTCTTTTGTGAGGGTAGTGGAAAGTCGATGTCTGACTTTATTTATTATTCCTTCAATGAAATGTTTATTATATCCATTGGCCTTGGCCATGTTTCTGTTGGTATTTAATTCATGTATAAGATCTTTCTTTAACATTGGGATATTGAATGCATGATGAACCATGCTGTAGTATGCAGCACGTTTGTGGACTTGTGGATATAAGGAGTCTTGATGAATGGTGTTTATGGTTTGTGTAGGTTTTCTATAAATTTTGTAGCAAAGGGAATTATGGTGTTTTGAGATTGTTAAGTCTAGAAAAATTGATTTAATGTTCAGTTTCTGATTCAAACTTAAACACACTTGATCCATATATCAAATTTATTCTAGAATTAGAAACATGGCCAAGACCAATGGATATAATAAACATTTCATTGAAGGAATAATAAATAAAGTCAGACATTGACTTTCCACTACCTTCACTAAAGAAGAAAAACTAACAAAACCATATTTTCCACTGTCACTTTTAATAATCCAAGATACAGCAGATTTCTAACATTTTCAAAAAACATGATATAAAAATATATTTTATTTATTTTATTTATTTATTTATTTATTTATTTATTTATTTATTTATTTATCAGATACAGCCTATAACAATTGGTATAAACAACAATATTAAGTATCAACAATTTTTTTTTTTGCTAGTTGCTTTACGTCGCACCGACACAGATAGGTCTTATGGCGACGATGGGACAGGAAATGGCTAGGAGTGGGAAGGAAGCGGCCGTGGGCTTAATTAAGGTACAGCCCCAGCATTTGCCTGGTGTGAAAATGGGAAACCACGGAAAACCATTTTCAGGGCTGCCGATAGTGGGGTTCGAACCTACTATCTCCCGAATACTGGATACTGGCCGCAATTAAGCGACTGCAGCTATCGAGCTCGGTAAGTATCAACAATAAAACAGACAATAATAATGCATCAATTCTACACAACACAAACTTATTAAATAATAATAAATTCTATAGATCAGGTGTTTATATTCTTTAATGTAGTAGCTGTCTGTTCACCTACATCGGCCAAACAGCTAGAAACTTTGACACAATGTACTTGGAACATGTAAATTCATGTAAATATAATAGATTTTCACACTGCAAGTAACCTCTGCCTTTGTGGGTGGGGTTAACTTCCGAAAAGTAACCAGGGGAACCTGACCCCTACAGAGCACATCCCCAGGTAGTGGATGGGGGTCCCTACAGTATGTAGGGCTGGTTGAAATACCCAATACATTCTGCGAACCAACAGGTAGCCCAATTCCTGGGGTTTTTAAAATACTGGGACACCTTCTCTCCAGGGGTCATAAATATGGAGGGCCCTTGCCCTGAGTTATGGGTGAAGACCTCAACGGCATCTACGGTAGAGAAGACGGACTTCGGTACAGTGGAGATGGAGGAAGGAGCAAACCTGTAGCGTCTGTACTCCAGAGGAGTGGCTACAAAAGACACCTGACTCCATGTTAGGGGCGGCCTAATTTGAACCTGGCAGAAGGTAATAAAATGCCTTTGGGAGTGGTGAACCCATCGTAAAAACAGCCTATAAAATGAGTGTAAGTAAATCAAGGCCTCGGAAAATGCTAGGGCATTCCCCTGAATTGACGTGCAGTTCTCGGTGCTCTGGGGGAATTGTGAGAAGTGGGCTACCAGACATCACCAGAATCGGTATCATCAATGTCATAACTTTGAATGGCAAGGTAGAAGAACTGATAGAGTACATGGAGAAGAAAGACATAGTGATGATGGGAATGAGTGGGACAAAGTGGAAAGGGAAAGGTAGAAAAAATGGAAGAAAGGGTATAGAATATATTGGAGGGGAGGAAAGATGGTGTTGGTGTTATATTAAGAGAAGACCTAGCGCAATATGTGGACAAAATTGACCAGATAGGTGAAAGGATAATTAAAGTTAGACTTGGACTTGAGAGTGGAAACAAGGATTTTATATAGGTTCAGGGAATGCAGATCATATAGTGGTGGCAGCCAACCTAAGACTTGATAAAATAACGAAGTTAATAGAAAAAAGGAAAAGAAAAATAAAGGGATGGAAGTTAAAAGAGAAATAAATAAGGGAAACATGTCAAGAGGATCTGACTGCAATAATGGTTAAATAAATATGAATAGTTTCTAAAAGTACCCTGGAAAGTTGTATTGAAAACAAAGAGGTTAGAATAATGGGAGACATGAATGCACATGTTGGAACAGACAGACAGGGAAAAGAAGAGATAATTGGCCCCTATAGTTATGGAAACCAAGATGAAGAAGGAGATTTGGTAATAGATTTTTGTAGAAGGAATGGATTAACTGCTGGCAATACATGGTTTAGAAAAAAGAACTCACAAAAAAAAACTAGATATGGTTGAGGAGATAGAAAGACAAAGACAATGATTGATCTTATTCTGGTGGAGAAGGAGAAACGCAGACAACTGGAAGATGTGACAGCAATGCCAAGAGCATATTATGCAGGAGATCATAAAGTGGTGGTAGCCAACTTAAGACTTGATAAAATAACAAAGTTAATAGAAAAAAGGGGAAAAAATAAAGGGATGGAAGTTAGAAGAGAAATAAATAAGGGAAAATTTCAAAAGGATCTGACTGCAATAATGGTTAAATAAATATGTGAAGTGAGGGACACGCCTGGCAGGTGAAACTCAATGTGAAGCACTTCATGGCACATCAGGGTTAGTACAGGGGAAAGGTCCTTGGTTGTCAACCAGGAGATCTGGGGTTCGATAACTGGTATCAGCAATTTTTTTTTTTTTTTCACTGAACTCTGTTACTCTATTGTGTAACTGCACCATGCTAGTCTTTGCATTTCCACTCTGAATGCTTGCAATGAGTATGTAGTTTATTAGCACTGCCGCCTCGAAGGACTATTATAAATGTATAAAAATGCTAGGAGCCATGCACAGCGGGGAATAACTTTACAATATTAAGGATGTTCATGTTAGTTCTGAGGAAGCACACATGCCTATCAAGGTGAGAACCATGTTTCAAGTCCTACTCTACTCATTACATTTTTAAAAACTGTTAGTGTTGCATTAACCAAATACAGGTGTATTTCTATTCATTGCAAAATTTGGCAATGTGTTTTTAATTATGTTTGTCTTGAAAAGGACTGTTTTAGGCATGACTTAATACTGCGCTCAGTATCCATCAGCTCGAGTAACTTGTCAGAGCTGACGTGACATTGACTCAACAAGTATTCCTTGTCAACGGTGATCTCCCATGCATCCAACTTAATGCTCCACAAAGCATCATGTAAATATGAGGGAGGGTGCGGCCAATGTTTCTTTATATGGTGCTTCCACTTTGCCCACACATGTTCATTGGGGTTCAAGTCTGAAGCTCAAGGGACCCAACTGAGCAGTTCAAAGGAGTGCTGCTCAGAAACTAGCCCTGAAAACAACTGCCCACATGGATTGGGGAGCTGTCTTGCACAAACTGTATTACCTCATCTGGATAGCAATCTCTTACACTCGGAACCATAATATTCTGCAGAATGTTCATTGGTCTGATGTGAGATGTGTTCTATCCAATGAAGCACTCCAATCCCACCAGATGATATCCACCCCCAAAACAACACAAATATGCAACCACTGCATGAACACTTGGCTACACATATTTTGTCATATCGAGCTCACCGTGGCCTTCTCATTTGAGGTCATCTTCTAGCTCTCTTTCTAGTGTTCATTAAGGCTCTCTTTGGAATACTCTTGTTTGGGATTTTCATCATGTATCCAAACCACCTTAGTTTTGCTGTCAGTTCTTTTGTGAAATTTACAGTTATCCCTCGTTATATTACCATAGTTTGTTCTGAGTGGAGTTGTCCCAGAAGAAAGCGTGGCGTTAAATCGAGGTCACGTTTTAAAATATTAATTTGAATGACTTATGCTACTTAGTGATACACTGTACGAGGATTTTCTGGAATAGTATTAATTTAACATTTAATTTATCTAGGTATTTTGTATTCATACAATATCATGAATGTTACATGAAAATTTTATATAGTTATCATAAGCAAATTAAAGTACTGTACATTTATTCACATCTGAAAAATGATTTCATTGAAGCATAGAGATATACAGACAGGACTGAAGTTCATAACAGAACAAGGTGGGACACTGCCAAGCTCTTTACTCTCAAATTGCATTGTCCAGGGTTCCAAAGCTATTCTCAAAAACAGTCCATAGTGTTAAGCCATAAGGAAATTCCTATTGCATGCCATTATCATTCATCCAGAGCAGGTACAGTAAATCCCTTGGGTTATGTCACTCGAGATAATAAGCTATTAATGAGGGTTAGTAGCATCCAGCCTGTTCACATTCCTCAAAGCCATGTTCCCATTTGAAGATAAATTCTCTGGGTCCCTGCCAATGATTTTAAATCACCAGCTGGTGATATATTGAGTACACTGTTAACACTGTATGGCACTCTGTACCTGTGCTACCAATGGCAAATGGCAATAGGCGGGGATGGATTATATTGAGGTAGTTACTATGCTACTTTCATCAGGAATATCTGTTCATTGCCCATCGTGGGCAATAACTGAGGGTGACGGAATATTGGAGGCTGACTGTACAAACAACTACTCTTTTCTGTATCTCCTTATTTCATATTCTATCTCATCTGGTCTTTCCTTGTATGATCCTGAGGAACATTTCTCCTGTTTCAATCCTGCTCTTGTTTCTCTCGAGCTGGGTCCATGCTGATGAATCATGAATCAAAATTGGTACAAAACAAGATGAATAGAGGCTTTTCTTTTTTATGTCTGGTATTTTTTTGTTACATATTATCTTTCTCCACCTGTTGCAGTGTCCACCTTTGTAGTGTAATGGTTAGTGCTATTAGCTGCTGTCTTCAGAAGGCTGGGTTCGATTCCCAGTACTGCCAGAAATTTATGACTGGCAGGAGGGCTGGTATGTGGTTAAAATGGGACATGCAGCTCACCTCCATTGGGGGTATGCCTGAAAAGAGCTTCACCACCCCAGGATAAGGACATGAATTTACTTCGCTTACCTGTTGGCAGTGTTTTTCCCATCTGTCTCCTGGCACAGGCCAGAGAGCATCCACCTAAGTCCCAGTCAATATGGAAGCTACTGAGGTATGGGTAATGGCATTCAAAGCATGACTAGTGCATCTGGATGTTATGAAAGGTGCTACTCATAGGGCTGGTCATGCTGCACTCTCTGACTCAGTAAGAAAAGCACTCCTCATCCTGCCTAGCATGCCTCACTATGATGTCAATAAGCCTACCATTGGTTTTTGTGGTGTTATTTGAGGATCCAACTAGCATTCGGGCTGATGACCTACGGACATAATGTCTCTTAACTCACTGGTGCATTTGCTCAATTCTTAAATTTCTTTTTCTTTTCAGACTTTTATCATGTGATATCATGATGACAAGGTATGTAAAACTGTCCACTATTGCTAGAGGTTCATTTCTTATCATCTGTCCCCTGCCTTTCCTCTTTTCCTCTTGTGCCATTAGAATTTATACTTTATGTCAAAAATAGTAACTGAAGTACCAGTAGTAGTGAAATAGAACTTGTTTCAAAGAGCAGGAAGGAAAATATACAGGGTGTATCTAAATTATACTGACAAAAAAATATCAGGGATATCTGTCATACACCCCACATACTCTCTGTTCTCTGAAGCACAGCAGTGGACAGCGATTTGCGCTCTGGCACAGCAAATGCGGCAAGTTTGTCAATCTGAACCGTGTGCACGGAAGTAACAAAGTAACCGCATTTTCTATAAAAGAAAAATTTTCTCTGCTAGTCTGATTGCGTCATCATTCTTTATATAATACGAAGAACATCGCTGATTTTTTTGTCGGTATAATTTAGATACACCATGTACATGTTTATCCTATTATGTGTTCCTATTCATGATCCTGTCTTATTATATGACTTAATTTGTCACTTGTTTGCTCCTTTTTTTTTTCCTTAAACATATATATACTGGAAGGCTGGGAAGCTTAAATTTCAAACTGACCACATATAACTTACATTTTAAATGGAGAATGGTTAACTGTGAAGAAGTGGAAAAAATTGTTAATAATATGAAACCTTCAAACAGCAAGGACCACTATGGTTTTACAAACATTTTAAAATCGCTCATTAGTTCTATATCTATTCCTCTGACAAAGATCATACATTAATATTTTCAAACTGGTTACTTTCCAGAGCAACTAAAAATTTCTACGATAGTTCCAGTGTATAAAACCGGTGATATGTCAGAATGTAGCAGCTATCATTTAGTCTCTGTTGTTCCGATTCTCTCTAAAATATTTGATGATGTGATGCTAGTACAAATTTATGAATACTTTGTGTCTCATAAACTTTTCTCAAAATCTCAGTATGATTTTAAACCAAGGAAATCAATAATAAATGCACTGGATGATGTTATTAGTTATATAATGAGTAATTTGAGGAAGGAAATTATGTTACAATTTCCCTGCATGATATTCTACTTGAAAAATTAGCATACGGTGTCATTACTGGAAATTAACTTAAAATTGTTAGATCATACATATCTGGTCGAATCAGGTATGTGGAGGTAAATGGGGTGTCTTCTACAGAATCTGAGGTGATATATGAGGTGCCTCAGCAGTCTATCCTTGGTCTCTTTCTCTTTCTGGTCATGGTAAGTGACTTAGATGAGAATGAGAATGTACAAACAAATACTGTCCTACATGGAGAAGACTCTACTTTTCTGAGCTCATATAAAAATCTTGATGAATTATTGTTGTCTGAACACAGATTAGAGGAAGCTAAATCATGGTTTGAAATAAATGGATTTCTCCTGAATGAAGGGTAAATTCAAAAACTAATTTTTGACCTAAAAAATATCAAGAGAATGAATTAAAGTATGTTAAACTTCTTGGAATACAGAGTTATAAGGATTGAACTTTCACACTGGAAGTAGCTGCATGGTAGATGTACCTGGATAAGCTACTTGGAGCAGTGAGGGTTCAAACCCTTCTTGAGCCATGCCTTTTTAAATTTTTATTTTGTACTTACCTAGGCATCCTTTATGAAGACTTGACTTTTCTGAAGTCTCAGATATTCTTCTAAGGAAGTTATAATAAATAGACATAATAAATATTGCCACGTAGACACCGACTAGAGACAAATGCACTGTGAATACCACCCACAACATTATGCTGGACTCATTCAGCCAAGTAATAGGTACATACTCTATGCGTAGGGAATGGCTGTAACTATCTGGGTTTAAGGGAGACATGATTCTTTAGCACACTGTGGTGTTTGCTGCAAGGTAAACCTGTCTGCACATTTGAGTTCAGAACTTGTAACATACAAGATCAGTTTCAAAGAGGTAGCCTAGATTATTTCATTAGTACAGAGTTACAAGACCTACTTTTTGTCACATGGAGTGGCTACATGGTACTAATCACAGCCACCATGTGATCTTTTCCAAGGATTCAGAGTTCGAATCTAGTTATGAGCTTTTCAATTATATTTGGCTCAAAATTCATTTTTCACTTTTACAAAGAAAGGAATAATAACATGCGACTTTCATATGCCAAACGGCTACAACAAATGAAGTGCACTGCACTTATTGTCAGCATTGTGACACATCCATTCAACCAACCAACTGTGCACGTTTGACTCAAAGAATGACTAACAGCACATTGTAATGTTTGCAGCAAAGTGCGAACACCTACCGGTACTGTACAGTTAGCGGAAAAGCAAACATTATGTAATGGTACTACTTTATGGGGAAGCAAGGCAGAATTCATGGGAAGCCAGATGCTTCTATCAAGAATGATTTCCTGGATGAAGGCTGCCAACTGCAGATACATTTCGACGTGTTGAAAGGGGGTTGCATTCAATGGGGTCGTTTTGTACATTACCCCCTGTCTGGAAATAATGAAGAAGCTGTTCAAAATCCAATTGCGTGCAACCTGCATACAAGCTCACGGGTCACTGGAAATAAACTGAATATCAGTCATGTATCTGTACTGTGCATATTGTACCACTATAAATTCCACCCCTACCATCAACAACTACACCAGGAACTTCACGGAGATGACTTTCAAAAACAAATAAAATTTTTGCAATGTATATTGCAAAGAGTTGAAGCTGATGCAGATTTATTAACGGACATTCTCTTTAATGACGAATCCAGATTTCACAACAATGGAACTGTTAATCATCACAACTTCGATTACTGGAGCTTTAAAAATCCTCACCAGATAAGGAGAGATCAATTTCAGGTATAATGGGGCATCAACATTTGGCGCGGAATAACAGGTGACAAGATGATTGGACCATATTTCTTCGAAGGAAACATCACGGGAGAACGCCATCTACAGTTTTTTCGTGAAACACCTCCTGTTCTTATTGGAGGATGTGCCCCTTATGACATGGTTAAGGATGTGGTTCCAGAAGGGTGGAGATCTTCCACACTGGTCGTTGGCAGTATGGAACCACTTGCATAGGACACTTGGATTGGGCAAGGGGGTCCTGTCACATTGTTGGTTAGATCTCCTCACTTTACTCCAATAGACTTTTTCCTCTGGGGTTATTTAAAGGAAAGAGACTGTGAACAGGAACCCGAGAGCCCGAATCATTTACGGTGGCTCATCACTGAAGCCTGCAGGCAGGTTCAACCACATATGTTGCAGCAAGCAAGAATGTCTCTCCTCCACCGTGCTCAGACTTGCATAAATGAAGAAGGTGGTCATTTTGAACATTTTCTTTATTAATCGAATGACCATACACAAGCCCATTGCACCTCTGTCGGTAATAGCTTACTTTACTGCAAATAGCTCTTTTAAGAGCTACTTAAAAACAAATATAGGTGAGTACCTGCAATATTTTGAACATTTGCTTCATTAATCGAATGGCCATACACAAGTCCATTGCACATCTGTCAGTAATAGCTTACTTTACTGCAAATAGCTCTTTTAAGAGCTACTTAAAAACAAATAAAGCTGAGTACCTGCAATATGAGAACTGATCATGATTAAGATTTGTCTTCAATGATGCGACTCACATGAACATTAACAGCAAAATAAAAATATTCGTCCTACATCAGATTTGAACCTCCGACTAATGAGCACCGGTTTCACTCTCTAACTTTCAGCATGCTCGACTATCACATGGTGTTATTTACCGCTGTTATGGCAATACTACTTCTAGTCCTTTAGCCATCATACTCTCTGTACATGAAGTTTCTGTGATGCAGAATTTTCACGATGCTTTACCATCATTCAGTATTTTTATCATTAACTCTTAGAGGGTGGAATATAATATATTAAATCCCATAACAGGTTGCCCATGAGCAGAATGTAATAAATTAAATGGTCAGAGATCCAGCATCACCGGCGGATGTGGTTATAAAAAAAAACCCAACAGATGGCAATAAACGACACTTATAGGTCTGGCTGATAGGGGAATCCTTGAATAGAATTGCATAATCTCCCCGCTAACTTTCTACAAGCTGTGAGAGGCTATCATGTTCTCTCAAGCATGCGTCACAAGTTTTAAGACTGGCTTTTTGCGAATTATACAGCCATTTTGCAACATGATTAGTAAGAAGAGAGTCAGTGAGCGACAAATTGCTACAATTTTGGACTCTACGGATGTAGATGAAAGTGATTTTTTTATTCGAAGAGTATGAAAATGGAAATTCAAGTAGTGAGTCTTCTCAGTGAAAGAATGATTCAAGTGCCCCAAAGAACGAAACAGCTGACGGAAGGACTGATGTGAATACCACGTATGGTATTGATGAAAATCCATATCTAGAAGAATGAGGAAGAAATCCTAGCCCATACCTCCCAATCATCTAGGATATGCTGGCCAGGGAGCAATAAGGGGGCACCCTCACCACCCCGACTCCTCTCCCAATCGCCTGGCCAAATCCCTCATTCAACTAATCTTTCACAGGGGACAACATTGATTCAAAGGGAAGGAGCTGGACAGATTTTAAGATGACTGATAAAGGACAAGGACATATGAATTAGTGCATAGAATAAGTCGTAGGGTGTGGAACAAATGAATCAAAGTTGGAAAACAGATTCTAATGCCTTAATAGGAAGAAGAAACACAAACAGATTTCATGAAACTCTGATGCTTGATAGCAATGGCAACATTATAATAATGGAGGTAAAAGCCTTTTCAAATATCTATTTTTGTTAACATGAAGTGTAGAAATTTGAGATTTGATTTTACTATTAAACTGGTCAGTATGATGTGAAATTTATCAGCAGTTCTTTGGTTTGAAATTAGAAAATGTGATATACTAGCACCCTTCTGACTTAACTTTCATGGTATAAATACACCTATTCACACAATCCAAGACAAAATGTGACATGGCAATTAAATACAATAGCGAATGATTACCTCAAAGAACTGGACTCTCGCTGTAGCTCTCCATGCCATAGTGATGAGAAGCACTGAGTAGAGGGGCACACCAGGGATCAGGATACCACTCAGTCCAGGCATCAGCACCGCCACAGCTGCAATAACATTACAAATCATAATAAACATAGTATCAGAAAATGTCATTTGTTTAACATGCCTTCAATTAATGTGAGATGTCAGAATTTTGTCCCACAGAGTTCTTAGACATGTGGGAAGCCAATGACAGGGAACTGTCACATTTAAACACCCTCAAATGCCACCAATCTCCACATTAGGGCTATATTGTAAGTCTGCAATCTACATAAGGCCAAAGGGAGCGACACAAAAATGACAAAAGTCTCGGTGACTTACGTGGCGAGTACACTGCACACGGAGCAACCCCCAAGTGACAGCATCATCAGTTATCTCATGTTTTGAGCAGAAAATGTGGTACAGGAATTCCTACTTTATCTCTGCTTCAGTTTCTTTTTTTTTTTTTTTTTTTTGTTCCTTATCATGTTTTCCTGGTAACGTCAATGAGTAATTTAACTTACTAGGAAGACCTATTATTATTCTACTATTATCAGAAGATGATTTTGGATCCAAACATACATATAGAGAAATATACACTGCAAGCCATTCGTTGCACATCCCGGTAGCTCGTAATTGTAGAGAATGGAGTGTTTCACTATCTCCTTTACAGATATCATGTTTAGTTCTTTCTCATTCATTATTTATAAAGAAAGAAGTGGAGGAACACACACAGAATGGGAAAGAACTGTTTTTACTTTCAGTTACCAAATTTTTTATGCTGCGAGTTTTCAAGGAAAGGAATTTATTAACAAATGAAAATAAATAACTCAGGATTCTCTACAACACATATAATTTGGAATATGAATAAATAAATAGAATATCTGGCTGATATTCTTCAAAGAATCTAATGAGTTGTCTTCCTAGTGCAGACGATACTTACCAGTTGCGCACAAAATATATAGCACAACTCCAAGAGCAGCATTCAGTGGCTTGAAGCCGAATGCAGCGGTGTACATCAGCTGGGCTACTCCGAATGCTGACATTCCATGAATGAAGTAGTGAGGCCACACCAACAGAGCATCTCCCAAGCAGGAGAAGAGTAGCCCTGTCAGAATTCGCCGAGAGAAAGCATACCTGGAATATTTCATTGGATTAGGCTTCAGTGTAAAAACGGATTAAACAGTTTTTATGAAAACCATCATGTGTAGAATACTATATATATAATAAGAGTTTTGCCTGTTCATTGCTCAGAATTAAAAAGTAATGGTAGCTATTTCTGTATTGATCATGTCCACAATACAGAGGAAATGCAATTTTTTAATTTTCTGTCATGTCTGTCTGTCTGTCTCTCTGTCTGTGGGTGAAATGGTAGTTTAGGGGAAACCTAACATTTAATTCTCAAGTATCTATGTTATTATTGGTCCTAACAGTAAAATATTACATACTCCTTGCAGACAATCAGTTATCTGACAGCCAAGTCAAAGAAGAAAATTAGATCAACCCTACACCAACACAAGGCAATTCAGAACCTTGTGACATGAAGGTCCAAAATACAGACAATACACAGGAAAATAAAGAACGAGTTGAACCAGAAGAATGGAATACTCAGACTTGTAGGAGATAAAAATAATGTTTGGCAAAAGACAGGAGGAAAATGAGGGGTTAAAGGCTGCAGAACGCAAACCATGGCTCTACATGAGTAGACTTCATGAACCTGCAACAAAGGACACTGTCATTAACTTTCTGCAGGAAAATGGAATAGACAGAGAGATTGAATGTGAACAACTTCAATTGAAATGAAGAAATAAAGCCTGTAAGATAGGAATACAATTTGAATATTATGATATGACACAGGAAGAGAATTTCTGGCTGAAAGATATTTTAATCAGATGTATGTGTTTCGGAGAACTAGGACGGAACCACAGGAAGTTGACCTCCAGAACTACTAAGCAACATGGTAAAAACTACTTCACTAACCATTTAAAGATGTTCTTATGGAACACAGAAGGCCTCAAAAATACACTTACACTAGATACAGATAATTTGACGATCTCTTTTGACGTGGCAATTCTAACTGAAACTTTTCTAACCTCAGACTGGAATATAAATGGTTTCTGTGCAATACATTCTTTTGCAGAGTAAGGTCCATTCAGAAGACCTAAAGGAGACATCTCATGCTTACTTAAGGCCTATTTATCCCCTTAAATAAAGAATATGTTGCTAGTACAAATAGCACAATGCACTTTAGCATGTACATTTATCTCCACCCAGATTATACAGTCAAAGGAATTATCAACGAGACAGGATCTTGTTTGCACTTAATCGTGACTGATGACACAGTACTACTAGCGGAAAATCTGAACTGCCACATTGATTCTACAAACCAGAAGTCACAAACAGTTTTGAATTACTTACAAAGTAATAATAATAATTAATAAATGATAAGCACATGAAAACCTTTATAAGTCATAACGGATCTAGCTTCACAGATCTTG
The DNA here is from genome assembly GCF_040414725.1 of Anabrus simplex. Classification (NCBI taxonomy): domain Eukaryota; kingdom Metazoa; phylum Arthropoda; class Insecta; order Orthoptera; family Tettigoniidae; genus Anabrus; species Anabrus simplex. Next base: position 273,463,724 of record NC_090267.1, on the reverse strand, counting down.
TATTCACAAACATGAGAAACATCAGGCCAATTTCTCAATGAGCAACAAGGGATGTTATCAGGAAGCACTTGCCGATCGAGACATCCTTTACCTTCAATACAAAGCAATACAATAACAACATGGATATCAAGAAAAATAGACAGAAATTGACTAAAGGCTTAAAATAAGAGGGAAATGATGTCAGTGCTCCAGACTGGAAATATAAACAAGGTAACGTCATTCCTGGAACAAATAGTGAAGGATACCACAAACACAATACATATTTATAAGGAAAAAGCAAAACCATGGTTCAACAGGGTATGTTACACAGCCAGAAAAAGCACTACAAAGTCTACACTTAACAATCAGAGCACCATCAGACGAGAACCAACAGCAGTACATTGGGAAAAGAAGAATCTACGAAGAGGCAGTGAGGAATGCCAAGAAAGCTTTCCAGGAGGAGGAAGAAAGGAAACTAGTCGCGGAAGCTGAGTGGAATCCTCATAAAGCACTAACACATGTAAATCCAAGATTCCCCAGACACTTCTCAATGGATGTTTGGGAACATCACCTTATGTCTGTATTGCAGATAAAAGACAAATACCCATCAGTAGCAACGGATAAAACTATCACCTCTCTAGATTCGGAAAAACTATTCTCCAAGGAAGAGGTTATACTGGCAATCACAACTCTTTTCAACGAATGTCTAAGGCAAGGGGACATTCCTAAGAACTGAAGGAGATTGACAGTAAAAATTATACAGCAAAAGGTGATGTGGAAAACCCCAATAACTACAGGGGAACAGCCCTTGAATGCTCTCTACTCAAGATCCTCATGCGCTTATTAACGAATAGACTCACAGAGTTGGTTGATGCTCACCTTCCTTAAGAACACTTTGGATTCCAGAAGGTAAAAGGAACACTACAAGCAACAAAATATAGAGGAGGTGCTCTCAAGACCAAAAGGAAAACTGCATGCAATTTTTGTAGATTTCTCCAAAGCCTTTGATGCCATCAACAGGAATAAAATCACAGAAAAATTAGAGCATATTATAGGATATCATGAACACCTATGCAATCCTATAAGGAGCATTCTAAATGAAAATTACATCAAGATAGATGACGGAATATCAAGATTAGGACTCATAAGGCAAATGGCAGAAGTACTGCAGGGAGAGCTCCTTAGTCCCCTTTTAAACATAATAGCCACAGCAGACATCACGCTTTTGATCTCAGAAAGGGTCAAGATTTACAATGGTGGACAAAAAATGAGAATACTTTAAGAGCAAAACATTTATTTATTTATTTATTAGAAAATGCACCCGTGCTTCGCTATGGCATTCTATACTGTATACAGATATCGAAGTAAATTACTATACATGCAGTGAATAAGATCTTTTTAAATTGCACGTCTCTTAGCGTTATCCAGAAATAGCACAGGGAGGTTCCCCTACATAGTTTCCAATGTAAAGTGCGAGTTGCGGAGTTGTGATGATAACGGCAGACTCATTTGCCTACTGCTATTCACAATCAAGTAGGTAAGTTTTCATTATAATGGGAGGCCCATTACCTACTGCGTGGTCATAATCAATTTGAGGAGTTTTTGTTACAATGGCAGGTGCCCTTTCCTACTTCCAGGCAGATTACAGTTGAGAAGCTTTTATTATAATAGCAGGCACCTTCCCTACTGCCAGTCAAAATTGAGTTGTGCTGTTATCATTATAATGACAGGCCCCTTTCCTTAATGACTGTCATACCGAGTTGGTGAGTTTCCATTATTATTGCAAGGCCACATGCCTAATGCCAGTCATATTTTAGAAGGGCAAATTTGTTTATAATGGTGGGCACACTTGCCTACTCCCAAACACAATCGGTTAGGAGAGTTTTCAACAAAATTGCATGCTCCCTTGACTTGTACCAGCCAAATTGAGAAGGGAATTATTAACTACAATGGTAGTCCCTCGTTACTAATGCTAGATACAAAGGAGTTGGAGAAGGATCCCATTCCTACTGCCAGTCAAGGTCGATGTGGAGAGTAATGATCACAATAGCAGCAGATGCCCTCCAGCTAAGAGTCACTATCGATATAAAATATTAATTATAATGACAAACAGACCCTTTCTACATTGCAACAAATTGACTTCAATGAATATAATACATTGACATATGAAGTATATGCATGTTTACAATATTGCAAACCTTCATTTACAGATTAAATGCTGCTAAACGATACATCATATCAACATAAATGGTAAGTTTATGTACCATAAGACACCTCATTTAGCAGTCTAAATGGCTGGTCATATTTTCTCCTGTCTCATCTATTTATGGGTAAATTTGAGTTAGAAACATTGAATAGGGTGAAATTTGGGTAAGATTTTCTTTTGGGTACTAATAGGACAGTTACAAAAATAAAATGTGACTCATGAATGGATACTGGGTGGGCCAATGTTCGTGTAGAGTTAGATGATTCTATCTTTCATATAAGTGATTCGAACTACGAATTATACGTGTAAAAAGAGCAAAATGTAGGTATAATCGAGGAATAGAGACAAATCTAACATATAAGGCATAGAGATACGACGAAACGTCATAGGACCAAAGTTGTAGATCACTCCAAATTGAACTGAGACTATGCCATCCGTTTTGTGATACGACTTACCGTTTAGCCGCGAAATACCTCGAAACGAAGGTCTGCACTGACATTAAAATTGCCTCACTATTTTGTTACTTTTGGGGGGTAAAAAGTAAAATATTTAAAGATCTTGGAAACTTTCCGTCGATTACAGGCAAAGACATATAATTTTATCAAATTTCAATTTTCTAGCTCGTCTGGCAGATTGTGACGCAATCTTGATTTGGGGAAAGGGGATGGAGGTGGGGTTAAAAATGAGGACTTTCAGGAAACTAAAGCTAACAAATATGCAGATGGTCATTATTACACCTGAAAAGGATAAGTGTATGAACATTTTGCCAAAATAATCAATTTACAGACACACGGTCGTTACGATTTTATTTATATAGATAAGGAATCTGCTCTACGTACACTGACTGACAGAGCAAATACAACACCAAGAAGGAGTGGTTCGAAAGGGATGAAAGTTAGGGAAAAAACAGAGACGGCACGGACGAATAATTTATGTTTATTTCAAACCGATATGCAGGTTACACAATGCGCACGGCATCGACTCAGTAGGATGTAGGACCACCGCGAGCGGCGATGCACGCAGAAACATGTCGAGGTACAGAGTCAATAAGAGTGCGGATGGTGTCCTGAGGGATGGTTCTCCATTCTCTGTCAACCATTTGCCACAGTTGGTCGTCCGTACGAGGCTGGGGCAGAGTTTGCAAACGGCGTCCAATGAGATCCCACACGTGTTCGATTGGTGAGAGATCCGGAGAGTACGCTGGCCACGGAAGCATCTGTACACCTCGTAGAGCCTGTTGGGAGATACGAGCAGTGTGTGGGCGGGCATTATCCTGCTGAAACAGAGCATTGGGCAGCCCCTGAAGGTACGGGAGTGCCACCGGCCGCAGCACATGCTGCACGTAGCGGTGGGCATTTAACGTGCCTTGAATACGCACTAGAGGTGACGTGGAATCATACGCAATAGCGCCCCAAACCATGATGCCGCGTTGTCTAGCGGTAGGGCGCTCCACAGTTACTGCCGGATTTGACCTTTCTCCACGCCGACGCCACACTCGTCTGCGGTGACTATCACTGACAGAACAGAAGCGTGACTCATCGGAGAACACGACGTTCCGCCATTCCCTCATCCAAGTCGCTCTAGCCCGGCACCATGCCAGGCGTGCACGTCTATGCTGTGGAGTCAATGGTAGTCTTCTGAGCGGACGCCGGGAGTGCAGGCCTCCTTCAACCAATCGACGGGAAATTGTTCTGGTCGATATTGGAACAGCCAGGGTATCTTGCACATGCTGAAGAATGGCGGTTGACGTGGCGTGCGGGGCTGCCACCGCTTGGCGGCGGATGCGCCGATCCTCGCGTGTTGACGTCACTCGGGCTGCGCCTGGACCCTTCGCACGTGCCACATGTCCCTGCGCCAACCATCTTCGCCACAGGCGCTGCACCGTGGACGCATCCCTATGGGTATCGGCTGCGATTTGACGAAGCGACCAACCTGTCCTTCTCAGCCCGATCACCATACCCCTCGTAAAGTCGTCTGTCTGCTGGAAATGCCTCCGTTGACGGCGGCCTGGCATTCTTAGCTATACACGTGTCCTGTGGCACACGACAACACGTTCTACAATGACTGTCGGCTGAGAAATCACGGTACGAAGTGGTCCATTCGCCAACGCCGTGTCCCATTTATCGTTCGCTACGTGCGCAGCACAGCGGCGCATTTCACATCATGAGCATACCTCAGTGACGTCAGTCTACCCTGCAATTGGCATAAAGTTCTGACCACTCCTTCTTGGTGTTGCATTTGCTCTGTCAGTCAGTGTACATCTTTTGGACTATGCCCGCTGGACTTAGCCTGCAAAACCGACCGTTCATGATATCTCCCTTATTAATCCTCCTATCGAAAAAATGCACATGAGAAAAAAGTTTTAGAAATGGTTTTCCATCAAGGATGGTCGATTTCCAGTCAGGTTGGTTTTGTATATATTGTGGGAGAGTAAAATCACTATTTCGGTTTTCTAATAAACCCCCAGTCCATTCCGGAAATTTGAAATGTATGGACTTAAAAACCTACCTTTCGACAGGTGGACGCTAAATATGAAGTTTGGGTGACATATCTCCAGTAGTTTTCAAGTTATAAGAAATACGCTCAATACGCACCTGCTTTTGAGTTAAGGCCGGCGGGACTTGTAATGAAAAACCGTCCGTTAATGATATATCCCGTATTAATCCTCCTATCGAAATGAGAAAGGTTTTAGAAAGGGGGTTCCATCAAGGTTCGTCGATTTCCAGTCAGGCTGGTCTTGTATATATTGTGGGAGAGTAAAATCGCTGTTTTGGTTCCCTATAAACCCCCAGTCCATTCCGGGAATTTGACATGGTATAGACCTAAAAACTCGCCTTTGGACAGGTGGATGTCAAATATGACGTTTGGTTGAAATTCTTCAGTAGTTTTCAAGTTATAAGAAATACCTACGCTTTATACGCACCCGCTCTTAAGTCCGGTGGAACTTGTACCGAAAAACGGTGTGTTAATGATATCTCCCTTATTAATCCTCATTTCGAAATGCTGCACATGAGAGAAAAGGTTAAGAAATTGATTTCCATTAAGCAGGTAGATTTCCATTAAGTTTGGTTGTGTATATTTTGTGGGGTGCAAAATCACGGTTCCGGTTTCGTATAAACCCCCAGGGATTTAGAAATAATATTGGCCCTAAAACCTAGCCAAGGACAGGTGGATTCTAAATATGAAGTTTGGTAGAAATATATCCCGCAGTTTTCAAGTTATATACAGACACCAAAGCTAAAAAGATATGCAGAAGATCATTGTACCGTGTGAACTTCTCCCCCCCCCCCCCGCACCCTTTTCGTTTTAGATGGCCTGGCCTTTGTGTTATTATACTTGCAAGCTGTGGGTGTCCGTTTTTCCTTTTAATCTGTATTCGTGTAATTGTACATTTTACTCTTGATCTATTTAACCTTACGTATAATAAAGTTATTATCACCCTTCTCCCTCGTGATGACTCCAGAGTAAAAGAGAATTCGTTCCCGCTCTGGAGTACTTATCCTCCCGAAGTTGGCAAGTGTCCCTCTTGGTTCCATGTCCTAGGGTTATGCACCCCGCCTCTCTTGGTCCGCCAATTAGAGTCGAGTCGTTTTGCGCGTGACCCTGGCCTTGTCTAGGCCGGGGGATTGCTTGGAGAGTTCGTTGTCATTCTGGTCTTGAGCTCCTACGCCGCACATTACGGGCTGGTCCCGCTTCAGGCTCGAACTAAGCACTCTCAGGCATGGGGGTAAGATTGTAAGATTTCCGGTGTGGGTAGCGGATGAAGCGAGGATCGAGGTGGTTGAAAGTGAACTTGTTTTGAGGGCATACAGGGCTGTGTGTGTAAAGTCATATAACTAAGTGCCTAAAGGCTTTGTTTTTACAATTTGTATTAATTTCTCAGGATATCCTAAATGTTATTGTCATGTTCCCAGAATTACCTGGTACTAGCCCGGTATTGTGAATAACAGGGAACTCTCCTCTTCTTGAATTTTGTAATTTGGCGAGGTTTAATTTTGCGAGGGCTTGTACCCTCTACTATGTGTTGTGAGGATAACGGTTTAAAAAAATAAAAGGGAAACCCTTTTCCTATTAGATTACCACGTAAGTTATTGATTTTATTGTGTTCATTTTGTCGTTTACAGTAGTTTGTTAACGAAGTAATGCGAATTAGTCCTTTTAAATGTAATAAATCTTTGGCTTTCTAAACTACTTGTGCTGTTACGTCCAGCTCCCAAGGCCCGCTCCTTCTTTCAAAACGGTACCAGGGTAATTACTGGTACAGTCATTATTACACCTGAAACGGATAACTGTACGGAAATTTCACCAAAATAGTCAATGTACAGACACACGGTCGTTATGGTTTTGTGTATATAGAAGATGATAGATAAACATGGGAACGTTTGAAAGTGCAGACCTACATTTCGAGATTTACTGCTCCTAAACGGCACATCATATCAACAAACGGTCTGCACAATCAGACGCCCCTTATATCGCTCAACATGTTTGGTCTTAAAATATTTTCTTGTATCTTCCATATTTATGGGTTCGATTGAGTTACGATGTTTGAATAGGGTGAAATGTGGGAACATTTTTAACATGTTACATTATTTTTCACATACTTATGTGGAAGCTACAATCATGAAATTTGGCTCGCATATAGCCATAGGTCGTGTCAATGTGCATGCCAAATTCGATGACTATCTTTCCTATAAGTGTGTCAAACTGTGTAAAAAGCACTAAATTTACGAACAGTCGAGGAATACAGCCTAATCTAACGTATAAGGGAGAGAGAGACGACAAAAAGTCATAGGACCAATGTTGTAATCACTCCAAATTGAACTGAGATTGTACCATCCGTTTTGTGATACGACTTAACGTTTAGCCGCGAAATACCTCGAAACGAAGGTATGTACCGTCATTAAAATTGCCTCCATATTTCGATATTCTTCGGGGATAAAAAGTGAAAAATTTAAAGATCTCAGAAGTTTTCCGTCGGTTACAGGCTAAAACGTATACTTTTACCTAATTTCAATTTTCTGGATCGTCTGGCAGATTGTACCGCAATCTTGATTTTGGGCGAGGGCGGTAAAATTTAGGACTTTGAGGAAACTATAGCTAAAAATATGCAGATAGTCATTATTACCCCTTAAAGGGATAGCTGTACCAAAATTTCGCCAAAATAGTCAATGCTCAGACACACGGTCGTTACGATTTTATTTATATGGATAGATAAGGAAGCTGCTCCACGTACAACACCTTGTGGGCTATGTCCTCTGGACTTAGCCTGCAAAACCGACCGTTCATGATATTTCCCTTATTAATCCTCCGGTCGAAAAAATGCACATGAAAAAGAAAGTTTTAGAAATGGATTTCCATCGAGGTTAGTCGATTTCCAGTCAGGTTGGTCTTGTATATATTGTGGGAGAGTAAAATAACTGTTTCGGCTCCCTATAAACCCCCAGTCCATTCCGGGAATTTGAAATGATATGGACCTAAAAACTCACCCTTGGACAGGTGGATGCCAAATATGACGTTTGGTTGTGTTACCGAGGTAACGTTTTTAGCCTTCCCCATTTATGTTTTGGACTGGCTATCGCTGTAGAAATTTGTGTCGCATCATGCTCATCTTTCAAACCTGTTTTCTACGACTACTTCTAAGTTACTGGAGGCCATACTCCTAACTAATTACTTCGACTTGCCTAAAACTCTCTGTTCTATTTTTATTCAAGAAGTGTCTGTTTGTGTTTCGCGTATTCTGTGCCAAACAGCGCTAAACTAGTGTCTGCCTTCGGCGCAAGCGAGAGCGACTCTTAGCCGTGCCTATGTCGCTGGCCAATCAGAGCTAGCGAGAATTGTTACGTAATGGACCTCTCTCTCTGGCTTCTAGTGGCCCGTTGTCTGTTGGAAACAACTATCATGGCGATCAGAAGCAAACTTCATTGTGGCTCTACGCGAGCAATCTGTGTAACCATGGATTACGGATAAAACCATTGATGTGCGAGGATGTTGTTCATCCTCAAGAACTTCATTTATATTTAGAATTAGTTATACCTTGCTACTAGTGAATTAAGTACGACTACGGCGAATAAATTTGTGAGTATGTAAACAACGCGTCTTTCGAACATGGAAGCTACATTGGAACTGTAAGTTACATTTTCATGCATCAAGTCTTCATCATCAATGGGTCTGTGACTTCATGTAAATCTTCCTCTCCGAATATTTTCCGAACTTTAAGCGGCACTTTGGAAATAGTCTGATTCTTGAAATTAATGTAATCATTTAAAAAAAGAAAGAACATTTCAGTATTGGTAATTCTCCTACTGAAACATGGGTTTCTCTTTTGTAATTTTCTAAAAGCTTGCTCCCAAAATTTTGGCAACTGTTATTTTATATTTAATGTCCTCGGGAGTTACGGGGTGGTTTTGTTCCGCTCTAAAGAAATGTATAATTCATGTGTGTAATGCCTGAAAGAGTTCCCACAAGCGTCTATTTCTAGTTTTCGGTCCTTTGTTGATTTATTTTGGTGTCATGCTTTCTTTCTCTTTTATTTCTGATAATTCATTACCCTTGAGTCTCTTTTGTTCTTCTCGTGTTCCATTATTGTGGGACCCTTGGGACTGGTGCCTCGAAAATTTTGCCTGCACCGTAACCATGGCGATGTTTACTAATTTTTTAAAAATGATTGTTGATTGATTGACTTAATGTTGAGGGTGGATTTTTCCTTTGGAGCATGACTTCGGTATTCTGCGCTATTTTTCGGGTGTACTTGGTTTCTTGATCAAGGTTTTAAGTACCCTTTCGGGGAATCTCTTTATTTTCGTCCGATTTTCTGTTGTGTTTTTTTTGGGCCTATTTCGGGTTCATTATTGAAACCGTTTAAAATCGTGACGCTTGTGAAAGCTCATGGCAATAAAATTGAATCTGGTCAAGTGTTTTCTGAAACTTTAAAAGTAATTGCGAATTTTGGTGGAAACTCATTGAGACTGCAGATAGGTAACTTAACTCCTGCCGTAGGCCTACTTAAGATACTAGATTGTTTTCTTTTCATTTTATTTAAATGACGGCCGTCTTTGAATTTGTGAGTTAACCGTTAATTTCTTCTTTTCCCTAGTTATCTAAGTTTGATTTATTAATTGATTAACTTCATCACATTGCAGCTCATTGAGCCTAATTTAATTGCATTATTTTTCCCCAGTTGTTAAACACTCTTCAATATTTTAAAATTAAATCCTTTTAAACTCCATATCTGGTTGGTCTTTCTTTCAATTAGTTGTACCGGTTAATACTGTACCAGTTTAATCCTAAGGATCCACGAGAACTTCTGGTTATCTAAAGGTAAGTTTTCTTTACTTTGGTAATTATTTTGTGTGGGGTACGGTATGTGCCCAGTGATTAATTTCATCTTTATGTATGCATTTACCTTGTCTTGTACACGTACCAGCTCAAAGGACGGTACCGGCTGTGCAGTAAGGTCCGTGGATCGAAACCACGTTCTGCTACCACGAACTGATCCGTTACGTAGTCAAACACCACAACTACTACCGTAACAGCAGTCCAAACTACGAACTAGCAGTTACACTACTGCCCCAGTTCATCAGTAACAAGTGGAAGCACAAATAGACACAATTCACTCCACACCAAACAACAAATAAACAAGAACTTACCTTAACTAGTGGAGAGGTGTCACGACAAACCGTGGATATTTAAAACCAACCACTGTACTGGACATCAGAACACATAAAGTGAGTGAAAGAAAGAACACCTTTACTTTAAGAAAAATGAGAAAATTTTAATTCATAAAATTAAATGGTAAATCTATAACATCGTCCTCGTAACAAAAATAGACTTTAAATGATTTAACGATCTTTAAAAAACAAACAGAAGGATCAAATATCAACTAGTTGTGAGCCGCTCACTTAAAAGATACAAATAAAATAAACCAATACTACGTTTCTGATAACATGACGATCGTAGAGGTGCAACAGACTAGCATACTTTGGTCACTTAAAATGAACAATTTTCAACCTTTTTAAAATTACTACGGTGTACTCCGGTGAGTTTCCCCAAGAGAGTCCGACGCAAAATACATACGTCAACGTAAAATGAAAACAAAACTGTCGCAAGGACAGAATTACCAACCCCGAGAAAGGAGGAAGATTAAATAGCAAAGTATTGAGCCAAAATAACCGAAATTCCACGGTAGCATGGGGCATAATCACAAAGGCACAAATCAACCCCAAGAAAACACAGGAAACAACCGCAGAATAATAATCACCAGTACAATGATATTGTCATGGCAACGTAAACAACCTAGGAATGCCAGAAACGACCAATCCACATAATACCAAACCCAGGTCGTTATCAAAAGGCACAGGCCTCAAAATCAAAATTAAAAAAGGAAAATTTAACCATGAGAAAAGAACTTCTTGGTGAAAACACACATAGGCCTAAAACCAAAACAGGCTTAATCCTTTGAAACGGTAGATAGGATACATTTAATTTCTTACCAAATTAACGATAATAATAAATATAATATGATATTTACCAAGGTAGAAATAATTTTTTAAAGTTCAGTACAAGTAGTATGAAACAAACACAACATAACAAATGAAACCCGAGAACGGTGATAAGTAAAACAGACTAAAGAAAATGCCGAGAAATGCTGAAGTAGAAACTTGAGAGAAATAGCTTGCACCAAAATCCGTAATAAAATGATTTCCGAAGTCAACAGTCCAGATGTTGAAGGTCACTTCCAAAGTGAATGGTAAGGAACTTACATTTTCCACCAGACTGATGGGAACGCGTTAGCTTCCGGATACAATACTCACGGCGTTTGTTATCAGAAGGATGCAAATAAAATCCAAATTAGGAGGACGATTACAGAAGATCAGAAGATGTAAGGGTGAGAAGACACCCTTTTCAATGGGAATTTAACCCACATCCATGGTTTGGGCTAAACTCCAGCCCCAGAGAAGACACCAAACACGCCTTCGTGCATCTTCGTCAAGCGACCCAACGTTAATGGCGGGTATAATCGACTAAGACTCCGCCAACAAGCAACGCGAAGCACGGCTGGGAGGAAAGTCAGCGAGCCTCGGAAGAAACTCGCCCCACACCTGGCCCAACACCAGACTAAAAGATATCGATGGAATATAACTCCGGGGATGGAGAAGATCCAATTACAGTCAGCGACATAAGTCGCACAGGAAATAAAATTAAAACCGAGTTGGAATAAAATTCTAAAGTGATAGCGTACTAATTTCAATGGCATTTTAGCCAGGCCAAAAAGGTGGTGGAGAGGGGCTTAAAAACGTGTCCCCACTGGGGCAGGTTGAAATTCTTCAGTACTTTTCAAGTTATAAGAAATACTTACGCTTTACACTCACCCGCTCTTCAGTTAAGTCCGGTAGGACTTGTACCGAAAAACGGTCCGTTAATGATGTCTCCCTTATTAATCCTCGTATCGAAATGATGCACATGAGAAAAATGGTTTAGAAATTGATTTCCATTAAGGCAGGCAGTTTTCCATTAAGTTTGGTTGTGTATATTTTGTGGGAGTGCAAAATCACAGTTTCGGTTTCGTATAAACCCCCAGTCTGTTCAGGGATTTAGAAATAATATTGGCCCTAAAACCTACCCAAGGACAGGTGGATTCTAAATATAAAGTTTGGTAGAAATATATTCCGTAATTGTCAAGTTATAAACAAACAGACAGACACCAAAACTAAAAAATATGCAGATGGCCATTTTTACAGCTGGAACGGATAACTGTATGGAAATTTCGCCAAAATAGTCAGTGTACAGACACACGGTCGCTGTGATTTTATTTATATAGATGTATTTATTTTTTATTTTTTTTATTTTAAGCCTTGCTTTTTCTTCATTTCAACAATACTATTATTATACAGTGAAGTTAACCAGTGTTCTGCATACTTCATACTGATTATCGAAGTTCTTCTTTTTAGTTTATCCAAAAAGTTCTTAGATGCTGTAATTTATGAAAATGTCATTACCTTAAATTAAGATGACATTACACTGAGCAAACTTATGAACGTACCAATGAAAGTTATCTTGATGACACTCTACAGTTAATTTGCCTTAGTACCGGGTGTTACCACACCTGGCGAAGATTATGGCCTCAATCGTTCGCGGCATGCTAGCTAGAAGGTCCTGGATCGTTTCCTGGGGGATGAGCGCCCCCTCTTCCAGTAGTATTGCCCGCATTTCGTTGAGGGTGTCAAAGTTGCGATGCCGGACATTTCGGCCAAGCACATCTCACAGGGGTTCTATGGGACTGAGGTATACAGTACTGCGAGCTGGCTAGTCGAGGGTTCGTAACCTGACGTCGCGTACTAGATATTCCGTCACGCAGCGAGCAGCATGTGGATGTCTATTATCGTGCATCAGGATGAAATTTTCACCAACTAAGGTAGCATACGGGATGTAGGTCTTCTTGAGGTCAAATTGGCTTCTTGTAGACTTCGTCTGACAGTCCGCGCAGTCACAGTGACATTTCTTACTTCCTCGAGTCGTTTACTGGCTTTGACGGCGATAGTTTGGCGTTCTCTCAAGACTTGGACGACCAGAAACCTATCGTCCCTAGCAGATTTAGACCTCTGACGGCCTGATCCAGGTTGTCTGTGGTAGGTACCGAGTTCACGAAATCGTCTCGACGCTTCCAGTATGATGTACCGATGGCATTAGCCGCAGGTCGGGTTTAGGAGAGGTTATTCCACTTGTAGGATTCCAGCAAGATATAGCAGATATTTTTGATTCAGGAGATCAAATGGATTGTATCGCGATTGACCTCTCTAAGGCATTTGATAGGGTGGATCATGGGAGACTACTAGATAAAACGAGTGCAAATGGACTAGACAAAAGAGTGACTGAATTGGTGGCTATATTTCTAGAAATAGATCTCGGAGAATTAGTGTAGGCGAAGCTTTATCTGACCCTGTAATAATTAAGAGGGGAATTCTTCAAGGCAGTATTACTGGACCTTTATGTTTTCTTATATACAAATGATATCAGTAAAGAAGTGGAATCAGAGATAAGTTTTTTTTTGCAGATGATGCTATTCTTTATACGGTAATAAAAAAATTACAAGATTGCAAGCAACTGCAAAATGACCTCGATACCATGATGTTGTGAGATGGACAGTAGGCAATGGTATGATGATAAACGGGGTTAAAAGTCAGGTTATGAGTTTCAGAAATAGGAAAAGTCCTCTCAGTTTTAATTACTGCGTTGATGGGGCGAAAGTTCCCTTTACGGATCATTGTAAATACCTAGGTATTAATATAAGGAAAGATCTTCATTGGGGTAATCACATAAATATGATTGTAAATAAAGGGTACGATCTCTGCACATGGTTATGAGGGTATTTAGGGGTTGTAGTAAGGATGTAAAGGAGAGGGCATATAAGTCTCTGGTAAGACCCCAACTAGAGTGTGGTTCCAGTGTATGGGACCCTCATCAGATTACTTGAAACAAGTACTGGAAAAATCCAAAGAAAAGCAGCTCGATTTGTTCTTGGTGATTTCCGACAAAAGAGTAGCGTTACAAAAAATTTGCAAAGTTTGTGCTGGAAAGACTTGCGAGAAAGGAGACAAGCTGCTCGACTAAGAGGTATGTTCCTAGCTGTCAGTGGAGAGATAGCGTGGCATGACATTAGTAGAAGAATAAGTTTGAGTGGTGTCTTTAAAAGTAGGAAAGATCACAATATGAAGATAAAGTTGGAATTCAAGAGGACAAATTGGGGCAAATATTCGTTTATAGGAAGGGGAGTTAGGGATTGGAATAACTTACCAAGGGAGATGTTCAATAAATTTCCAATTCCTTTGAGATCAGTTAAGAAAAGGCTAGGGAAACAACAGATAGGGATTACGCCACCTGGGCGACTGCCCTAAATGCAGATCAGCAATGATTGATTGATTGATAACGAATGCTGCGTCCATCATCCACCAACGCCACTGCTCTTGCAACGTTGTCTGGGCTAAGAGGCATCTTAACCCTTTACTGCATGAATTATTTTTCCTTTTTCGTTTGGTGAAGACAATTTCAAGCTTTAGTGTTCAACTTACGTTCAGTGTTTTAGATCTTCCAGCAATTCTTAACTGGGGCTAATACTGTAGCTTAACACTCGTATGTGATGTGGATTGCCATAATGGGGTATATATACGATTTTTCACGATTTTATGCTAAGCTTTTAACATTCAAAGACCGAACATTACTGCCTATTGACCATGGGTACGTATGCAAGGCGCAAGTATACTTGCACGACCATAGGTCGGTAATGTCTTCGAGGTGGAGCCAGAGGTACTCTTGAAGCCTGTGGTAATGTGATCGGGAGGGCCCACGTAAAATAAACGGTGGTTGGTACGCGTGGATGTTGACGGGGTGGAAAGAGTACCTTTGGTTGTAGGGCTGTTTTGTCATATGTTATGAGTTAAAAAAAAATTCATCACTGGCGTATGTGTTTAATTGACTGTAGAGGTGAAGGTGTGTCGTAAAACTACCTCGCTGTCCACAATCTGTATCCATTTTTACCGGTAAAAAGTTATATGTTGTCTGACGGCAACAGTACGCAGTAAAGGGTTAAGCTGTCAAATATGAAAGAGAAACTGAAGGAAAATCTTCCTTTGTGACAGATATTGTGTTACACACTGATAATCCAGCTATAGCTTCCGCCTCAGTATCGTAAAACTTGAAAGGTTTTATTGCCAGTCGATGCAAGATAATTGAGAGCCTGACACTTAGGAGTGAAAATCGACTCCTTTATTTTTGATCTCTAAACATCATATTCTTCTCCAGAATTGCAGAATACAAATCAGAAACCGCCTTAATGTAATAATTAATGTAATTAATGGAACAACCCTCTCATAATTGGTGTTTAACAATTAACATTTTGTTTTCACAAAGTGATCCGCTTTTTTTGTCCACCTTTGCATATGTACGCTGATGATATAGTGATAACTCCAGCCTCATCAGAAGGTCTCCAGACATCTTTTAATCAGCGAGTGGAGTGGGCAAACAGAAATGTGTTGCAAATAAATGGAGAAAAGACTGTATCCATTACTTTCAGAAGGAGAGGAAACAACCAATATTTACATACAAGAACAAACCCCTATCCACTGTGACGCACATAAAATATTTAGGTGTGATTCTACAACCAAGTGGAAATAAATTCTCACTGCACATCAAAGACAGACTCATAGCCGTCATCAGAAGTATGAACGATATAAATCAACCGAGGAAATTATCTCTAAAAACTGCGATGCAGCTTTTCGGGGCTAAAAAATACTTGGCAGCACCTCAGAAAAACGCATCTGAAAGAACTTGTGAAAGAAAAGGCAACTTTCCTCAAATATGTACTATGCGAGTCCAAGTTCACACCGTCTTGTCTGGTATACGGTAGGTCCTGGCGAGAGAACAATTTTATGTTGAGGAGTTGAGGTCAAATTTCCTACTCCCAGCTATCCCCAGCTATAATGAGATTATGAAAGAAATTATCAATAAAAGAATAGAAATGTGGGATGATTTCTTTGCAAATGATGCGATGATACAGAAGGCTAAGACATTTGATGTCCAAATTTGCAGTGCATAGGTTTCACCACCAAATCTCCAGCACAGCGAGGTACCGCTTACCAGTTACAGACTGCAGATGCAAATTATGTGGAGATTGGTGCAACAGATATCATGTATTGTGGTGTAGGGAGAGACATGAAATTTTGACAGTTTTGCACATCAAGTACTGTAAAATATCTGCGTGTTTCTATTTCAGAGCTTCGAATCTGAATCTCAAATGAAAATATTTGTAATTCTGTGCGATTATATGTTATATACATTATTATTTTGTATGGCCATTGGCTGCAATAAATATTACATAACCAAAATTATACAAAATACAATTTCTATCATTTATGTCCAGTTACGCCGTACCAGTTACGATAACCGAGATATTCATGATTTACACTTTTGTTGCATAGTCCATATCAACGCCGAGCTACGAGAAAATGATTCGATATAATTGAATGAAAATCAGTATGTAAATTCGGGAATGAGGCATTGCAGTCTAGGCTATAAATGTGTGAAATGGTAGTTTAGGGGAAGGCCTAACATTTAATTCATGAATTTAGATTGTTGTTGCTTAGTCCATATCAACACGTAACAACCTTAACATGGAAATATTGTTCAATGGTGTTAATTGGAGATGGTGGTGATTTCTGTCATGATTGTCTTAAGGCGAAAAGCCGCGTGAAAATATGAAGATGGCTATCAAAAGGACAAAAAAAATCGTGGAGGAATAATCGCTTAAAGAATAAGACAAAAAGGAAGCCATGAAAGAAGAAAGGACGACTCTTTTACATTGGCTGAGTGTCGGAAGAAAACTAAATGTGAAAGCCAACGACCTAGAATAACATAGAGGGGCTGCATGCCCGACATCAGCGCTCCCTGCGGAAGCAAGTTAATAAAGGGCAGCCATGTTAACAGTTGTCAAAACAAAGCGCGAGAACATGTGTTGAGATGACAGGGAAATTGTGCATGGCAATTTAATTTCGTAAGTTTTAGTAAGTTTTGAAGAAGTGAAAAGATAAACTCACGCTTTCAAGAATGCCAGCCGTTGCTCAGTGTACGGTTGTACCAATCGGAGTAATTAAACCAAGGATATACCGGTATCGCATTTTAAATAAGTATTACTGAATGATAGCCGAGATCACTTTTTGTAATTTCTGTTTGTAATTAAATCCATTTTAATGCTTACACAGCGGAAGTACTGATAGCCACGTTAATTATTTATCGGATTATATTTCAGATTTCCTTTAAAGAACAAGGGACTGACAGAACAATGGGTTGTGAGGACGAAAAGATATAAATGGTATTCCAACAAATACAGTCGAAGATAAATACATGTATGAAACAAATGACCAGCGGCGGTTACTGACAAATGCCGTTCTAACCCTATTCAATTTTCCTTGACATTTACAAACAAAGAAAATGGAGCGCCTACCGCCAACGAAACGTAACCACGAATAGTCACCTATTTCGGTCAAACGTACACCAAGCATGGTAAATACAGCATTGTACTGCTATTTGTAAAATTTATGCAGCCTTTATTGTAGATGTCAGTTGCATTGGTATTTAAAACTAGGCTACACTTCATAATGGACAACTTTCAAGGTTAGCTTTCAGTTAGTAACCCCAGTATGATATGGTAATCGGAAAAAATTATATGCCCTCTATATTGTAATAAATAATTACATAAAACAATTATAGTGGTACAGTATTCATGGACCGCCTCTGTGGTGTAGTGATTAGCGTGAGTATAGCTGCCACCCTCGGAGGCCTGGGTTCGATTCCCGGCTCTGCCACGAAATTTGAAAAGTGGTACGAAGGCTGGAACGGGCTCCACTCAGCTTCGGGAGGTCAACTGTGTAGAGGTGGGTTCGACTCCCACCTCAGCCGTCCTCGAAATGGTTTTCCGTGGTTTACCAATTTTCCTCCACGCACATGCCGGGATGGTACCTAACTTAAGTCCACGGCCGCTTCCTTGCCTCTTTCTTGTCTGTCCCTTCCAATCTTCCCATCCCCCCACAAGACTCCTGTCCAGCATAGCAGGTGAGGCCGCCTGGGCGAGTTAGTGGTCGTCCCCTCAGTTGTATCCCCCGACCCAAAGTCTCACGCTCCAGGGCACTGTAGAAGTGGGATCCCTCGCTGAGTCCGAGGAAAAAAAAACAACCCTGGAGGGTAAATAAATAAATAAATAAATAAATAAATAAATAAATAAATAAATAAATAAATAAATAAATAAATAAATAAATAAATAAATAAAGACAGTACTCATGGGGAAGCAATACTTTTTAAAGTATGATCAGAATGAGGTTGTAAACTATTGTAGGTCCCTTTCATTTTAAGGATTTCTGTCATAAATACTTATGTCCACGGTTTTTATTGTAATTTACGCTTAACCACAACAACCAAGCAGGGTAACGCTCTTGTTCCGATTTCGAGGCTTATTCGTATGTTAAAGTCCAACGATTTCGAACTACCCTACAATCAGCTGATCGTGATGTTGGCCTCGTACCGCAATGTGATAAAGTGGCGGTATTCGCAGTCTATGATTTTTAATGCTTTAAAGCTTTCGGCTAACGGTCTTTAATTCAGCCCAAGTGACTCTAAAATGCGTATTTTCTACATTCTCCATTCAAGAGTCATGCTCCCTTACTTGTGTGACCACAGGAAACATGGCGGACGTTCGTTCTATTAGCTTCACCTAGGCAGCGCTTTCGCCTCTCTAGTAGGGCCCACGAGAGTTGAAGTCTGACATTTGAGCGGCGAAAGCGGTAACTACGAAGTAAGCTGCGTTGTCGTAGTTACCTCAATATGCGGCATATCACTCTTTCATACAGGCTGAATATTTAATCAATTATGTTGGCCTAATGCAATTCAACAAATTTTGACCCGTTCCTAAACTCGTGTTAATAATTCCGGCATTTATGACAGAACACGTCATTGCTGATAAATACGAGATTTCACATTCACTAAGCTGACAATAACCCCAACAAATGTACATATTAAATAGAGAATAGAACTGTATAACTAGCCACTGATTAACTTACAACAAAAAATAACAACGAAAATAATATTCAGGAAACAAACATGTCAATAATTACATAAACCAGCAACAACTAACGCAGCTAAAACAGTACTACTTCGAATAATATCACAAAAGCGACTGAGAGCAAGCCAACCCACGAGGCCATAGCGTCCTTAAATGTGGCATCTCTGTTATTGTTGCCATAGCAACAGCCCATTTTCGAGCAGCGTTAGTCAACTTTTCCTTGCCGGTGGCGCTAAACGTCAGACTTCAACTCTCGTGGGCCCTACCAATCAATCAATCAATCAATCAATCAATCAATCAATCAATCAATCAATCAATCAATCAATCAATCAATCAATCAATCAATCAATCAATACTGATCTGCATTTAGGGCAGTCGCCCAGGTGGCAGATTCCCTATTTGTTGTTTTCCTAGCCTTTTCCTAAATGATTTCAAAGAAATTGGAAATTTATTGAACATCTCTCTTGGTAAGTTATTCCAATCCCTAACTCCCCTTCCTATAAATGAATATTTGCCCCAGTTTGTCCTCTTGAATTCCAACTTTATCTTCATATTGTGATCTTTCCTACTTTTATAAACGCCATTCAAACTTATTCGTCTACTAATGTCATTCCACGCCATCTCTCCGCCGACAGCCCGGAACATATCACTTAGTCGAGCAGCTCTTCTTCTTTCTCTCAATTCTTCCCAACCCAAACATTGCAAATTTTTTGTAACGCTACTCTTTTGTCGGAAATCGCCCAGAACAAATCGAGCTGCTTTTCTTTGGATTTTTTCCAGTTCTTGAATCAGGTAATCCTGGTGAGGGTCCCATACACTGGAACCATACTCTAGTTGGGGTCCTACCAGAGACTTATATGTCCTCTCCTTTACATCCTTACTACAACCCCTAAACACCCTCATAACCATGTGCAGAGATCTGTACCCTTTATTTACAATCTCATTTATGTGATTACCCCAATGAAGATCTTTCCTTATATTAACACCTAGATACTTACAATGATCCCCAAAAGGAACTTTCACCCCATCAACGCAGTAATTAAAACTGAGAGGACTTTTCCTACTTGTAAAACTCACAACCTGACTTTTAACCCCGTTTATCAACATACCATTGCCTGCTGTCCATCTCACAACATTTTCGAGGTCACGTTGCAGTTGCTCACAATCTTGTAACTTATTTATCACTCTATAGAGAATAACATCATCCGCAAAAAGCCTTACCTCCGATTCCACTCCTTTACTCATATCATTTATATATATAAGAAAACATAAAGGTCCGATAATAGTCCCTTGAGGAATTCCCCTCTTAATTATTACAGGGTCAGATAAAGCTTCACCTACTCTAATTCTCTGAGATCTTTCTAGAAATATAGCAACCCATTCAGTCACTCTTTTGTCTAGTCCAATTGCACTCATTTTTTGCCAGTAGTCTCCCATGATCCACCCTATCAAATGCTTTAGACAGGTCAATCGCGATACAGTCCATTTGACCTCCAGAATCCAAGATATCTGCTATATCTTGCTGTAATCCTACAAGTTGAGCTTCAGTGGAATAACCTTTCCTAAAACCGAATTGCCTTCTATCGAACCAGTTTTTAATTTCACAAACATGTCTAATATAATCAGAAAGAATGCCTTCCCAAAGCTTACATACAATGCATGTCAAACTTACTGGCCTGTAATTTTCAGCTTTGTGTCTATCACCCTTTCCTTTATACACAGGGGCAACTATAGCAACTCTCCATTCATCTGGTATAGCTCCTCCGACCAAATAATCAAATAAGTACTTCAGATATGGTACTATATCCCAACCCATTGTCTTTAGTATATCCCCAGAAATCTGATCTATTCCAGTCGCTTTTCTAGTTTTTAACTTTTGTATCTTATTGTAAATGTCATTGTTATCATATGTAAATTTTATTACTTCTTTGGCCTTAGTCTCCTCCTCTATCTCGACATTATCCTTGTAACCAACAATCTTTACATACTGCTGACTGAATACTTCGGCCTTTTGAAGATCCTCACATACACACTCCCCTTGTTCATTAATTATTCCTGGAATGTCCTTCTTGGAACCTGTTTCTGCCTTAAAATACCTATACATACCCTTCCATTTTTCACTAAAATTCGTATGACCAAGGATCATGCTTACCATCAGAAATAAAACTCAATGATAAATTTTGGTTCCAAGCCACTTGGCTCTAGTAGTTTTAGTCTCTTTTCCGAGATAGCGTCACAGTGTGCATTCTGGCACGGCCGACTTGATGCGTCGCTCTAGCTAGCTCCTTACCGGCCTTGACAATCGGGTCCACGCACTGTAATTGGAGTAGTTACACAACTCGACACGTGGCGCTGGCGGCCGACCTATTAGCGGTAGAAATGCATACTTCTTTATGGAAAATATATTGACTTTGGTTGCCGATTTATCGTAATTTAGAGCTATGGAGAATATTACATGGGTTAATACTGTTAAAATGATTAATCTTAAAGGTTACTTTCGTTGATATTTGCCAAAATGATGTGAAATGAAACTGGGGGGAGATGACTTAGTCCAGCCGACGTTCTGATATTGAGTCTGACTGCCGATGTATCTTAATTTGGGGAATAAAATAGTATGTTACATTGACTAATATTGTTAAAATGATTAATCCTAAAGGCTACTTTCATTTATATGTGCCAAAACAACGTCGTGAAATGAAACTGCGGAGGATGGAGTAGTCCAACTGACGTTAATTAATTGTGAGGAATAATAGTAATCGTTTTTATTATCATGGCATTTAGATACATAGCAGAACTTACCACAATGCTTTTGTCTTCTGATGTTAATATTGAGATTAAGAGTCATTGTTCAATTAGAGTTTTAAAATTCTTCAAGCGCTGCTCTCAGGAAGGGGGCTGGACAAAACATAAGAGTCTTACTTTTTCCATATTCGTTGTATGCAGAACGTAAATATTTTGACTCAAATATGTTTAAATGTTAATTTCAATATATATCGTTTTAGATTACATTTCATTCATACCTTTCACTAGAATATTAAATACCGGGCAAGCTGGCCATGCTAAATTCAGAAAATAAATTTTACTTGAAATGCAGTAGGGTGGAACAAGTTAGCCGCGCGGCGTAGAGCTGTGAGCTGTGAGCTTGCATCTGGGAGATAGTAGGTTCGAACCCCACTGTCGGCAGCTCTGGAGATGGTTTTCCGTGGTTTCCCATTTTCACATCAGGCTGTACCTCCATTAAGGCCACGGCTGATTCCTTCACACTGCTAGCCCTTTCCTATTCCACCGGCGTCATAAGACCTATCTGGGTCGGTGCGACGTAAAACAAATAGCGAAAGAAGAAGAAGAATTTTAAATAAAAATTCAGTGAGAGAAAAGTATTTTGAGTAAATAAAATGATGATGATGCTTGTTGTCTAAAGGGGCCTAACATCTAGGTCATCGGCCCCATTGCTCAGGTAACAACACTTCATACGCTGGCCTTACCGTCATAGCAGCAGTGATTCTTACTTGTCAATGTTTAAATGTTAAAGTTCAGATTATCTTGAACAAAAATGTGTTGTATTGCTGTCATTTGGCAAATACGACATCGCCTAAAGGATTTTTCTATGAAAGAAAATTCATGGGTAAAAATACTTGATTAGCGTGATTAGCGGCCACTCACGGCCCGGTTTCGATTCTTCAAAAGTGGTACAGTACGAAGTCACGCTCCAGGAATCTACCCTTGAGGTGGTAGAGGTGAGATCTCTCACTGAGTCCGAGAGAAAAGCCAACGCTGGAGGGGTAAACAGAGTAAGAAAAGAGAAAGAAAGAACGAAGGTAAATACCCGACATAGAAACGGAAAACTAAGACGAGAGTGTTACCTGCTTTTAGCCACTCCGTAGTTTTGTCCTGGTCTATAGAGAATTCGTGAAATGATAGTGTCCCTTTGCTTTTTTTCATGTTCGGAATACAAAAAAGGCCCACAGAAATATATATTCGAATATTTCCTAACACAGTTAAAGAAAAGCAAATCAACACACCATTAAAAAACGAATTAGCACATAAATTAAAATCCTTGTTCAGGACGAAGTTACAGCGAGAAATCACTTTGTTCTTGTTTCCATAAAATTTCTGCTCGAAGTACGAAAAGGTGCACAAGAATGTCTCAAATTCCAAGATTTGTAAACATAATTTAAAAAATATAATCACCACACTATACAATAAAAAATAAACTCACTAGCGCATAACTATCAGGTTTCATTATCAAGCCAAAAAGCACCTCATTTGCGAACACAATGCCAACATTTACGACAGCAAAACCAAAAAATAAAACTGGAAATGCGGCAATTTGCGGTATACTGCTTCCTGTCAGTGGGTAGTAGGCCAGCGCTCCAGCGGCATTATGGTGAAACTTTCCAATTACAACTTTATGCTGGGCTTCACAAGCGATTGTCAAGGCTGGTATAAGGCGCGCAGCGAGGTATCCAGTCGGCCGTGATTCTGGTGCAATACCTTAGTATTACTATCAACCACCGCCGTCTCAATCCTCTATACTGCCTGCTCTATGTTATGCGGTTAACATGCTTCTCAGCGTGAGCTCTTAGTGTCACGAACCTCCGCTAGGGGCGCCAGCTAACGCACCCAACTTATCTCCGTACCCAAGTTATTGTGTTCCAATGCGTTTACATCGAGCATTTGTGTGTGTGTCTCTGGTTGTAAAATGATTAATTGTTGTGTTCCTCTCTGTATATCAAAGCAGGAAATCCAAATTTTTCAGGTGTGAGGATTCCTGTTATCCCCCTAATAAATAAATTTGGGAATGGCTTAACGCTATATCAAGGCAAGGATCAACCAAGGGTATCAATGGATTCCATCCTATTATTCTTGCGTTTGTAGCCTAAATTTTAGAGATGGAGATAAAAGATAAAACTAAAATAAAATATATTGAAGCCATAGAGCGTGCCTAGTCGGTCTTCGAATTATACCCATTACCTTTAAACCAGAAAAATTGCTCCACGAAAGATCAGACAGCGACAAGATATTTCTTCGGAAGAAATCTGCGATGAAACAAGCTCTTCAACAGCAGGAAATACATTGGATGACGAGTACGAAATTCATTTGAACAACGATGTGTCAATACAAGTCAATATTCCAGCGAGTAAGAATGACAGCAGTGATCAGAAAATCTGACATTAGAGGCTCCGATCAAGAATTCTGAGACTGCGATAACAGCTGATGACTAACCATAATGAGGTTAAAGACTACAGAGGCAATTCGAAGACAACCCAGAAATTGATCGCCTGAATAAAGTAAAGGGATCAGCCAGATATAAAGGAAAAACGACCGTTTAAAAAAATTAAATCCATAATATTCGCAAGACAAAATCCGGCCAGTCAGAACAAAATAACGCGGTAATGTGTGGGGTGGGGAATATGCCCAAACGGTTATGTATATGGCAGGACTCCTGGTCTAGTGTCAGCTCTGTCACAAAGTACTCTGGACAGGTAGCCTAAATGGAAAATGTTGATAGTATTTGTCGGGATTTCCCAATTAGTGAAGGAAAGATCTAATGTAAAACACTCAGACCAACATAGAGGAGTGTAACAGTGATCGCCGATTAAATGGCTAATTTGGTACGGCTCCTCTACGACCGAACCAGTGACAAGTTCGTTTGCGTGGTCAATGTTGAAGGTATATGCGACACAGATAATGTAAAATTCCTGCTCCACCGAATAAACTGTTGTGTTTTCTTGTAATCCGACTTTTAAGTTCTCTAGTCCTGCCGCCTACTTCCTCGTTAAAGGCTTAGAAGTATCCGATGTATCCTTTTTAGTTCAGAAATTATTATTGTAATGCCTTTCGGCAGAACAATCCAGATTGTGTGCATTTCTATTCACCAGCAGATAAACTACTTACAATGGTTGAATGATGATTTCATCGAGTATGTTAAAATAATTCAGTTGGAATCAAAACGTGAAAAACTGAAGTGTCTGACTAATGAGACGGCAGATGCAGTCTCGCTAACTGTGACATCTATAGTGGAATGTGTGTCTTATCTGTTACTAAATCGGTTATTTTATTAACTCACTGGATGATTTTCTGGAGACGCAATAGAAGCCCTATTTAGTTCAGTGAGATTAGGTGGTGGATTTAATGACATGACGAAATCACGCTCTGCATTATGTGCTATAAAACCATCCTGAAGACTGGTCATGAACCACGGGTCAGCGAAATAGTGATATAATACTTTTTTTTTTTGCCTCCGCTGCTGGTAAATAACAGTAAAGAAAGGACTGAAAAGATGCTTTGTTACTCGTGTCGAGAAAATTCTGAAATTTGTATGTACCATGCTGCAGTGGGATGATCCTAATATATCTACTGTAACTAGTAAGATTTTATATATTTTACGTTTCTGTATCTTAAGCCAATCTCAAATGTGAAATATTAGATTCCGTATGGGCATTATCTTCTCAATTAGTAACATGGTAAGGATTAGTTTTCTTTTTATATTGATGTTACGGACCAACTCTCATTTAACCAACATGTGCTCTGGGTGCGGTAAGTGCTGCCATCTGCAATGTCGCTGTAAATGCAATTCTCGCGGCACAGAGCAGGCAGTATATAGAGATTGAGACGGCGGTGCTATCAACAGATAGCGCGGAGAATTAACATCCGGCGCAGTGACGCACATCCGGGTATGCTTACGGCTCCTCCCCCCTCCTTTTCCAGCCCCTCGCCGCCCCCCCCCCCGCCACCAAACGGCGATAATAATTCAGTTCTACTATTTCCATGCCCAAGCCCAATACATTGTAATTCATATATTTTTATTTCCAGTACTTACTACGTTGTAAATAATGATCTGATACCCCTAGTTCGTATGGCATACTATGTTACTGAGAACATAACCACACACCTCAAAGCAGCTTTAACTTCAAATTAATGTTTGACACATTAACACAAAGCTGATATTATAATAAATAACAAATCCCTTCGAAAGCAAGACAACAGAGCACATCATATGCAAGACAATGGGGTATCACATCAATATCCACGTACCACATGAAAATAAAAATAACAGAATTAAATCACTGAGACAGGAAATATATAGAACTACATTAATAGAACCATTCAGCGTTCAGCCCCTGGTGTGTACTCAAACAGGAAATACAGGATTTCAGGAATCATTAGTCCAGCCCGGGGGCCACTCACGCGTAGCGACTGTCGTTTGTTTCCTCGCTCGCGGCCTACTCGGAAAGGATGTTTTCTAGCAGTGCTCGTTCTGCCAACCTCTATACTTAGGAACTATGCTTGTTTCGCTAGCTGGTGGTGGTGATTATTAGATTCTTGCCTCTGAACGGAAGACGATTGGTCTGGACGGTTAGGATTCTTGCCGTGGACAAGACCATTGGTCTGGATAGTTAGGATTCTTGCCGTGGACAAGACCATTGGTCTGGACGGTTAGAAGCCGCGAAGCGGCGTTAGGCCCCTAGTTTCGTGAGGAAAGACGATTGGTCTGGACGGTTAGGATTCTTGCCGTGGACAAGACCATTGGTCTGGACGGTTAGAAGCGGCGTTAGGCCCCTAGTTTCGTGAGGAAAGACGATTGGTCTGGACGGTTAGGATTCTTGCCGCGGACAAGACCATTGGTCTGGATAGTTAGGATTCTTGCCGTGGACAAGACCATTGGTCTGGATAGTTAGAATTCTTGCCGTGGACAAGACCATTGGTCTGGACGGTTAGAAGCCGCGAAGCGGCCCTAGGCTTCTAGTTTCTTGAGCGCGGCCACTTGCGCTTTTATTGTGCTGCGGTTGGTGACGCATTATGATTAACTTCTTTCACGGGAAGGAGATCATGTGCCACTTTACATTGGCCAATAGGAATACAAGTAGCTACTTGAGAAATGAATATGGCCTGTTATAATCTTAATTAGGTTATAAAAGTAAATGTACTTCTTGGGGCGGGTTGGTGGGTTCCTGGACATCGCAATAAACACATCTCTCCTCTCAGACGCTCTCCAAGTAAGATTGCATTAATTTCCACTCACTTATAACATTAAAAATGTAGTGGCCCCCGGGCTGTATTAATACCTTTCAGGAGGACTGGCGAAGATATATTTCAAATAAACAAGCACAAGGAACTAAGATTTACATCACAAGCACATGAGCACTTGGAATTCAAACAACGCAAATACTGTAGCATCATGGGAACTATCGATTAAAATCTACATAAGTTCGAACAAGGTTAATCGATTGAGTAAAGTCGAATTAGATGCAATTCAGCAATATTATCTCCACAATGCTTGAGGTTAGACTTGAAATACTTTAAATACTTCACTTCGAGACAAACTGCCTTTAATTATTAACAACGCTCATTTCATGCTTACTTGCGTGCCATCTACAGAACGTGTATATAACTATTTACACGTTATGAATGACCTCCAGCGCCATCTAGAAAAAGAGACTGAAACTACCTGAAGCTAGGTACAGATTGGAACCAAAAGCCCTATTAGAGTTTCATCCCCCTGGGCCGTACTATAGCTCGTGTTTTTATCTCTAGGTTTGTCCACCAGGGCCCTATTTCATAAAACTAACTAATAATATTAGCTAATAATATTAGAACTCATTAAAATAATTATTAGTTAACCAAATTCTGTTTCATAAAGATTTACACATGACTAATAAAATATCTTCACTAATAATATTAGTTCATTAGTCAGCTGATACAAATGGAGGTTAGGATCGGTCTGTTGCATATGTTCTTGGTTTGGGTTTGTTCCTAGCAGTAGGCTAATGCTTGACTACAACCGACTATTAATCCACATGTTCAAAAGGCTCACTTGATATTTTCGTTGTTATGAATTAGATACGTGTGAAAATGGATAAAAGAAGTGAAAATAATGTGAGAGAAGAAAGTTACTTTGCAGAAAGCGATTGAGTTAAAGAGTTAACTATTCGCAGCCTTTTGCATACTATAACCCTCCTTGTTCCTTTTACTTTTTTATTTCATGTGCTCTTAAAAATATCTGAGATGGACTAGCAAAATCTTTGTTTACTACACCCTATTGGTGGGGGCGGCAGGATAACAGCCATGGTATCCGCTGCCTGTCGTAAGAGGCGACTAAAAGGGGTCCCAGGGCTCTCAACTTGGGAGCGTGTGTTGGCGAACATGAGGCACTGAGATGAGTCCTGCCATCGCTTTAACTTACTTCTGCCAGGCTCATTTTCATCTACCCTTCTAACCTCCCTTGTTCAACTCTTGTTCTTTTCCGACCCTGACAGTATTAGGTTACGAGGCCGAGAGAGTCTTTCATTTTCACGCCCATCGTGGCCCTTCTCTTTCTTTAGCCGATACCTTCATTTTTCAAAATGTCGGATCGTTTCCATTTTTCTGATTAGTGTTATTATAGATGATGGTTGCCTAGTTGGTGCCTACTTCCCCTTAAAACAATAATCATCACCAGCATCATCTTGGTTTATTTGTGATATAAGCCAAGATTTTAAAGGATGCCTGGAGTGTCCGAGCAGAACTGCACTAGAGAAACACAATGATACTGTGTATCACTACCAACCGGTGGAGTGCAATGCGAAGCTGCTATTTTAAGGTTATGCTTCATTCCTTGCAGTGGAACGTTCTATTACCAATCCTATCAAGCAAATACTCAGTAGTTCTGTAATCTAACCTAAATCTCCCATTGTATTCATATGTTTGTTATATTCCAGTACAGGCTGTTTTTGACATAACATTTATTGAACGGTGAATAACTACACTCGCTCCTTATCACTATTTGAATCAGAGTCGACCATTTCAGTGATCTTCATGATTTTATGCCAAAATATTAAAATACCGCTCACTTTGGTTTCACTATTATGAGTCAAAATACACTCATGGAAATAATCCTAATAATATGAGTAACTTTTATTAGTCATGTTGTCTATGAAACAATTTACTAATATTATTAGAAACAGCTACTAATAATTTCGACTCATAAACTAATAACTAATATTATTATTATTATTATTATTATTTTTGCTATTTGCTTTACGTCGCACCGACACAGATATGTCTTATGGCGACGATGGGACGGGAAAGGCCTAGGAAGTGGAAGGAAGCGGCCGTGGCCTTAATTAAGGTACAGCCCCGGCATTTGCCTGGTGTGAAAATGGGAAACCATGGAAAACCATCTTCAGGGCTGCCGGCAGTGGGACTCGAACCCACGATCTCCCGATTACTAATATTATTAGCTAATAATTTTATGAAACATAATACTAATATTATTAGTTAATATTATTGGTTTCTTACTAATAATATTAGTGAAAGATGTTTATGA
This sequence comes from Anabrus simplex, assembly GCF_040414725.1. Taxonomy (NCBI): domain Eukaryota; kingdom Metazoa; phylum Arthropoda; class Insecta; order Orthoptera; family Tettigoniidae; genus Anabrus; species Anabrus simplex. Next base: position 273,434,627 of record NC_090267.1, on the reverse strand, counting down.
AACAGGGCCCAGGAGTCGGGCTGTATGAATAACATCAGTTGTACTGACCTCTTTGACAAAGCTGCATTGGTTTGTAGAAATTTGTGTAGGCGACGATCAAGAATACGTTCAAAAATCTTCATCGTCTGACATAATAAACGTATTGGTTGGCAATTACCGCATTCATGCCTATATGTTTGTATTTGTGCCTTCATACAAAGGGCCTCACAACGCCAAGCACGTTATCGAAGTAGTCCGCACTCATTCGGCAACACAGCATTCCTTTCTTGCAAAAAGTCGTATTTCGGCCAACAGATTAAAACATGTACGATATACTTTTCTCATCTTTGAACCAATTTTTAACCCATCTTTTATGTTTATCACGTTCTTTTGAGACTGTGCTATAACTGCAGCTAGACATGCTGTTGACTGATCTGAATTCGCTTTAAATCCTGCACAATGAAAAAGGAACACTTTAATACTGAACTAAACTACTGACAACAATACTGGATGTGTAGGGTTACTATAGTACTGTTGCGTACTGTCAGTAATACTGATTCGCTATTAATTTACTGATCTTCGAGAACCTGCCTTAGGTATGAAAGCGATGGGGTGTGTCAGTGCCTCTTGGTTGCACCATTCAATAAGGCTATCAAACGTCGAACTCAAGACGTGCAAACATTGATCTCTGGGTTGAGTAACATGTTTTGGAAAATAAAGATTATATCGACAGCTCTTGAGTTAATGAGGCTGTCGTGTTGTGTCATCATGGAGACGGTGTTTCAATCCTGTAATAATCTCTCTGTTGTAATGATCGACACACGACAAGGAAACAGTGCTTTGGTATAATAACCTTATCAGCCTGTTCTTATCTAGACGAACTTTCGCTACAGTAGTAAACAGAACAGGTATGGCATTTTACTGCATCCATTCCTCAAGGCTAAGCATAATTAATTAGCCTTTGAGCTCGGCATATGATGAGCAAATACGCGATTTATTATTTCTTTCAAATATGATGGCCTTCATTGTCAGAAATGTATTAAAAACATATTTGTCAAAATAAGTGCTTTTTATTTATTTGGATCAATAAAAATGTTAAGAATTTTGAATGTTTTGCGTACCGGATATGTAAAGCTGTACGATTACTGCTCTTCTGCCGCACTTCAGTCTTAGGAATGTTCTTGCTCACGAATTGTCTGAGATAAACACCACTTCCTTTACACTTTACTCCAGCTGATTAGCAAGAAAAATAATAAAATAAAAGATTTTTAATACACTGGTGACACTTGGCGAGTTCGTCTGTAAGGTAGAAGTAAATTCACACTATTGTAAAATAGCAAGGCAGATATAATAAGCGAGTAAATTATCCATTGCGCATATGCAATGCTGTGCATTTAAGGGTCATGCCAATTACTATTACCACCTGGAAAGGTTACTTTTCGTAATTGCAGTAGTAATTTCACATAACGGAGTTATGTAGCAGCAGAAGAGACAGAGCACATCTCAACTCACAACAATCGTCGGTCAATGAAATTTTATTGTTGATAAATTGTTAGGGGCTTAGGACACTGTAAGTCACCACATTTTGTTTTCTTTCAGTTCGTCGATATTCGATTATTCGAGACCTAAGCTTTCAATCCCCACCCTCCTCTCCTTCCCCGACGTTTAGATATATCTCTTTTCTCTTTTTTAGAAGGATCGTTCCTTCATGTTTTTCTTCTCATTTCGATAATACTAATCTTCATCTTCATGATGAGTAGTGGTCAGTGACTACGCAGTTGTACAACTTATAAAATTAATCCCGATAACTATCACCACCATCTCCATTTCGTTACCGTGACGACTGAACAATATGTCCAAGTCAGCGATGGTCGTCGCCGGACTTCGTAATACTATATTCATGAATATCTCCATTATTATAGCTCATACAGTAAAATGTATCAGATATACATAATTCGAAATTTGATATCCGAAGATATTTCGACGTTTAGGAAGAATGTAATAATAGTGAATATTGAATACGACAAACATAAAATAAATACGAAAAAATAGTAATTATATTTTGCACACCTTTTATTAACCTTCGTACAGTGTTTCGATGCAGATAATATTAACGGAGACATTCCCCGTTTTGGTACCCTTAATATTGCTCTACAACTGTATATTAAGCAAATAATAAATAGCCTATGTACACCTTAGCTATTCGTGAATTTTAAATACAGGGTTTCGAGAAATTCTGTAATGTCATTTTCCCGTGATTTCGAAACAAACAAGCAGCTTAGTAACAAAAATTGAACTGAACCTACTTTCTACTTTAGCATATCTAATCCGAGATTAAAACGAACTCTGACGTGAAAATTTGAAGTGTACAGACAAAATTATAATTTCATTTAGAGAGAAGATATGCATTGATATATGTGAGGTATTATTATTATTATTATTATTATTATTATTATTATTATTATTATTATTATTATTATTATTATTATTATTGTTGTTGTTGTTGTACAGGAGGTACATCAACTCCGTACATTTAAAACGAGCGCCATTTAGAAGGCCATCTCTAATACGAACTGTGAAACTTCTAGTGGAAGAAATTTGAATGTTTATCGTCAGATGTCTCTACTGTCAACTTATGTGCTACCTCTGGCGAGAGGATGGACAATTAGTTTTGAAGAGAAATTTTGTAGTCATTACTTGGTGAAAATGAATTGTATATAGATTGTTTTTAGTGTTCTAAGGTTATCAGAACTTCTAGAAATTGTGGGTGTGTCCAGGGCTTCGTCCCAAAGAATTCTGGAACCTTCCTCTCCGCTACAAAAGCTGGGACATTTTGGGCCATGTTGTCTTTTGATCGCAGTAGAGTGTGTTCGTAGAGGAGGCAGGGCAGGGCTTGCCTCGTCCATCTCCGGAAAGTCCACCAGGTAATGGCAGACATCTTTTAACCATGTAATAGTCTCAGAAAGCTAAATCGAGGGGAAGGTTTTAAAATCCTATTTTAATGTAATTTTTACATGTAACTTTTCAACAAATCTAACGACCTTAGTCTAACTTAGGGAATAAAAAGTGGGAACTCTCTTTTATTCCCCTTCAACTTGGTTTTGAGGTGACTATGATTTCGTAAACTTTAACATTTACCTCTTCCTTTGGTAATTTAAATTTTCTCTCCATCTAGTCACCTAGGCTTAGCCTCTATAAGTCGGGCCATAAACCCACATAGGGTTTTTAATTATGTTCCTGTGAATTTCGAAGGAGTGCAAGTGTTCGCCTCCTAACATTTTGATTTTTGGCCAATAACTTTAACCTTTTCTTTTTATTAAGGCCAGGTAGAATGGGCACTTATTTCCCCTGTTAACTATTCTTATTCTATTTCCAATTTAATGCAGATAGTCTCAGAAAGCTAAATCGAGGGGAAGGTTTTAAAATCCTATTTTAATGTAATTTTTACATGTAACTTTTCAACAAATCTAACGACCTTAGACTATGAGACTGTCGAGGGAATAAGACAGTGGAAATTGGTTAATGTTTACCTAATGTAAAAGTTAAATTGTGCCGTTGAGAGGCTTGGATCTTGTAAAGTTTGGAGTGTAATCTCCTCGAGAGTAATTGTGTGGAGCAAAGACTCTCGTTCTAATGTTGTAAATTTTGGATCCCCGTCTTCTTTCTTGTAATTATTTGGAGCAATTGTGCTCTTGGGAATGGTGTAACATTTGAGCTATCTATCTCAACTCTTACTGTACCTGATTTCAAATAATTATTGTTTCTGGAGCTGTAGAGCTCCTCCCTATGTATTTCCAATTATTATGTGTTATTGTTTAACACATTTTGAGATCTAAAAGAAAAAAATACCTAGGAAAGAAATAAAATTTCAAATTTTAGAATTATAAATTAAAATTTGATCTTTTCTCTATCCACCCATTCATGTCCGCCCCTTCCTACACCTCTGCGTTTCACGATATCCCCGGAACAATTATTATTATTATTATTATTATTATTATTATTATTATTATTATTATTATTATTATTATTATCTTCCATAAGTCCAACCCCTCGTCCACGTCGTGGGAGATGGGAAACGTTAGAAGTAGGGGAATGCCTGTAAGGGTGAAGTACAGCGGGGACCTCATGTGCCCCGGCACCGCTATGGTAGCTGTGAAGGCCTTACAGGAACCCTGAAAATTGCGGCTAACGGGGCTCTGGCGTTGCTACTGCTTTTTAGTATAGGGAGTTGGTTTTCCAAAGGCTAAGGGAAGAAACCCTGACAGAAAATCAGCACGCCTAGATGCTATAGGAGGCAGCCCCTCCACTGGCCTCTGGGTGCTGTGGGCTAATAACTTGCACACCCGAGAATCAAGTATTACAGAAACACATACAAAAGAAAACCGGACGGATATCTCGATGACAACTTTTGGGATGTGGCAGCAAATAGAATCAGTTGGAGAGCTCTTTTATGTGCCCTATGCTCCACTCAGGAGTAATAGGAATTAAGTCAGTAAGTCATTATTATTATTATTATTATTATTATTATTATTATTATTATTATTATTATTATTATTATTATTATTATTGTGTTTTATGCTTACATATTTTAGCTTTCTTATAGACACAAAGCCTTTGCACAGATATAGCCTTCTAATGGTTTAATGTTGTCAATAATTTACATTTGTACGATTTCGCTGTCAATTAACTGTCACTTCAATTTACATATCTTTTCTTCGGCTTAGTCTAACGTTGGAGAACATCCTTTGTTACAATTTTGCCGTCGTACTTGTTAAATGCTAATACATTTGTCGAATGTACATCGATACATCGCAATCAATAACCAGATTGTGTGTATAGGCGTAAGTGCAACCACCTGCCCTTTCTATAGAGCTGACAAGACTGCCAGTGCTTAATCTGCAGGCCCCACGTTTCTGTGAATACTGCATTTTTAAAAATGTTGTTATGGGTTTCATATTCCACTAACACAATTTTTTTACGGTTATTGGAGCTTATTGCGTTGCAGTCGTGGGTGATATTAGAGAGATGGCTGTGGTTTATTTATAAATTTGGAAATCAGTGACGTAGTCGCCTAAAAAGATGTTACTATATCCCTTGATTCCTTTTGACAAAGTGTTTATTCTTCCGGAAAAGAAATCCTCGCTACTACTTGATTTACACTTTGTAAATCATATCATTCATACCTCAAAATGCACCTATACGATTTTCTACTCTTCCCTCTCTAGTTATTTCTACGTTACGTTGGATGTAATCCACTATGCAAGCGAGATTCAGTGTATTCTGTGTCACTCAGTGAAGTTTCCATCGGATCGGGTGTGTGAGCGGAACTCGCTTGTGTCGAGACTGGAGGTACAAAGGACAGTGTACTCGCCGACCGCGTGGGTTAAGCAGCAATTTAAAGAGATTTTTCTTTTCTGTTCAACTCCATTCCACTCATTTGTACCAGGCCTCTTCTATAATCAATTTCCATTCTTTCGAGACCCAGGAAGTTTTTCATTTCACACCCTTCCTAGCTGCTCCCTTCTTTTTGTCGGTGCCTTCATTCTTAGATGGGTCAGATATTTCTTCTTACTACAGGCGATGATCATCTTGATGTGTTCTGCCACTTTTCCCACATCTGTAGTGTAGCACGTGGATTTGGTCCTGTTTTACGACCGGATGCCCTTCCTGGCGCCAATCCTATGGAGAGGGGTTATCTGAATACGAAGAGAAGAGTGTTAGGACAGACAAATGTATCCAGTCCCCGATCCTGAAGAATTAATCAGCCTCGATTATAATTCCCAACCCAGCCGTGAATCGAACCTGGGACCTTTTGATGATCATCTTGTTGTAGTTTCCCTTAAAGCAATTATCATAACCTCACCACTCTTGTATCCAGACTGTATTCTAGAGCAGGCATCGTCAATCGAGAGCGAAATGCCTTGGGAGCCAGTTTGCTCCCCGCTCTTGAGGAACGAGAGCAGCTTAGCGAGCAAGTAGGGGAAGTGCATGACGTAGTACACACTGAAGGTCAGTGGCGCAAAGGTATAGCACATCTTTCTGGACAGGTAAGATTGCGACACGATACGCGTGATACGTGAGGTGACAGTAGTGTGTTCCGGGCTTTATCCTCACACCATACGACGTTCAAGTCTAGTCGGTAAATGTTGCATTTACTATGGAAGAGAGTTCAGCTCAGCGTAGGTCATCGACGCCAGCAAGTTTCAAACCTTCTTGGGAAGAAGAGTATTCGATACTTCAATAAAATAACACACAACATGTTTAATATGTAATAAAATATTGAATCACATTAAAAAATTTAATCTGGAGCGCCGTTGTTCCTTATGCCATTCCAACAAGTATGATAAATATGAAGGCTGGGAAAGCATAGTGTTACTAGAAAAACTTGAGGATGTACCTACATGTCATATTACCCTACTCAACTCTATTTATATTATAATGTTCGATAATTCTTCAGAGATGATTTCTTTTTGTACCGGTACGTATTTCATTGCTGTTGTTCATGCGGTAACATTTCCGAGCGGCAAGTGCAGTACCGCCACGGTATGCAACCCGCCTGTCCGCTGCTCTCTTGTCACGTGACTGACAGCCGTCCAGAGCGGAGCAAGTAACACCGGCTCCCTAGAGCAACTGCATGATGACGTCTGGTATAGAGCAGAGGCGCTCACGCTGGACACACAGCATTGTAAGCGGGCGGGCAGGCGATAAGCGTATGTTATTAAGCGACATTAACATTGCCGTTACGTTACAAACTGTGATGGCCAATGCCAGGCGGAGGCCTGGCAGTGAGACTCGATCATTGCGGCAATACCTGAGTGAAATGGTGGCAGAAACTAATGAAAAAGAAAGGGCCTTGCCGAATCTCACTGCAGAGAGCCAGTGTGAAGAACAGTATTTTTGTTTTCCTTTGTGCTAGCAGAGGACCGTGCAAAATGTATCTATGAGTTTAGTCTATTATGTAGGAAAGGTATAACGTAGAACGCCACTATAAAGTGAAACATGCTCATTCACACGACGCTGTTGTAGAGGATGTTAGAATAAAAATGTGCACATTTTCTTTTCGAGTGACTATACATTGTAACAATAACACAGTTTTCTTTGAATGTGTAAATATAGGAAAATAAAACCATGTTTGTTAATACCGAGCGCAGTTTAAATGAAACAAGAATATCTGAAGCTAAAACGAGTTTTTCTTGCAATTATAGTATCTTTCTTTATGCTGCACTCCAACATTTCACTGGCGATCGCCAGTTCGCACTAGTTTTAATCAGTGACTTGTTAGCGTATTGTGAATAGCGTGAAAATACTATGGGCTTTAGCTTGAAGCTTTGTACATGTGTATGTTTAGTCCTCAGCCCGAAGGCTGGTTGGATCCTCAACAGCTCCGCCATCAGCTGTCATAGATGGCCTAGGCATCACTGAAGAGGCGTACTAGGGAAATGAGGAGTGAGGGAGTTTCCCGTTGCTTTCCTCACCGAGCCAGAAGTTGCTATTACATATCAGTCTGCCAAGCCCACTGAAATGCATGCACCAACCGACCCTATGAGAAATATTTTCACACCATGCATAGCAGGGACTGGCTGCATAAGGAATAGCATTTCTAGTATCACTCATACCTCAGTCACTTTCATTTTGTCAAAACCAAGGATAAAGCTGAGACAGATCAACGAAAGTAACAAAATTGCTCTAGCCCATACCAGAAGACATAGTGCACTGTAAACACTAGGTCCCGCCAGAAAAGGCACAAAATTTAATATACAAATCAATATACTGTGATGTCTGCTAGAGAACGTCCTGGTTGAGGCGGCCGATCCCAAAGAGAATTTCTTTTTTTGCTAGTGGCTTTACGTCCCACCGACACAAATAGGTCTTATGGCGACGATGGGATAGGAAAGGCCTAGGAGTTGGAAGGAAGCGGCCGTGGTCTTCATTAAGATACAGCCCCAGCATTTGTCTGGTGTGAAAATGGGAAACCACGGAAAACCATCCTCAGGGCTGCCGACAGTGGGATTCGAACCCACTATCTCTTGGATGCAAGCTCACAGCCGCGTGCCCCTAACCGCACGGCCAACTCGCCCGGTCCACAGAGACTCATCTGAGAGAAAGCGAGCTCATGGAGTTTCAACGGAAGCAACTACATCGCCAATACAGTCTGCAGTTTCGCCCAGGTGCCTTCGGAGCATGATTATGAACCCCACCATCGGCTGCTGAGAGTGGTTTTCTGTGGTTTCCCATTTTCACTTCCAGACAAATGCCAGGACAGTTGCTATTCATAGGCCATAGCCAATTCCTTCCACTTTCTTAGCCAATTTCATTCAGTATTATTTATTTCATCTTCATTAGTTCCTCAAAAGAGGTTGGCGTCAGGAAGGGCATTCGGTCACAAAACCATGTCGTTTAATTTCATCTCGCTTCTCCCCGACCCCGTTTCTGGAAAAGGGAGTAACGGGTAGAAATAATAATAATAATAATAATAATAATAATAATAATAATAATAATAATAATAATAATAATAATAATAATAATAATAATAATAATAATAAGTATCTGGGTGAGATCATAATGAAAAATGGAATGGACAAAGAAGCACTGAAGGAACGTGTACACAAACTTGAAATAGTCTATCAAACGTCGCACTCAATCTGCAACAAAAAATGCCTGTCCCAAAACACTAAACTACATCATTATGAAACTGTTCTGAAGCCAGTAGTTATGTCTGCAGCCGTAATCCTATCCTTAAATGCTAATAAAGGACTCCTCGAAGAACTAGATGAAAAAGGGCGCAAAATCATCAGAAGTATCATGGGATCCAATTACAAGAATGGCACCCATTATTTTAAAAATCCAACAAAGAAGGGTACAGTAAAATAGAGAAAATTACAGAAACAATAACTAAGAGACGGGCACGATATTACGGTCATCTCAAACGAATGGACGGAAACAGGCTGACTAAACAGATCTTTAACTTTTTTGACTCCAAACCCTAAACCACAATACCCTGGTTTATGAACGCCAAAGAAGACCTCCAAATCCTGCATATAAAACCCGAAGACGTCTTCAATAGAGATCTCTTCCGCAAAAAGTTACTGACGAATGGGCTAAACCGAGACAAGCAACCGGAAAGAAGACAAGGTACGCACAGAGAATGAGGGAATTCTGGGTTCAAAAGAAAGCGAAAAAAACTGCCAAATGCAACTAGAATTAACGTGATCCTAGATGGCCCCAACGAACAATATAATAATAATAATAATAATAATAATAATAATAATAATAATAATAATAATAATAATAATAATAATAATAATAATTTTTAACATGTGTTGCACAAGCGACTTGTGCATATGGTTTGGTTATCACCTCTAATACAGTAGGGTCAATTGGGGTAATTTTGTCCACAGGGTATATCTATCCACTTCCCTTTTCACCCTTACAATATATATTCCAAGGGTGAAAAATGAGATAGACGCAAATCCCCGTGGTCGGAATTACTTCACCTGATCCTATAATGCCGTGTAGGTAATGACCAAAAATATCAACCGCACATAAATTTCAACAAGCTGAGGTACTTCAGCCGTCGGAAGAGATACTTACTCGTCTCCTAGGCTCATGCCGTGCAGCAAGACGAACACGATGAGGCTGATTATGGGCAAGCACTTGATGCACATGGCGAATAAGCTCGGCCGTTCCACAGGTATGAACAGCACAAAGTAGATTGCCACGGTCTTGAAGAAGGGCACCAGCTTCGGGCCCACACTCTTCAACTGTAACACACAGATCAGTATGGCTAAGTTAACTGAGGCATAAGCTTACGGTTACAGAATTGAAAAGAAAAAATGGCAACACTCGCATTAAACTGTTCAGACCTTAACTGTTTCCTGTTGAAAAAGGGTTTATATAATTTTGCCTTCTGAAAGGGCTCTATTACTTTTTATATATATTTTTCTAGATGCATTTTACTGACATTTCGGACATACATTTCTTTATCATAGACATACTATCCCCTTATGGGTGGGAGAGGTAGAATGCACCCTACGGTATCTCCTGCGACTAAAAAGGATAACCCCAGGGGACCTCAACTTGAGAGTGTGGGCTGACGCCCATTGAGTCCCTAGCTGAGTCTGGCATTACAAATGCCAGTCTCATAATGCAACATTCCTGTCCGACCTCTCTTCGTCAACTCTTGTTCTCTTCTGACCCCACCGGTATTAGGTTGGTGAGGCCCAGGAAGTCTTTCACTTTCACGCCCTTCTTGGTCCTACCCTGTCTTCCGTCAAAACCATCGGATCTCTTCCATTTCTTCCTCTGATTAGTGTTAATAGAGGACGGTTATCTTGTAATTCCTCTTAAAATAATAATCACCATCACCATAGACATACTAATGTATACTCTACACTGTAAGGTGTCGTTGTTCATTTCTAATAATATACTGAGTACATGCTGTATAAAATGTCAACGCTATCCAAGGTAAGTAACTGTTCTACAACATCTAATAGTTTTATTTACTTATGAATTCGAAAAGTTCGGGACTACGTCACCTGGCAAATGTTCAACCAGGCTTGGAAACTAAAGTTAATTTAATCCTCTGGTTAGCAAGTCCTAATATTTGGCACTATGTCACAAAAATTAGGAATAAATAACTCTTTGAACATTTACAAGCTGTTTTCATTACTGGCATCTTTCGGACCTCCCACACGAAACCTTTTAAACTGAACAAGGAATAGACACATAGTAACTGGAGCGAAGTGTAGCATTTCGCAATTATCCGCATCCTCTAAGATAAGGCTTACGAAATTAAGGCACGCGACTGTAATGTCTGCAATCGTAACTAGTGATGGGACATTCGATTCATTTTACTGAATCGATTCATTTGATTCCGTTCACGTTACTGAATCGATACAGTGATCCGATTCACGGCCCATTGGTCACCGCTCCTACTGCATCTGTGTGGTATGTGCTGGTAAGACAGCAGCAACAGCATTCAGTGCTCGCAGGTGCCATCTGGTCTTCATACTATGAACTCCTTTCTTAGAAAAAATGCTAGTTACTCTAATACATCGAAGGTTTCCGGCGACGCAGGGTGGGAAAGGTTAGGATTAGGAGGTAGCAGCCATGGCCTGAATTAAGGTACAGTCCCAGCATTTCCTGGTGTGAAAATGGGGAAACTACGGAAAAACCATCTTAACGGCTGCCGACGGTGGGATTCGAACCCACCATCCCCCGAATTCACTTCTAAGATAGCCACGCGATATTAACCGCACGACAACTCGCTCAGTCTTTTTTTAAAAAGTATTTTTCTATCAGCTGAGGATTTTTTGAAATCGTCATATTTTGTATAGGCTACCCGAGATGTACAGTAGCCCGCTGATTTTCTGATTCAACATACTGTTATTGCGTCTGTCCACATATGATTGAAGTCTTGTGCAACGATGTGACATATGAACTGAGAGAATACTGAGCCGTTCTTCCCAATATAAAACAGGTACTTTTGAGTGATCATGACTCATGAGCATGACTCACAGTCATAGGGCAGGCTAGAGTCGAGTTTAACTGTCAAATGTCAACTAAGTTACAATACTAAGATGCATTAAACTAATAAATAGTATAACCTAATAGCCTACCTACTTACTAGCTACTTCAGAATTATGTTGTGACTACCTTTTTAACACTGCAAATAAATGCATCTATTATTTAAACCTCCCTGTAAGAAGAGGACAGTGAATGCAAATGGGTATTATTTTCAAATGAGCTGAGCTCGAGAGTCCATTATAGCATACGATTCTTTCAGTCTAGCATGGCTCACTGTATGTCTCGCTGCAGCGGAAGCTCGGCTCTCCGCTTGTCCAGTGAGCCGATAAGGAGCTGTGTGTATCATGTGTCTCACTGAGCCGCGCTCGTTCACGATTCTTTCGATGTGCCATGATTCATTGTATGCCTCGCTGCAGCGGAAGCTCGGCTCTCCGCGTGTCCAGTGAGCCGATAAGGAGCCGTGTGTATCATGTGTCTCACTGAGCCGCGCTCGTTCACGATTCTTTCGATGTGCCATGATACACTGTCTCGCTGCAGCGGAAGCTCGGCTCCCCGTCAACGTCCAGTGAGCGCGCCACTCAGCACTGTCCGCTGGGAGTAAGCTGAATCGTGTGCCGTGAGCTCGCCTTTCCTGTGAATCGATTCACTCCGACACTTGAATGAATCGATACACTGCTTCGAATCATGCATTCAGTAGCCAACACTAATCGTAACGCTGTATCTCTAAAATACGAGAAATGTAAATGCTGAGATTACGTATAACATCTTGAATTTTCAAGTGTCATATACATACCTCATTCTACATAATGATAACGTCGTGTGAGAAGGCAGTGCTGCAAACAACTTCACTTGTCAAGAACAGAAAAACTGATGTCAAATACATTATAGAGCAAAAGTGGCGTGTCTTGTGACACGTATCCAGACGCCTTCCACGCTTAGCGACGCATAGGCTGGTATTAAGATGCACTCGACTGATAAGTATATAAAATCATGTCATTTGAAAGATCCTGTCATACAAGGTGACGGAATTCTCCGCATAATGACGCATGTACTTTTCCATGCGTCGCGCGAATAGTTCATATTGGTGACAGAAATATACGCCAAGAGACTGACAGTACTTTATGGTTTTAGCTAGTATGGATTTTATGTGGCAAATTTACATTCTTGTGCCCGAAGGCTTTGGTCGAGACACGTATATCGGATTTTAACCAGAGCATCATTCCAGTAACAGAAGCGATGTTCTATTTAGTTCCGGTACCGGTACTTTACGAAAGCTGTTGACATCTTACCACTGGGGCTGCGGTATGTATGTATGTATGTATGTATGTATGTATGTATGTATGTATGTATGCATGCATGCATGCATGCATGCATGTATGTATGTATGTATGTATGTATGCATGCATGTATGTATGTAATGTAATGTAATGTAATGTATGTGTATGTATATTGAAGCACTGTTGGAGGCGGGTTGTCCACTTGTTAATTCTGCATCGCCTCACTCACCAATATCTGTATCACAGCTTGAGGGCTACGAGTCATTTATCTAAACATACAATAGTATACACGTATTCCACATAAAGTATTCCTTAGCAAATGAACAGGCCCATGTCCAAAATCAGACTGCTACGACAACACCCCAATCACTGATGAATACAAGGCAGGGTACCTGCCAGGCGCAGTGACCCTTACTGCCATCCTGGCCCTCAAGTACCGTGTGTTTGGCACGATATAACTGCAAACATGTTATTGGAGTTGCGCGCCCTGCTTTCGTAACACTTGACGTAAGCGTTACAGGCGATTGAAAAATGCTGTACTTCACACTAGTTACTTTGCATGTTCATCTTACTGTTAGAATATTTCGTGACGATGTCATCGAAAGGTCAGAAAGCTTCCCTTGTCAGTTAAAGCATTACAATTTTTTTTTTAATGCTGTGTCCTTTACGATGGAAACTGTCTAAATGAGTTAAGAAAGCTCGACTAAACTTATTCCCGGATACCAAGGAATCTCCAGATTTTACAGTGGGTCAGTGTCTTTTTAAGATTCCAACGACGAGCCATGTCTAATTGGCTTTGCAATTTCTCAAGACTTATGACATAAGATTTAATCTCTGCCGCCAGAAAGGAAGCCGGTCCGCATTTCTGTTGTAGACAGGGCGAAACGTATGGCCGTGTGCCTCTCTCGTACCCACGCTTCTATTTTTCCTTTTTCAAACTTGAAGTTTAACGTCACATTAACACTGATACAACATCGGCATTTGCTCAGTGTGAAAAGAGGGAACCATGGAAAACCATCTTCAGAGCTGCCGCTGGTAAGAATCGAACCTATCATCTTCTGAATACAAGCTTACAACTATATGACCCGTACCATGTAATCTACTCGTTCGATTAATAAACTCTTCGGCTTCCTGATAGGGAATGGAGCCAATGTGCTTACAAATGGACTGTCTCACACTATCAGCACCTATGAATTTCTTGCTGCTTCAACAGTATCGCTCTTCCAGGATGTATTACAGAATAATAATAATAATAATAATAATAATAATAATAATAATAATAATAATAATAATAATAATAAGGGAACTCGCCTAATTATAGCCATTTAGAGCTGCAAAAGATGAGAACATAACCCTGTTCCAAGCTGTCAGTGGAGAGATGACGTGGAATGACATTAGTAGACGAATACGTTTGAGCTGTGTTTTTAAAAGTAGGAAAGATCACAATATGAGGATTAAGTAGGAATACAAGAGGACAAATTGGGGGAAATATTTGTTTATAGAAAAGGGAGTTAGGGATTGGAATAATTAACCAAGGGAGATGTTCAATAAATTTCCAAATTCTTTGCAATTATTTAAGAAAAGTCTAGGTAAACAACAGGTAGGGAATCTGCCACCTAGGCGACTGCCCTAAATGCAGATCAGTGTTGATTGTGACAGTGTTGATTGTGACACTTATATTCCAGTTGACAGTGACAGCGTTCTTGGAAAGTAGTGTCCGGAAAAATAAGCAAGCACGGTCGACTGGATCCCTCGCCGCGCTCCTTATACGGGCCTTAACAATCGCTTGTGAAGCCCAGCATAAAGCTCTAATTGGAAAGTTTCACCATAATGCAGCTGGAGCGCTGGCCTCCTAAGTCATTGACAGGAAGCTGTATACCGCAAATTACCACATTTCCAGTTTTATTTATAATGTTTTGCTGTCGTAAATGTCAATGTGTTCGCAATGAGGTGTCTGTTGGCTTGATATTGAGAGCTGATAGTTATGCGTTAATCAGTTTATTTTTTATTGTGGAGTGTAATGATTTGATTTGAGAAGTAAGGGCAAAGGTGATGGTGGATGGAAGAATTGGAAATGAGTTTGCTCTTAATACAGGAGTCAGACAAGGTGATGCACTCTCAGCTACTTTGTTTAATCTGGCAATTAACCAAGTCCTTGAAAAAATAATGGATACAGGAAATATTGTAAATAAATCTAAACAAATTTGTGCATATGCAGATGATGTAGTGTTAATGGCCAGGAATGATAGATATTTGAATGAAATGTTTCTTGAAATGGAGGAAGCAGGAAAATGGATGGGATTGGAGGTGAATGACAGTAAATCTAAGTATATGCATGTGACTGTTATAGAGGGCAGAAGAAGTCAAAATAATCTGACAATAAACGGCCATAATTTTGAGAATGTACGAAGTTTTGAGTATTTGGGAACCATGTTGACAAATAATAATAGAATAAGTGAGGAGATACATCGTAGAATAATAGCTGGAAACAGGGCCTATTATGCTAATCTTACATTATTTAAATCTCGTCTATTGTCTAAACTTACAAAATTCAAAATATATAAGACCCTTATTAGACATGTAGTGACATATGGCTCAGAAGCCTGGAACCTTTTAGTTGATGACGCAAATAAATTAAAGATATTTGAAAGAAAGATTATTAGACGAATATATGGCCCAATTCAAGACCAGAATGGTTGGAGGATAAGGACGAATGCTGAAATACAAAACATATTAGACCAGGAGGATATAGTTAGATTTATTAAGGCACAGAGACTGCGATGGCTTGGCCATGTGGAAAGAATGGAGGAAGATCGAATGCCAAGAAAAGTAGTTAAATCCCGAGTAGACAAAAGACGGCGACAAGGAAGGCCCCGTAATAGGTGGAGTGATGAAGTTGAAGCTGACTTGAGGGCAATGAACATCCGCCCATGGAGACCAGCCGCTCAGGATCGAAGTAGATGGCGGACTATCGTAGAAGAGGCCAAGGCTCACACAGGGCTGTAGCGCCGGATAAGTAAGTAAGTAAGTAAGTAAGTAAGTAAGTAAGTAAGTAAGTAAGTAAGTAATGATTTGATTTGTAAAATTATGTTTACAAATTGTGGAATATCTGATATTATTATGCGGGTTTTGTACTTCGAACAGACATTTTCTGCAAACAAGAACAAATGTAATGAGTGGCTCAAAATAATTTCTAGCTGTAACTTCGTCCTAAACAAGAATTTTAATTTATACGCTAATTCGTTTTTTTTAATGTGTAGTGATTTGCTTTTCTTTAACTGTGTTTGGAAATATTCGAATATATATTTTGTACTTCGAATAGGAAAAAAAAGAGCAAAGGAAGACAATCATTTCACGAATTTTCTCTGTAGACCGGGACAAAACTACGGAGTGGCTCAAAGCAGTTAGCACTTTCACCTTCGTTTTTCGTTTATATTTAGGGTATTTATCTTCTTTCTATCTTACTTTCTTTCTTTCTTTCTTTCTTTCTTTCTTTCTTTCTTTCTTTATTTCTTAATCTATTTGCCCCTCCAGGGTTGGTTTTTCCCTCGGACTCAGCGAGGGATCCCACCTCTACCACCTCAAGTGCAGTGTCCTGGAGTGTGAGACTTCGGGTCGGGGGATACAACTGGGAAGGATGACCAGTACCTCGCCCAGGCGGCCGCAACTGCTATGCTGAGCAGAGGCCTTGTGTTAGGGATGGGAAGATTGGAAGGGATAGACAAGGAAGAGGGAAGGAAGCGGCCGTGGCCTTAAATTAGGTACCATTCCTGCTTTTGCCTGGAGGAGAAGTGGGAAACTATGGAAAACCACTTCGAGGATAGCTGAGGTGGGAATCGAAACCTTCTCTACTCAGTTGACCTCCCGAGGCTGAGTGAACCCCGTTCCAGCCCTCGTACCACTTTTCAAATTTCGTGGCAGAGCCGGGAATCGAACCCGGGCCTCCGGGAGTGGCAACTAATCACGTTAATCGGGTATTTATTACCCCTAAATTTTCTTTCATTGAATAATCCTTTAGGCGGAGTCATATTTGCCACATGACAGTAACACAACACATTTTTATCCAAGATAATCTGAATTTTAACATATAAACACTGACAAGCAGGAACCATTACTATTATGACAGTAAGGGCCAACGCATGGAGTGTTACCTGTGCAGTGACCAGTTTACAATGTATTTATTCAAAATACTTTTTTCTCAATGAATTTGTATTTAAAATGCTTCTCTTTTTTTTTTTTTTGCTATTTGTTTTACGTTGCACCGACACAGATAGGTCTTATGGCGACAGTGGGATAGGAAAGGGTTAGGAGTGGGAAGGAATCGGCTGTGGCCTTAGTTAAGGTACATAATGGTGTGAAAATGGGAAACCACGGAAAACCATCTTCAGGGCTGCCGACAGTGGGATTCGAACCCACTATCTCCCGATACAAGCTCACAGCTGCGCGCCCCTATCCACACGGCCAACTCACCCGGTATTTAAAATTCTAGTGCAAGGTTTGAATGAAATTTAATCTGAAACGTTATATATTGTAATTAAAATTTAAACATGTTTGAGTCAAAATATTTGTGTTATCCATACACCGAATATAGAAAAAAAAGACATGTTTTGTCCAACCTCCTTCCTGACAGCAGCACTTTAAGCATTTTAAAACTCTAATTGAACAATGACTATTAATCTCAAGATTAACATCGGAAGACAAAAGTGTTGTGTAAAGTTCTGCCATGTATCGAAATGCTATGGATAATAAAAGTGATTACTATTATTCCTCACAGTTAAGGATCGTCAGTTGGAATACTCCACTCCATCTCTCCGCAGTTTTATTTTACGACGTTATTTTGGAAAATAACAACGAAAGTGGCCTTTAGGATTAATTATTTTAACAGTATTAGTCAATGTAACATGCTCCTTCTTTCCCTAAATTAAGATAAATCGGCAATCATAGTCAATATCAGAACATCAGCTGGACTACTCCATCTCCCCGCTGTTTCATTTCATGACATTATTTTGACAAATATAAACGAAAGTAAACCTTTAGGAATAATCATTTTAATCTATGTAACATTCTCCATACCTATAAATTACGATAAATCGGCAATCAAAGTCAATATATTTTCCATAGAGGAGTATGCATTTCCACCGCATAAACTCAGGTCACCAGCGCTACGTGTCGAGCTCTGAAACTACTCCGATTACAGTGCGTGTCAAGGCCGGTAAGGAGCTAGCTAGAGCGACGCATCAAGTCGTCCGTGGTGCAAGAAATGGAACCCTCTCATGATCATGATTCAGGAGGCCCTGTTAAGGGACCGGATAATGTTATAATGTGCAGAGAACTAAGCGAATAGACGCGAAAGACTCGTTAACTCGTGGCATCAAAATGGCACCCGGTGCGGATGGAGGTTTTAACTGCAAATGGCTTATTCTTCTGTTGTAGGGACTAGGTGTTTGTGTTCGTCTCAATACACATCTTCGCCTACACACTACAAACCACCACTGAAACAAGCAATAATGATGGCATCCCTCCATATAGGGTTGGCGTCAGGAAAGACATCAGGCGTTAAACTGGGCCAAGTCCACACAGAGTTCCGTCCCACCAAAATTGGAAAACGCCCAGGAAGAAGATACATACCTACATACATACACACTTAAATACATAAATCTTCTTTATAGACTGTTATGCCTTCGAGTATTTAGTCTGCGAGTCTATGTGAATTAACTACGCGCCTCCACAAGTCTCCAGATGCAGCTCTCTTTGAGACTTCCTTTAGTTCCACAACTTTTACCTTTAAACGATTAAAAACCGGTTTTAAACTTCGTCACCTTGGTTTCCGTCGCTTCTCTAAACCTTCATCTTCCCCCTGTGAGTGGTGGCGGTAGAATAATACCCACGGTATCCCCTTCCTGTCGTAAGAGAAGACTAAAGGGGCCCCAGGGGCTCTGAACTTGGGATCGAGGGTTGTCAACCACGGGACCCTCAGCTGAGTTCTGACATTGCTTCCACTTACTTGTGACAGATTCCTCACTTTCATCTTTCCCATACGACCTCCCTTGGTCAACTCTTGTTCTTTTCTGACCCCAAAGGTATGAGGCGTCGAGGTCTAGGGAGTCGTTCATTTTCACGCCCTTCGTGGCCACTGTCTTTCTTTGGCCGATACCTTAATTTTTCGAAGTGTCGGATCCCTTCCATTTTTCCTCTCTGATTAGTGTTAATAGAGGATGATTGCCTAGTTGTACTTCCTCTTAAAATAATCATCACCATCACCACTAACCCTTCATGCCTGAGTTCATTATTCTCCTTTAATCCAGTTTCCTTCATTCGTCTCACATGACCCCACAACCGAAGCCAGTTTGTACGCACAGCTCCATACATGGAGTCACATCCTAATTAAACAGATCGATGTACAGATCGATGTGTGTTCACTTCTTTCCGACAGGATACCGTTGATCGCAAATGCCAGCTCACGGCATTAGCTTTGTTACACATTGATTCAGTTTCACTTCCTATACTCTTACTATCATCCTGGGAGAATACACATTCTAAACATCTGAAATGATCCACCTGTTGTATTTCCTACCTAACATTCAGTCATCTTACGTTCCTTCCCAAATAACACCACTTTAGTCTTAAAATGGATATTTTTCACATCAAACTCGCTGCTCCTCTCAAGCTTCAAGATATTAGTTTGCAGGTCTTCAGCACAGTCTGCCGATAAGACCAAATCGTCAGCAGAGGCCAAACTGCTTACTACATTTCTACCTAACTGAATGCCTTTCAGTAAAAGAGCCATGTAAACCATGAACAATACAGGTGAAAGATTACAACCTTCTCTAAATTGGCGTAATTGTTTAAATATGTATGACTGAAGATGGTCCGAGTAACCCGTGGGCTAACACTGTGATGATGATCATCATCATCATCATCATCATCTGCAGTTTCCAGCTGTTGACCGGGTCTGCTTACTGTGATGATAATGTAATTAATTATTGAGAAAATATAGTTATGTCATTAGCCTTAGCATTAGGTGGGCCAATTTTACTTACCAAATGTAACGACTGTCATTACGGATCATTAATAAAGAAGGGTAAAGGAAGGTCCACCTATTCAATACCAGGTGGACCTTTCTTTCACCTTCTTTGTTAGTGATCATTCGTCAATACGGACCACAATGAAATTTACTACTTATGAATACGGATCATCATGACATTTTTATCGTATGCTGTCTAACCCCTGTAAATATTTAACCAAGAACTCATTCTATCATAAATACTCACTGTGTTCATATTGTGAACATAAAATATATTTGATTACCTGTAATAAAATACCCCTGATTCCATAATGCCTCAGCATCTTTTCTCTTGGTACTCTGACAGAGAAAACTCTACAAAACATAAGCATACGTAGATTTTCAGTGAGCTATTCTAAGCCAGAACATATTTCTTCTTGTAGTGCCCTCTCCATTACTGGACGTTGGCCACGATCAGTGCGAAGTCTGCACGATGTTCGGTTGTCTTCACCAGTCTACTTGAATCTAGTCCTGTCCACTCCCTAAAGTTCTCAGCCAAGAGCGGGTTTTTTCGACCCTAAGGATGATCAGTTTTGTTCTGTATGAACAATTTTAGAAGGTTTTATTTATCTTTCCTTTTAATATGCCCAAGGTAGTCAGTCTTTCTTTTTCTTGAGTGTACACACACAACATTCGTTCTTTTCTCACGCGACAGAATTGGAGACATAGTCATTCCACGAGATCCGTAGCATTCTTCGGAAAACCCACATCTCTTAAGGGTGTTACATTTTCAGCTCGGCAGGAACTACTGAACTTCTATTATCTAGTTCTTTTATGAAATTTATCTGAGCATGAACAGTTATAGATTCTACATTTTTCTATCCCAGAGCTATACCCTATGAAGCTAATTTCTATGTCTTTGTATCGGCATCCAGGACGTCTTTCTGCAGCACTTGGATTCTGATATCGATGAATGGTGAGATAAATTCGCAATGCTTAGCAACGTATCACATGAAGCTGGAGCGGGAGGATGTTAGCTGGATGGGGTCACGTGGAATGACCTGAATGGAATGAGATGAGCTCTATAGCGCACAGCTTTTATATTTTCAATGGCCTGGGCTGCCAGCAGGTCAGAAAACGAGCCGTAGTAATTACTCCACAGAGTAACGCTTTAAATGATGATGGAAGTATTATCAATTATGTTTCAGGAGATAATCACCACATGTATTCCAATAATAACTTAATATAATCTAACAGGAGCGTGGTGGTGTTGCTGCCAGCAACATACAGAAAAAGAGAAACGAGGTATATTCCTTATTACATAATTTGCATTTTCTACCAACATTCCATTACTGACCCGGTCGAATGACTGGAAACAGGCTGAGGATTTTCAATCTAAATCCACCAGATTCCCGTAACACATGGCAGAAAAGATATGATTACCATCTAACCCCACTAACCCCATGGCACTACAACCTTGAAGAGCCTTGGCCTACCAAGCGACCGCTGCTCAGACCGAAGGCCTGCAGACTACGAAGTGTCGTGTGGTCAGCACGACGAATCCTCTCGGCCGTTATTCTGGGCTTTCTAGACCGGGGCCGCTGTCTCATCGTCAGATAGATCCTCAATTCCAATCACGTAGACTGAGTGGACCTCGAACCAGCCCTCAAATCCAGGTAAAAATCCCTGACCTGGCCGGGAATCGAACCCGGGGCCTCGGGAAAGAGGCAAGCACGCTACCCCTACACCACGGGGCCGGCACATGATTACCATCTAGTGCCAACGAACTGAATAAAATTAATACACAGCGCGCACACAAAGCCTGTTCGATGATTCCAGTTTACGCCACATGTTGCCAGTGGCATTTCAACGACAATCTCTCCCAGGATGGGTGTCAGTGACCTTCAGTGCACTGGTGAACCATGTAGCGCTTGGCGTCCTGCATTATTTGCCGGTGAGACACAAAGGCAAATAGTGTTTTTCTTCCTTCCCCTACATTCTCAAAGCATAGCTTGACTGGTGAAATAATAATAGCTGTGGCCTCCGACGTGGCCTGGTGCAGGTCTTTCGAGTTAACGCCGTATAAAGACGACACAGACATACCCACACGGTCCCCGAACCATCGGAATTAACCAATGAAGGTTAAATTCCCCGACCTGGCCGAGAATCGAACCCGGGGTCCCCTGTACCATCTAGTCATGGAGTCGGATAACTGGTGGAATATTCCCCTATGATTGTGACTGTGTTATAGCGAACCCTTTAAATTATTCCTTAGGACCATCTACAGTAGCCCCTACATTTAGGGAGAAAAGTAATGTTATTTCGAATGGCAGACCAGCACCTGAACTAAAAGAATTGAAGACTAAATCACATGGAGGATTCAAAAGACATTTTAATATATCATTGTATACAGAATCACCGTGGCTGTGCATGTATTGTGGTTACATATTCCAAAATGACAAATACAGACATTTAGTATTACTATTCTTATAATTCTATTATGATTCGTATAATTCTATACATTGTATATTGTATTTGGATAAAAGTATTTTTCTCTCCGAAAAACGTTATTAGTAGTACAGGGACGTTATTTTATCAATTCGGGGGATTCCCACTCGCCCGGTCGCCTGCGCTGCGAGCCTGTCTCCCGCCAAGCAATTTGCCGTAATGCGGCCACCGCGTGTTTTCGCACAAGATTTCCTGTACTTTATGAAGGTATTATATATATAAACATGCTCACATAATAAAAATGGTAAAGGAACAACACACTGAGCACTAAACACGTGAACACCTGACGAAACTGAACCTTATGCTCTCAGCAGACTGCATGGGAGAAGAACTTGTGGCGCCGAGAAGCGCATTACGGCGAAGTGCTTCGCGGGATACTGTACCAGTTTCGAACCGGTAACACTCATGAAATTCGAACGTCACGCCATTGTAATCTATACTAATATTATTAAGAGAGTGTAATCTCGGGAATCACTCAGTCGATTTCAGTTATTATTTCACCATTAGAAAGCTTGTTGCTTTATTATTAGACACTGAATACAAGGCGACCAAGCTCGAAAGCTGCAGTCGCTTAAGTGCGGCCAGTATCCAGTATTCGGGAGATCGTGGGTTCGAACCCCACTGTCGGCAGCCCTGAAGATGGTTTTCCGTGGTTCCCATTTTCATACCAGGCAAATGCTGGGGCTGTACCTTAATTAAGGCCACGGCCGCTTCCTTACCACTCCTAGCCCTTTCCTATCCCATAGTCGCCATAAGACCTATCTGTGTCGGTGCGACGTAAAGCAAATAAAAAAAGAATTCAAGGCGATTCAAAACAAAATCGACAACGCTTAATATTGTACCAGTGCCAAGACGATACTAGGGTTTCTGACAACAAGGCCAACTCGCTCGATGATGAGGTTAAGCACTGATGGAAGAGGGCATATTACATTTGAGAGTGGTGAATTCGGTCGGAGAACGTTAGACAATGCCACCATTTTCTTCCTAACTCCGCTTCCAATTTCTCTCTCAACAAGGGAAAATACATTTATATTATATACAGATGACGAGTTTACACGTCAAACGACGTTCATCTCTGTCACCGATGGATCGGAGACTGCGGGCCTCAGGGTCTCGTGTTCGACTCCCGGCCGGCTCCTCGGATTCTGATCGTGAGCGATAATTTCCCCTGGATCGGAGACAGAATATTTGTGCTATCCCTACCATTCCTGCAACTCACACACCACGCACAATACTACCCTTCACTACACCAACAAGCAGTTTACGATACCCGCCCACCCTCAAAGGAGGCTCTGCCCAACAAGGGCTGCACCAGGTTGGTAATAGTCACACGATTTTTTTTTTTTTTTTTTTTTTTGCTACTTGCTTTACGTCGCACCGACACAGATAGGTCTTATGGCGACGATGGGATAGGCAAGGGCTAGGAGTTGGAAGGAAGGGACTGTGGCCTTAATTAAGGTACAGCCCCAGCATTTGTCTGGTGTGATAATGGCAAACCACGGAAAACCATCTTCAGGGCTTCTTCCTGACGCGAACCCTATGTGGAGGGATTTATCGATTACTGCGTGTTTCTATGGTGGTTGTTAGTGTGGTGGGTTGTATGTATATATATATGAAGAGGAGTGTATTGGTACAAATATCCAGTTCCCAAGTCAGAGTAATTATCCGGACGCAGCTAAAATCTCCGACACAGCCGGGAATCGAACTTGGGACCCTCTCATTGAAATGCTTCGACGTTGGCCACTGAGTCAAGGAGCCGGACTGGGGAGTTTCTACTTCATATAAAGTATGTAAATAAACTATTATTTACACTAGAAATTACCACTTATATCCCTCACTCCTTACGCGAAACATCCTCTATTAAAAGCATCGTAAAACAGCAAGTTTGCTTGCTTTAAACAATAATCACCACCACCACCACCACCAGTGTTCTAACGAGTCTGTTCTTCCAGTTAGTCATTTCTTCGTAAACAATCACGTCACAGACGCAATCTTATCGCAGTTATTTCAGTAGACTTGCCTAATAATGTGCTTGACTTGATTGATGTAATACTTTTATATCTGCCTTTTGGCACAAGTTAGAGCAAAATGTAGCTTCCACCAAAGTCAGAGTCTAATTTATGGTCATGACAATTCGGAAGCTGCTGAGTTATGGGTGGTGGTGAGTAATGATATTCGGAGCTCGACTATTGCGGCTGGATGTTATGAAAGGTACTAAGTTACTCATACTGTAGGTCGTGCTACAATAGCACTTTCTGGGCCAGTAAGGAAGACAATGGCAAACTACCTCACTTCTCACCCTGCTTAGTACGCTTCATTATGGCGCCACCATCTTTTTCTGCTGTTTCCTTATAACTTCATAAACTTTGGTGTTGCTATTTGAGGATCCAACCGGTGTTTGGACTGATGACTTGAAAGAAATATGCCTTTTTTTTTTTTTTTTTTTGCTAGAGGCTTTACGTCGCACCGACACAGATAGGTCTTATGGCGACGATGGGATAGGAAAGGACAAGGAGTTGGAAGGAAGCGGCCGTGGCCTTAATTAAGGTACAGCCCCAGCATTTGCCTGGTGTGAAAATGGTAAACCACGAAAAACCATTTTCAGGGCTGCCGATAGTGGGATTCGAACCTACTATCTCCCGGATGCAAGCTCACAGCCAACTCGCCCGGTAAATATGCCTATTAATACGAAGTATTCAGTGTTCCCTTTCGTGAACTCCTTAACAACAGAATCATATTGCCGAGCTGAATGGCTCAGACGGCTTTCTGAGCCCAAGTTGGCGGGTTCAAACCTGGCTCAGTCCGGTGGTACTTGAATGTGTTAAAGTACGCCAACCACATGCTGATAGATTTACGCAGAATTCCGACATCGCTTTTCTGAAAACAGTCAAAGTATTCAGTGGGATACAAAATCATATTATTACTGTATTATTATTATTATTATTATTATTGTTATTATTATTATGAAAATCTTGTCACGTTGTGCCATTTATATGCTCACCATACATTATTTTGCATATTTTGACGGAAATAATATAAAGTTCTATAGACAGGGTTGGGAGAGCGGATGGTACATTCTTACTTTACCTGCCTATACGTGGTAAAATGTCCAGGTCAACAGGTCCGTGTAAGGGAGACAGCGCTGGGCAGGAGATGTGAGAATGGTCCAAGTTATTCGTGGATTCAATCGATGGAGCAGTAGCGTGAAGGAATCCATACTCGAATAAAAATTCTAAATTGGTCTTGCGCATGTCAACGAAACTATTTATATGAGAACAATGATAATGATTTTTAAGGGGAAAATATCGTGGCTCTTGCTCTTAGTGATTGCTTGTTACTTGCTTTTATTATACGAAGAAATTGGATCATTTACCGCATTCATATGCACGGTTATTTTATAAATAATAATAATAAATTATTATATTATTAACCTCATTAATCAGTATACCAGGCAAAGTGTTCACTGGCTTCTTGGAAGGGAAGGAGCGATCAGTGGTTGAGAGGAAACCAGTGTGGTTTCAGGCTACAGAGGGGCTGTCAGGACCAGATTTTCAGTATGCGGCAGGTAATTGCAAAATGCAACAAGAGGAATAGACAGTTATGTCTATGTTTCGTAGATCTAGATAAAGCATATGCTGAAGCACCGAGAGAAAAGACGTTCGCCTTACTGGGGGACGATGAGATTAAGGGTAGATTCTTTCTTTTACAAGTTGTTTTAAGTCGCACGACACAGATAAGTCTTATGACAGGAAAGGGCTGGGAGTGAAAAGGAATTGGCCGTGGCTTTAATTAAGGCACAGCCCCAGCATTTGCCTCGTGTGAAAATGGGTAACCACAGCAGTGCTGCCAACAGTGAGGTTCGAACGCACTATCTCCCGAATACTGGATACTGGCCGCACTTAAGCGACTGCAACTATCGAACTCGGTGGTAGATTATTAAAATCAATCAAAGGCAATTATGCTGACAATCGGGCTGCTGTGAGAATTGACAGTAGAATGAGTTCTTGGTTCAAGGTACTTACAAGGATTAGACAAGGCCGTAATCTTTCACCTTTATTGTTCATGGTTTACATGGATCATCTGCTGAAAGGTGTAAGAGGTAGAGAGGGATTCAGTTAGGTGAAAGTGTAGTAAGCAGTCTGGGCTTATGCCGACGACCTGGTCTTAATGGCAGATTGTGTCGAAAAATAGGAGTACTGTGTATGGTATGAACATCAGCCTTTCGAAGACTAAATTGATGCCAGTAAATGAGAAATCCAAGAGAACTGAATGTCAGATTGAGAACACAAAGCTGGAACATGTAGATCATTTCAAGGATGTGTTTTCTCCCCGGATGGTAATATAGTAAGTAAAATTGATTCAAGGTGTAGTAAAGCTAATGCAGTGAGCTCGCAGTTGCTATGAACAGTAGGCCTATTCCGTAAGAAGGAAGTCAGCTCCCGGATCAAACTATCGTCTGTTTTCAGACGAAATTTGCTTTCTGGGAGTGAAAGCTGAGTGGACTCAGGATATCTTATTCATAAGCTAGAAGTAACAGACATGAAAGGAGCGAGAATGATTGCTGGTATAAACAGATGGGAACAATGGCAGGAGGGTACTCAAAATGAGGACATAAAGGCTAAGTTAAGAATGAACACTATGGTGAAGCTGTATGCATAAACTGGCTTCAGTGGTGGGGTCATGTGAGACGAATGGCATAGGATAGGTGTTGAGAATATTTATATATATTCATATGACTCTGGCTGAGCCACCATCAAGTAGCGCCACCTACACACTACGGTTTCTTTTCTCCATTCTGACACGTCACGATTGTAATCTCCATGTCTATTGTTTACACTGCATCCATATGTGATTTACGTATGTAATAAATAGTGCCATTCTAATATAAACCGCGCTGACCTTATTACTTTCCGAAACATCGTGCTTTTTCAACAATAGGTTACATAGGAAAATACTAGAATCTGTTATGGACGGTAAATAAATAAATAATCGTATGGTCTCAGCTACCGTGTGCAGACATTTCAATTTGACGCCATCTGGCTGTCTGCTCGTCAATTTCGACGTTCCATTTTACTCTAGGCCCACTAGATGGCAGACCGAGTAAACCGAAACTCTCTTGGGCGTCTATAGCTGAGATTTAATGAATTTTGTCTGGTAAACACCAAATGTGTCACCAGAGATCTTTTACATGCCGACATCGTATGACATGGAGTGTCGAATGGACGTTTTTCCGCCCTTCAAAAATCCGACTACCTCTGCCGGGTTTGAACCCGCTATCTTGGGATCCGGAGGCCGACACTCTACCACTGATCCACAGAGGCAGCTTGTTGTGGACGGTAAGAGGGGTAGAGGGAGACCAAGACGACGATGGTTAGACTCGGTTTCTAATGATTTTAAGATAAGAGATATGGAACTAAACGAGGCTACAGAGCTGGTTACAAATATAGGATTGTGGCGGTGATTCACAGAGACTTGCAGATTGAAAGCTAAAAGGCATAATAATCTGTAACGAAGATGTATGTTCTACTACTACTACTACTACTACTAAGAATAATAATAATCATCGGATAGTCCCAGCTGTCAGCCCCTTGGCCGAAATGGTCAGCGTCGAGGCCTTCGGTTCAGAGGGTCTAGGGTCGCTCCTACCGTTTCGGAGATTTTAGCTGCGACTGTTTAATGCCTCAGGGTCGGGGACACAGCACACCCCACTACCAACAACCACAAAACACGCTATAATGAATCCATCCATCCATCCATCCACATAGGGTTGGCGTCAGGTGGGACACCCGCTACCCGGCTGTAAAACAGAGCCATGACATGTGCGACATACCTAGTACCCGCGACCCCACTAACATGTGAGGAATGTGGAAGTTTCAGTTATCGTGTGCACGTACTTCGATTTGACGCCATGTAGGCGTGTCAATTTCGATGTTCCTTCCTGTTGACAGAGACATCTGAACTCTACTGGGTACCTGTTTGTCGCGTAGTTTGATAGGAAATGTGAAAGAGAGAGGCCTGTTCAGCGTTGATTTGTGTCGGTACGTCTCACAAGTTTTGAGTCTCTGAGTAGAAGACTCACTGGAATACTCTGAAAAGTAACTAGTGATTTCGCTTATCTGACGAAGGTACAATCTTTTAACTGTGAAGAAATTGCCAGCCTGTGAATGACGTTATAGTTCTGAGCCCCGATGGTGCTTACTCATTCTTGAATTTTGACGTGCCCCAGCAACATATACTGTAGACAAAAAATCTGTTATATCTTGCTAAGTTAAGGGATTCGCTAAGTAGCATGTGGTGAGTTAATAATTCAAGACATACATTTATTGTTCCACACATAAAATGCGAACATATATTTTGTTTTGCTATTGGCTTAACGTCGCGCCGATAAGACAGATAGGTCTTATGGCAATGATGGAATAGGAAAGGGATAGGAGTGGGAAGGAAGCAGCCGTAGGCTTAATTAAGGTATAGCCCCAGAATTTGCCTGGTGTGAAAATGGGAAACCTACCGAGCTCGATAGCTGCAGTCGCTTAAGTGCGGCCAGTATCCAGTATTCGGGAGATAGTCGGTTCGAACCCCACTGTCGGCAGCCCTGAAAATGGTTTTCCGTGGTTTCCCATTTTCACACCAGGCAAATTCTGGGGCTGTACCTTAATTAAGGCCACGGCCGCTCCCTTTCCACTCCTAGCCCTTCCTTGTCCCATCGTCGCCATAAGACCTATCTGTGTCGGTGCGACGTAAAGCAACTAGCAAAAAAATGGGAAAACCACGGAAAACCATCTTCAGGGCTGCCGACAGTAGGATTTGAATCCACTATCTCATGGATGTAAGCTCACCCCTGCGCGCCCTAACCGCACGACCAACTCTCCCGGTGGATATATTCTTAAAAAGAAGAGAAACGCACAGTAAAGCATAATTTACCTGAGGAAAATACTGTGCCGATGTGGTTACCTTCAACGTATTTTTACAGCGTATCATTTGCAGATGTTATGTTACGTTATATTGCATTTATTCGCATGAATTGAAAAAATGATAGCAGAACAATGGAACTTCATATCTTTATTACATGAAAATATATCAGGGATTCCATAATAATAATAATAATAATAATAATAATAATAATAATAATAATAATAATAATAATAATAATAATAATAATGTCCGCCTCTGTGGTGTAGTGGTTAGCGTGATTGGCTGCCACCCCCGGAGGCCCGGGTTCGATTCCCGGCTCTGCCACGAAATTTGAAAAGTGGTACGAGGGCTGGAACGGGGTCCACTCAGCCTCGGGAGGTCAACTGAGTAGAGGTGGGTTCGATTCCCAACTCAGCCATCCTGGAAGTGGTTTTCCGTGGTTTCCCACTTCTCCTCCAGGCGAATGCCGGGATGGTACCTAACTTCAGGCCACGGCCGCTTCCTTCCCTCTTCCTTGCCTATCCCTTCCAATCTTCCCATCCCTCCACAAGGCCCCTGTTCAGCATAGCAGGTGAAGCCGCCTGGGCGAGGTACTGGTCATTCTCCCCAGTTGTATCCCCCGACTAAGAGTCTGAAGCTCCAGGACACTGCCCTCGAGGCGGTAGAGGTGGGATCCCTTGCTGAGTCCGAGGGAAAAGCCGAACCTGGAGGGTAAACAGATGATGATGATGATAATAATAATAATAATAATAATAATAATAATAATAATAATAATAATAATAATAATAATAATTAGCTGTTATAGACGAGGGCATCTCTCCGGCGAGGACGGGCAGCCACTGCCGTGGGAAGTAAATTGAGTGTCATTATAGTGGAGTATTGTCTGTTGCTAAATTTGATCTTTGCATCTATCACATACCATAGACCAGAGCAAAATGTGTCTTCCACAGAAGTCTGCCTTATTTATGGCTGTTTATTTAGTGTATAATGTGGTAAAGGCATAAACTTATATATATTATGTAGATAACAGAAGCAAGATATAGTGAAATCAGACGATCGTAATATTAGTTACAGACCAAAATACACTGGGCGGGTTCAGTAGATGTGAGATGGAGATCAGTCAAAATACCCTGGAAACCTCGAAGTGGGCACTCAAACATAACTTCAACTTTCTGTAGCTGCTCGCCACATCGAAGCTCGGTGAGGTAAGTGTAGCATCGCATCTGCCTTGACCAGTCCTGATTCGATTAAATATTCTCCATTGACGTGTGGGTAGGTAGAACCCATCTGGCTGAACACATGGGTTTTTGGGTTTTGAACAATTTATTTACGGCTGTAACAGTGAGCGCGGTGTGGAGTAGCGACATTCAGATCCCGACTAGTGCATATGGATGTTATGAAATATAATATTTATAGGGCTGGTCATACTACAATGGCACTTCCTGGGTCGGTGAGGAAGGCAATGGCGAACTAGCTCACTCATCATGCATTGTGCGACTCATTGTGGCTCCGTCATCGGTTTCTACGGTTTCCCTGTGACCGCATATTTGTGCTATTTATGGATTCAACCAACTTTCGGGCTGAACATGCAGTGGAGTAAGTATCTGAGTTGTAGGAATGCTAAGGGTAGCCCCGAGCCACAGGAGTGAACAAGTCTCGATTAAAATTACATAACTCGAAACCAGAATCTCACGGGTCGAAGATATAGCCATGGAGTCAGACATACAACAAGAGAAAATAATTTATTATTCTGAACAATTTAAAAAAAGCACGTTATGACTTATAAACAGACTCGGCAATGCGTTCTCTCTACTCACTTAGCTTGGGATTTTAAAAGTAATTTCACGGAGATAATTACATTTTTAGAACAAAGTGTACTTGGAACCCGAGGTAATATTGTGCATTAATTGTTTTCAGAGATCCATAATGAACTTTTTATAAATGTATTCGATACCAAGTTTTCTCGCCAAACAAGATTACACTATAAGCGCAAAACGCTGTGTTGTTATCGGCTGAATATAGGCTTCTTCCGAACGAAGAGTTTGATGAAATTCATCTATGGGACGAATACATTGTTGGGAGGTAATGACATATTGAGGAGAGAAGGCGGTAATGATGGTATCGTTCGTACGACTCGCCCTCTTAAAGAAATGGTGACGGATTGTGGAATAAGTAAGCATTATGAAGATCGTACCAATAATACCACAGTCCGCGAAACTTGTAGTGATTCTTCGTTTTACGGGGCTGAGGAGGAAGGAGGGAGCTACCCCGGTTCCGGTAATACTGCCAACTGAATGGAAATGAAATCTGAATTGAATCGATAGTATGATCGATCGATATGAATTTCCTAAACCTTTTATCTTAAGCCAACAGCTGTCACACACACACACACACATTATATAACATTATATAACATTTATGGATGCGAATCTTGTTCCTAGCATGAATTCTCAGAAATATCACTTCCACAATCACAACAACGGAAAGTGTACGCCAGATGTCTCATGGCGATGCATAATAGATTCATAGTTTGTGTGTCAAAGGTTGCCAATACGAATCTCGAAGGTAACCGAGGTCTACCGATTCAGCACTAGGGAGCCGAAGTATCGCTAAAAGTTTCGCGTACTATATGTACAGTATATGCCTTTATGAAGTTCACCTGTGCAGTCAAGAACTCCGTGAAAGTCTCAGATAAAATGGACAATGTCTACCAAAATCGAAGGTAAATATCGGCTTTTATGAACAGTTAACGTACATAACTGATCAAATTTATCGAAAGTATCTATTCCTAAAACATTAGTTCACATAAGACAGTTTTAAACAAGTGTATTATATGCAATCCTAGCAAAATAAGTAGGCATTTTTCTCTCAGGCGTTGCGATACTCCTCAACACTCTTCGCGAAAGCCTTCTATGCTGTTCTTTCATGTGCTTTCCTGTAAGCAGAACTGACTGCACGGTCAGTGAACACTCTTGATCGCATCACTCCGCAGCCCTTCCCCGAAGTCTTCTTTCAGGAATCTGGCCGAAGATCGTAAGGTTTTCTACATTTTCTCCTCTTCTACGGACAATTTTACTAAAGAACTAAAGACACATGCTGGATAGAGACTTCTCGACTGAAAGTTGCTGTAAAATAGACACATTGTGATGTTTGGGACATCACTGTATATTTTTAATTATTGAACTATATATTTAATTGATAAGATGTATATATTTAATCACTGATAGGTCATTTTTAAATGAATATATATATATATATATATATATATATATATATATATATATATATATATATATATATATATAGGGTTTTTATCATCTATTTCAATCATCATTTCATTTCTTTGTATCGCGGCTATAACGTATTCTGAACGAACAAATTATTGGGTAAAGTATTTCAACATCACGCATATTTATAACTTGCAGTAAATTTTCCAATAGCCGTTGTGAGGTGACCAGAGTCAGCAGGCTAATTTCAGCCCAGTTCCAGGAAAAGTACGTCATCGAGGTTACGAGAGATATTACCCTCTCCACCTCATGAAGAGACAGTTGATACATTATTAACACCCACTTTTCAAACTCCGCTTCGAGACGCTTTATTTCAGCGGGAAAGTTCAGCCTATGTGAATGAACGTAATGAAGCAACGTGATTGATTCACAGCAATACAAGGGAGAAGGGATGAGACCTCGAATCTTACTGGACCATGTGATATGGCTGATGGAAGGAGACTTTTGAACCGATAAATACCACCGACAAGGGCTGGAGAGGACATTCGGACTTTCTCATTTATATTCTTATTCATACTCTTGCTACGATTCTACGTCTACACATCGGAGAAGATTTTAACTTAGTTCACTTCGCATCTGAGTATATTCTACTCAAAAGTTACTCTCATTGGGACTTGTTATCTCAATGACGAGAGGTAGTCAACGGGAGACCGGCTTTGACTAGTATAGGGCAGGAGAGCTCTTATTATGAATTTAGCTACGCTACTGTTCCGTAATACGGAAGAATACGAATGTATTCTCTCCATGAACATAACCCATGGTGGTTTTGCACTTAAAATTAGGACTCATTACGACTTTATGTAAGGAGTATAGTAGGAAGTGTTAAGGACAGGAAATGTAGAAGTAGGACTGGAATCCAACAACAGAGAAGGCAGCCGGTACGAGATCCACATATCATCAGCTTCAAGACAACAGAGTCTACATATGGTGAGCTTATGGCATAAGTTACTGCAAGTCTTCGCGCAACAGTTCATTTTAAAAATTAATTTCATTGAATTTTTCTTTTGCTTCCGTAAGTTCAGATGTCGTTAAAACGATGTTATGTCACGTTTTTCATCTTAATAAATAGCTGTTCTAATTTGTATTTTATGAAATGATTATTAACGATCCTTAAATTCCAAGTTAGTGTACTTAATGATTTGTGTTCCGTTCACCTCACCCCTGGGAGTTTTTTGAGTCTCATTACGTATTATTATTATTATTATTATTATTATTATTATTATTATTATTATTATTATTATTATTATTAATTATCTACTTTTGTTTTCAAGCCATAAGCTTGAAGACTGGCGCCCTTGGGATACTGTTTATGGAGAAACAATGACATATCATTTATTTATTTTAATATTAAAGGGACCCGCCACGTTATAATTTTGTCATACATCTGTGGGCCAAGTGGGTACGTCACAACATTACCAGGCGTATGCATAAGTTTTCGCCGGTTTTTGTGGTAAAGAAAATACGTAATTTTCAAGGAAAATTCATTTCTTTGTTTATTCAAAACATTGGCCATCGGCTTCTACACAGTTCGCCCATCTTTCAGGTAAGTTATGAATACCATGCCAGGAAAACTGCTTGTCTTTTGCGGCAAACCATTCGTCGAGCCATTTTTCAACTTCCTCGAAATTGCTCAAGTGCTGTTCTGCGAGCGCGTGCCTCATTGATGCGAGGAAGTGATAGTCAGATGACGCCAGGTCGGGGCAGTACGGCGGGTGCGGTAGGATGTTCCATCCAAGGGATTTCAGGGTGTCTTTTACTGGTTTTGCTGTGTGAGACGGCGCATTGTTGTGTAACAAAATCACTTTGCCATGTCTTCTCGTTCACCCCGGTCGTCTTTCGACCAATGCGTGATTTAAATTAATCATTTGTTGGCGATAGTGTTGAGTTTGAGTTGGATCATTATCCAGTAACGCCTGCAATTGCTCGTCGTCGCACTTTTGTGGTCTACCAGAGCGCACTGTCTTTCACACTGAAATCTCCACGTTTAAATAGTAGAAACCATGTCTCACATGTTCTAATCGATGGAGCGTGTTCACCATATGTTTCTACCAGCAAACGATGACTTCCTACAGCCTCTTTTAAATTAAATAATCAAAGCAATGTGTGCCGCAAATATTCTTTTTCTGGCACAAACGTCGACATGATCACTGAATGATACAACACAGACGCTAGTGTTTGGCGGAGTCAACTTGTGTGTGATGGTAGGTTAATGTCAGACGAACTAACTGACGTATGTGTCAACTTCATACGCTGCGTACTGTTCGCTGGCGCCATTTCTTAGAGAAACCGGAAAAGACTTATGCATACATCTGGTAGATCTATGTTCTGTCCACAAAATTCGTAACATTCGTCTCTAAAACCACATTTTGAATTGGTATATTTTATTTTTGTCAATTGTGCTGACAGTTCATGTTTCAGCTCCGTAAAGCAGAATGAGAAAGATGAGCGTTTTAAGAAGCCACGTCTTCATTGAGATGGAGTGAGAGTGATCTTTCGAGAAGGAAGGAAGGAAGGAAGGAAGGAAGGAAGGAAGGAAGGAAGGAAGGAAGGAAGGAAGGAAGGAAGTTGTGAAATTGCTTTCTTTGCCATTGTAAGTTGATATTTACGACTGGATAAATGAGGGAATCCCAAATCAGTAGATTTCTGTAGCATTAAAGAAGCTCATTCATAATTAAATGGCGCTGGGAAAGGGTCCTAGTATTTCCTTGGAACTGAAATTTGAGAAAACCTGGGAGCTCATTTCACTGTTACCAAGGATTAGAATAGATTTCTCGTGTTTCTTGAGTTCTTGGTAGGAATCTATGGCTTGAAATTTAAGTCGAATCCAAACATTCATCTGACCACCTGTGGGTGGGCGAACGGTACATGGTACATCCACGGTATATCCTGCCTCTCGTACAAGACGACCAAAAGGGGTAACACCAAGGGATGTCAACTTGGGAATATGGGATGTCTGCCACGGATCCTCTGACAGAGTCTAGCAATTATTTCACTAACTTGTGTCGATTTTCCACTCCGACATTCTATGGTCGGGCCTGTATGTTATTTTACATCCCAACATTCCCCTGAACATGAAGTGAGAAACAACGGAAACTACTTCAAAGATGGGCGAATATCCTCCTCAGTTGTTCTCAAGAGACGGAATACAGCTCGGTCCAGATTTTCCAGCTAGTCTAGTCTACTCATGACGATGAGGCTATAGTAAGGCTGTCGAAGTGGGGCTTACAGCTATACGACCTGTAGTACAGCTTTTCTGCTCGTGACAATGAGGCTATAGTAAGGCTGTCGACAGTAGGGCTTACAGCTATACGACCTGTAGTACAGCTTTTCTACTCGTGACGATGAGGCTATAGTAAGGCTGTCGACAGCGGGGCTTACAGCTATACGACCTGTAGTACAGCTTTTCTGCTCGTGACAAAGAGGCTATAGTAAGGCTGTCGACAGTGGGGCTTACAGCTATACGACCTGCATAACAGCTTTTCTACTCGTGACAATGAGGCTATAGTAAAGCTGTCGAAGTGGGGCTTACAGCTATACGACCTGTATTACAGCTTTTCTATTCGTGACAATGAGGCTATAGTAAAGCTGTCGAAGTGGGGCTTACAGCTATACGACCTGTATTACAGCTTTTCTACTCGTGACAATGAGGCTATAGTAAAGCTGTCGAAGTGGGGCTTACGGCTATACGACCTGTATCACAGCTTTTCTACTCGTGACAATGAGGCT
The DNA here is from genome assembly GCF_040414725.1 of Anabrus simplex. Classification (NCBI taxonomy): domain Eukaryota; kingdom Metazoa; phylum Arthropoda; class Insecta; order Orthoptera; family Tettigoniidae; genus Anabrus; species Anabrus simplex. The sequence continues at coordinate 273,398,409 of NC_090267.1, read as the reverse complement.
ATAGTAAGGCTGTCGAAAGCGGGGCTTACAGCTATACGACCTGTACTACAGCTTTTCTACTCGTGACAATGAGGCTATAGTAAAGCTGTCGAAGTGGGGCTTACAGCTATACGACCTGTATTACAGCTTTTCTACTCGTGACGATGAGGCTATAGTAAGGCTGTCGACAGCGGGGCTTACAGCTGTACGACCTGTAGTACAGCGTTTCTAGTCGTGACGATGAGGCTATAGTAAGGCTGTCGACAGCGGGGCTTACAGCTATACGACCTGTAGTACAGTTTTTCTACTCGTGACGATGAGGCTATAGTAAGGCTGTCGACAGTGGGGCTTACAGCTATACAACCTGTAGTACAGCTTTTCTAGTCGTGACGATGAGGCTATAGTAAGGCTGTCGACAGTGGGGCTTACAGCTATACGACCTGTAGTACAGCTTTTCTACTCGTGACAATGAGGCTATAGTAAGGCTGTCGACAGCGGGGCTTACAGCTATACGACCTGTAGTACAGCTTTTCTAGTCGTGACGATGAGGCTATAGTAAGGCTGTCGACAGTGGGGCTTACAGCTATACGACCTGTAGTACAGCGTTTCTAGTCGTGACGATGAGGCTATAGTAAGGCTGTCGACAGTGGGGCTTACAGCTATACGACCTGTATTACAGCTTTTCTAGTCGTGACAATGAGGCTATAGTAAGGCTGTCGACAGCGGGGCTTACAGCTATACGACCTGTATTACAGCTTTTCTACTCGTGACAATGAGGCTATAGTAAGGCTGTCAACAGCGGGGCTTACAGCTATACGACCTGTATTACAGCTTTTCTACTCGTGACAATGAGGCTATAGTAAGGCTGTCGACAGCGGGGGTTACAGCTATACGACCTGTAGTACAGTTTTTCTACTCGTGACGATGAGGCTATAGTAAGGCTGTCGACAGTGGGGCTTACAGCTATACGACCTGTAGTACAGCTTTTCTAGTCGTGACGATGAGGCTATAGTAAGGCTGTCGACAGTGGGGCTTACAGCTATACGACCTGTAGTACAGCTTTTCTACTCGTGACAATGAGGCTATAGTAAGGCTGTCGAAGTGGGGCTAACAGCTATACGACCTGCATTACAGCTTTTCTACTCGTGACAATGAGGCTATAGTAAGGCTGTCGACAGTGGGGCTTACAGCTATACGACCTGCATTACAGCTTTTCTACTCGTGACAATGAGGCTATAGTAAGGCTGTCGACAGCGGGGCTTACAGCTATACGACCTGTATTACAGCTTTTCTACTCGTGACAATGAGGCTATAGTAAGGCTGTCGACAGCGGGGCTTACAGCTATACGACCTGTAGTACAGCTTTTCTACTCGTGACAATGAGGCTATAGTAAGGCTGTCGACAGCGGGGCTTACAGCTGTACGACCTGTAGTACAGTTTATTTACTCGTGACGATGAGGCTATAGTAAGGCTGTCGACAGCGGGGCTTACAGCTATACGACCTGTATTACACCTTTTCTGCTCGTGACAATGAGGCTATAGTAAGGCTATCGACAGTGGGGCTTACAGCTATACGACCTGTATTACAGCTTTTCTAGCGTGACGATGAGGCTATAGTAAGGCTGTCGACAGTGGGGCTTACAGCTATACGACCTGTATTACAGCTTTTCTACTCGTGACGATGAGGCTATAGTAAGGCTGTCGACAGCGGGGCTTACGGCTATACGACCTGTAGTACAGCTTTTCTACTCGTTACGACGAGGCTATAGTAAGGCTGTCGAAGTGGGGCTTACGGCTGTACGACCTGTAGTACAGCTTTTCTACTCGTGACGACGAGGCTATAGTAAGGCTGTCGACAGTGGGGCTTACAGCTATACGACCTGTATTACAGCTTTTCTACTCGTGACGATGAGGCTATAGTAAGGCTGTCGACAGTGGGGCTTACAGCTATACGACCTGTAGTACAGCTTTTCTAGTCGTGACGATGAGGCTATAGTAAGGCTGTCGACAGTGGGGCTTACAGCTATACGACCTGTATTACAGCTTTTCTACTCGTGACGACGAGGCTATAGTAAGGCTGTCGACAGTGGGGCTTTCAGCTATACGACCTGTATTACAGCTTTTCTAGTCGTGACGATGAGGCTATAGTAAGGCTGTCGACAGTGGGGCTTACAGCTATACGACCTGTATTACAGCTTTTCTAGTCGTGACGATGAGGCTATATTAAGGCTGTCGACAGTGGGGCTTTCAGCTATACGACCTGTATTACAGCTTTTCTAGTCGTGACGATGAGGCTATATTAAGGCTGTCGACAGTGGGGCTTACAGCTATACGACCTGTATTACAGCTTTTCTACTCGTGACGATGAGGCTATAGTAAGGCTGTCGACAGTGGGGCTTACAGCTGTACGATCTGTAGTACAGCTTTTCTACTCTACTCTACCGGTAACTTACATCGATCAGAAAAAAAGAGAGACTCGAATCTCGCACCGCTGGCTAAAACTGAAATAGTTCAGTATGAATTGCCACATAAAGAGAAGGAGGGCTTTCTGATGTATCAAGGCTACGCCTTTCGTTCTCAAAAAGTTCCCATTTCTATCACGATCAGCCGGGAAGCAGTTAGACGGTTGCTCCCTTCGCTTCCTGCACTTAAGGTCGTGAGATCGAGTCCTGTCGCAATCTACTGGCGTTTAAGAAAGCTAAAATCAAGACGTTTTTAATTGAAACCTGGATTTTTATTTACTATTAGGTTATAATGCAAACTTATATTCGGGGTTTACAGCCACAATGAACCAAATGTACATTTTATATCTTCTTTTTCTTCTTCTTCTGGTGCCGTTTCCTCACAGAAGATTGGCGACCATCAAGGAGTAAGTGGGCCACGTGGTCTACCCATCTTTTTGAAGAACAAGTAAAGAGACTTGTTTCATTCACAGCCAAACTATAGCAAGCCCATATTACGGTAGTGAAATATTACAATCAATTACACAGCTAACGAAATAAGTAATGCTTTTGAATCTCCAGGCAAAGAATACATACCTCATTCATAATTTGAATCCTTAACCACGGTTTGTGATATTGTTTTACGTATTTTATTAAGAATACTTAATTTGAAGTTTTCAAAAATAAGAGAGTAAGGAATGAATAGATTTTAACTGTATATTGCCATATTTATGTTACATTAACATTGCAGTGGAAATAATTATTTAGTATATACTTCCAGGTTTCATTTCTTCATTGTAGCGTGGTTTGAATCTCTATTGTTCTGAACGTTTTTAAAATAATAATATTATTGTTTTTACGTCCCAGTAACTACCTTTCGGTTTTCGGAGACGCCGATGTGCCCAGAATTTTATCTCGCAGGAGTTCTTTTACGTGCCAGTAAATCTAAAGACACGAGCCTGAAGTATTTGAGCACCGGACTGATTCAGGATCGAACCTGCCAAGCTGGGCTCAGAGGGCCAGCGATCTACCATCTGAGCTACTCAGACCGGGAACTAGAGGCCTGCAAACTGGTTTAGACTCAGTTCGACTACAACTGGTCAGCGAATATATTGCAACGGTTGTACTCGACCAAACATTTCATAACAGACTGACCTTACTTCTAAGTAAGAGATAACACTGTGTAGCTAACAGAATATCGCGTAACGAACATGGACATATACGTACATATAAAATTGCTGTCACATTTCACTTCGGGAAAAATCAAATGAATATAAATATGTCTTTCAATAAATGAAAACGTTTGATCTATTTGGTTCTTACGAATCGTTTTCTAGAGATATCTGTACGGAAATTGGAGTTGACAATTGTAGGTAAAAGTGGTAAACGAGCCTTCTATATGTCTCTCAGTCATGGTCATAGGTGTCCGACTCGTTGGCTGAATGGTCAGCGTACTGGCCTTCGGTTCAGAGGGTCCCGGGTTTGATTCCCGGCAGGGTCGAGTATTTTAACCTTCATTGGTTAATTCCAGTGGACTGGGGGCTGGGTGTTTGTGCTATCCCCAACATCCCTGCAACTCACACACACCACACATAACACTATCCTCCACCACAATAACACGCAGTTACCTACACATGGCAGATGACGCCCACCCTCATCGGAGGGTCTGCCTTACAAGGGCTGCACTCGGCTAGAAATAGCCACACGAAATTAAAATTAAAATGGTCATAGGTCAATACTTCACATCACAGCCTGCACGGTTGCTAGGAAACATCGCATACTTTGTATCGCTAAGATTCTGGGTCTGAAATACCCCTACCTAAAGTCTCACACTCCAGGACACTGCCCTTGAGGCGGTAGAGGTGGAATCCCTCGCTGAGTCCGAGGGAAAAGCCAACCCTGGAGGGTAAACAGATTAAGAAGAAGAGGAAGACTAATAAGAATTAAAATAGAAAAAGAAATCACACCGTATGGTGGTGGTGGTGGTGGTGGTGGTGGTGCATTCTACAGCGAACGAAGGAATCGCCCGATGCGACATGTTGGACAGACAGGAAGGACTGAACACAGATTCGGCCGGATCTTTCATACTTGGTTTAGTATACAACACTGCTTCACAGAAACGTTTGGTGGTTTGCCGATACAACCGGGCGTCAGACTACAATATTTCATTATTTTGACCGTATTCATCCTTGATCATGCAGGGCGACTGGGCCTGTCTTGTGACGAATAGCAAATGTCGTTTAGCTCGCTCTATGGTTACGTAAGGAGAGTTGCATAAAGAATAAGGAGTTCTAATCTACATATATATACATAAAATAATAGTTTTGCTTGTACAGTGCTCAGAATTTAAAACGAATGTTACTTCTGTATCGGACGTGTCCACAGTAACAAGGAAATGCACTTTTTAATTTTCCGCAATTTCTGTCTGTATGTACGCGCATCACGAGCAAATGGCTGAAGATAATTTAATGAAAATCGGTATGTGAAGTCGGGGAATGAGCCACTACAATGTGGGCTGTAAATTATTTTATTCACGCTGAATGAAAAGGTAGTTCAGGAGAAGGCCTAAAATTTAATTTTTAAATACCTATATTGGTCCTATCGAAAAGTACTACATAACATAATTTATAGAGAATCCGATTTACGATCATTCATGTTTTATTTAGTTTAACCGTGCCGACTATGATAAGAGTGGTATTTCAGAGTCCGGAGAAAACTAAATGCGAAGGCCTACATTACTGAAAGCTCATGCAATTGATCAACAATAACATTACATCGACCAGGCAGAGAGTGAGTGTCTGCCATTATAATGAAAGCTCCCCAACTTGATCGTAACTGGTTGTAGGCAAGAAGGCCTAACATTACAATGAAAATTCCCTAACCCAATATTCACATGAGAAAAGACGTATGGTGACTTCCCCATCGCGCTTCTGGGGTAACGTTAAGAGCTATGCAATTTAATACAATCTTACTCACAACGTGTGCACTACCTAACCTAGAATTCTGTATAAAGTGTAGAAAAGCATGGTAAATCAGCTAGTAAGCCACATGTTATCATATCAATAATGTTTATACACAGCTCATTTCTGATCTCTTGTGCACGTTAGACGGTACTTGCTACTTGTTTCATTCAACTTAACATTAAATCCAGGCTCTAATCATCACAGTAGATCATCCACCACGTTAGCCTGCGATCATTAAAGCATCGGCAAGCCACGCGGTTACTCACTTTCTTACGTGGAATCGAACATGATATGCAATCATCTTTCCTTAAATCCGTAATATTTGTGATTTTTATTTTCTTTTACTTTATTTTTATTGTGTTTTATTGTATTGTTATCGTATTTTAATGGCTATACTGTTAATGTTCTTTTAAAATACAATTAACATATAAGAACAGATAATGCATCTCATCCTTGAAAAGCAAATCAACAAAATAACAGAAGTATTCTGTAAGCATATAAAATTACTTTCTAGATCAATTTTAATGAACGAATCTGTATCTAGTTTGCAGTCGAAAACGTACTTAGGCTTAATGTATGAATATTATACTTATCTTGATTTTGGTTCATGAGCAAAACACAATTTTCGTGCACTTAAACTTTTATTGATTTCCGAAAAACAAGAAAAGTAAATGCCATTTAAGACAAAATATAGCCTAGTTTGTTTCCTAAAGAACAATCTAACAAAACGAAATAGCACATAAATAAAACATTCAGAAATAAAAGTATGTATGAACACACGGTAACACCTGCGTTATGAGATTGCAACTAACACAGTATACGACGTGCCCTCGCCTAGTACCGAAGGCACTCCATACAATATAGCCGTGTGCCTAAGGAATAGAATGAGACATTCTTAAAAGGACAGCCATTAGGAATAAAAGGCAAATTCGTTGTAGTAACAGGCGTCACAGTGCGACTGGTTGTAGGCAAAATTCTGACATTCTGACATTTATTATAACCTACTGTCGTTGAAGGGACGTTAAAAAAAGAACGTTATTATGTTCCGCAATGGTCATCTGAGAGATTATGGAAGATCCGAGGCTGATAATTGCTGTTTTGTTCTAAAGAATCAGCGCGGTGTCACTAAGAAACTGCTAGCAGGTGGCGGTAGAGGCTGGAAACCGGTAATACGCTGTCAAGTGAATAAAATGTCTGCTGAGTAAATTGATCTCTCTACATTCTCTGCAGAGCTCCCCCGTCTCAACATCCCTTACTTGGCGGAGGATACCGCAAAGAAAATTACATTAGGTAGGGAACTACTTGGATCTTGCAGGCCACTAATCTGTAAGCTTGCATTCAGTAGATGATAGGTTAGAACTCCACCGTCGAAGCCCTAAAGACGGTGTTCCATTGTTTTTCATTTTCAAATCGTATTTCAAAACAAGTTTCGCATCCTTGCGTGCTAAGGTTGATCAATCAATCAATCAATACTGATCTGCATTTAGGGCAGTCGCCTAGGTGGCAGATTCCCTATCTGTTGCTTTCCTAGCCTTTTCCTAAATGATTTCAAAGAAATTGGAAATTTATTGAACATCTCCCTTGGTAAGTTATTCCAATCCCTAACTCCCCTTCCTATAAATGAATATTTGACCCAGTTTGCCCTCTTGAATTCCAACTTTATCTTCATATTGTGATCTTTCCTACTTTTATAAACGCCATTCAAACTTATTCGTCTACTAATGTCATTCCACGCCATCTCTCCGCAGACAGCTCGGAACATACCACTTAGTCGAGCAGCTCTTCTTTCTCTCAATTCTTCCCAACCCAAACATTGCAACATTCTTGTAACGCAACTCTTTTGTCGGAAATCACCCAGAACAAATCGAGCTGCTTTTCTTTGGACTTTTTCCAGTTCTTGAATCAGGCAATCCTGGTGAGGGTCCCATACACTGGAGCCATACTCTAGTTGGGGTCTTACCAGAGACTTATATGCACTCTCCTTTACATCCTTACTACAGCCCCTAAACACCCTCATAACCATGTGCAGAGATCTGTACCCTTTATTTACAATCCCATTTATGTGATTACCCCAATGAAGATCTTTCCTTATATTAACACCTAGATACTTACAATGATCCCCAAAAGGAACTTTCACCCCATCAACGCAGTAATTAAAACTGAGAGGACTTTTCCTATTTGTGAAACTCACAACCTGACTTTTAACCCCGTTTATCAACATACCATTGCCTGCTGTCCATCTCACAACATTTTCGAGGTCACGTTGCAGTTGCTCACAATCTTGTAACTTATTTATCACTCTATAGAGAATAACATCATCCGCAAAAAGCCTTACCTCCGATTCCACTCCTTTACTCATATCATTCATATATATAAGAAAGCATAAAGGTCCGATAATACTGCCTTGAGGAATTCCCCTCTTAATTATTAAAGGGTCAGATAAAGCTTTACCTACCCTAATTCTCTGAGATCTATTTTCTAGAAATATAGCAACCCATTCAGTCACTCTTTTGTCTAGTCCAATTGCACTCATTTTTGCCAGTAGTCTCCCATGATCTACCCTATCAAATGCTTTAGACAGGTCAATTACAATTTCTGTTACAATTTCTCGGCACATACCAGGCAGTGTGAACTACAGTAAAAATATTCCCATTTCTGATACATCGTTTCAGCTTCTCAGTCACCGCTAATGAGCTGTCACAGTTTCCCATTCCCCAACCTCCTTATTATCCTCTTACTTTAAACTAGTTCCTTTCCCTTCAGAATTAATTATTATTAGGTTAGTAAATAAGTTATAGAACCGACAAAACAAAGCATTAGTCCAATACTTGCACAGAAACCGGGCTGAGTACCTCAGACGACAGAGCGCTGGCCTCCTGAGTTCATGGTGGTGTGTTCGACACCGCTCAGTCTGGTAAACTGTACAGGTGCTCAAATACGCCACGTAAATGAACTCCTGCGGGTCAAGATTCCAGTACCTCGGCGTCTTCTAAAACCGTAGTTAGTAAGCAGTGAGCTGGGCTCTTTGACTGACTGGTCAGCGTAGCGATCTTCAGTTTAGAAGGCCCCGGAATCCGTTCCCGATCAGAGTGAGGATTCTAGCAGTGATTGACTTCTATGGTTCGGGTACTGCATGTTTGTCTTCGTCTTCATGCCCACATCTTTATTTGCATACAGTGCATCACTCTACCAATCACCACATAAACATGCAATAGTGAATTCATTCCTCCACATAGAGTAGGCGCCAAGAAGGGCATTCGGCCGTAAAACTGGCTCACATCCACATATAGTGTCAAAATCAAAATTGAGAAAAGGCTAGCAAGAAGAAGAAGAAGAAGAAGAAGAAGAAGAAGAAGGACTGTGTAATACATACTCAAACTACAAGTAATAACTGAAAATCAAAGTTACGAAACATTACTGAAATTCCTCTGTCATCAGTAACAGGACAATAGTTGTTAATAAACCTGACCTTATTGACACACATCTGCATAAGAACACGTGAATTATTAACACTGCTGTATCAAACTCGTATAATATGAAAAAAATAGGTACAAGAAAAATATGTAGACCTGGTTGAAGCAAACGTCTCTGGAAAGAGCAAACAGTTACTGCAGTTGCAATTATAATCTCAGCGACTGGAGTCATGCGAAAACAGCCACAGGTACACCAACTAAATCTATCAGAAACTAGAGAAGGCAGTTTTACTGAACAGCTGTCAATTAGTCACACAATTCTTACTTACTAAGCAGTATTCTTCTAGTGTGTAATCAGTAATCACCGAAGTTTTACTGAAGGAAGAAAGAAAAATAAAGGGAAATAAATATAGTAGTAGTAGTAGTAGTAGTAGTAGTATTAGTAGTAGTAGAAGTCGTCTATAACGTGCTATAACGAGACTTTATATCTGAAAGTCTGCATGCTAAAAGAATAATTCAATCAGGTGCTTAAAGGAGCAATAACGGTAGCGCCTAAGAAGTAGGCAAACCCTTCAACACTGGAAATGCCTGTAACTTACCGTCGTTGCACCTCGAAATATCGCTGAGGGGAGAAATACTGACCCGCAGCACATGTATCACTTAGAACGAAAATTCGTTGATAAAATTCATGTAATAGTGAACCTTAGAGCGGTCTTTCTAGGTGTAACGACGTTATACTCGACTCATCTCTAGTAGTTCCGTCGCTTAAACTATGTGAGAAACAATGCCCACTAAACTCATAAGAAGAAGAGAAGTGGTGGGCCCAACAGCGGAATAACACAGTCTCTGTTTTCTCATCAAGGTGGCCGTGGTTAGAATCCTGAATAATGCATGTCATATTTTAATAATAAAATGTCAAGTCCCTGTGGTATGAGTTGTACGTAAACTAGAAGACCCATAGCTATGATTACGATATCAACAGTCGCGTAAAAGTACAATTTTGCTTTTAACCCTCACTTGGTACACCTGGTACACCTCTTTGCCATGGTACACCGGGGTCTGACAGACCTTAAGTGTAAAATCGTTAAAAATCTAGGGCTTGCTTGTGCTCTGTTTCATTTAATCACCTTTAAATCATCACAATATTTTGATTATTTTAACAGTTCATGGTGTGGGTTACTGTAGTCGCGTCCTAGTTCGTGAAACATGGGCAACGGCTGAGTGGCCTAGTAAGTGGTCCTGAGAGTCGGGATACCAGTTGCTACGGAATAGGAGTAGGTATCTCGGACATATTCTGAGTCATGGCCCTCCTTGTGCTCAGGTGGCTAGGACTATACAATATACCGATAGTCCCTAACCCGTTAGAGGAGAGATCCTCACTTGGACTAGGTGGAAGTAGGGGAGCATCCTGCTTCATGAATTTACCGAGCTCAGAACATTTTAACCAAGCCTCGGACCTATGGGAGTAAAACGGAGTCCCACTCCCATTTGACAGGCGAGGGACTTCTGACGTCAACCTCATCAGAGCAGTCAATGAGATGAAACGAATGACATGTTATATGGTAGTAGGAAGAGAGATGGTGAAACCCGGTGCCGGCACATAGCCTACCCCTGTCGAATAGCACCAAGGGGTCTAGTCAAGGTTTAACGTCTCCATCAAACGCACGAACCATCAACGGCATCATATGCCCTCACTCCATATGAGCACTGCGGAGAGGCTTGGAATTTAATCCAAGCTTTAAGCACGCAATCTAGGCATTAGGAATTGTATACACCCTCCTCCCCTACCCTGCCGGCCAAGATTCTAATGGTGAAAATGTTTTCGACCAGCGGGACTCGAAGCGGCTAACTACGGTGTCAGACCATTTAGACTTGAACAGCTTAACGATCAAGGCCACTAGGCGGGCGAAAATATAATAATAATAATAATAATAATAATAATAATAATAATAATAATAATAATAATAATAATACATACCGTTCTGAGATTATAACATACTTTCTAATTTGTGATAGTGTACACTTTCGACTGAACGAGACCATCTTATTAAGGTTTCCACTTTTTTTTTTGCTATTTGCTTTACGTCGCACCGGCACAGATAGGTCCTATGGCGACGATGGGATAGGAAAGGCCTAGGAATAGGAAGGAAGTGACCGTGGCCTTAATTAAGGTACAGTTCCAGCATTTGCCTGGTGTGAAAATGGGAAACCACGGAAAATCACCTTCAGGGCTGTCGACAGTGGGGTTCCAACCCACTATCTCCCGGATGCAAGCTCACAGCTGCGCGCCCCTGACCGCACGGCCAACTCGCCCGGTTTTATACTTTTCTATGTGGATATATTGCAATGGTCGTTTCCTTCCATCAGAATGTTACGAGCTTCCAACAGGATCGAACAGGATCGGATCTACCCACATACAAGAGGAAGATATGCATCAGGCACACATTATCCAATCGCGCCGGCGGACAACCGTTTAATGCTTTGATAGATGTGATTCGCTCCGTCCTCTCGCGACATGGCCTCCATTTACAAACGAAAATGCTATTGATAGGTAGATAGATAGCACTCAGACGCGTGTATCGGGAACAACTAAACAACGAATAGTGATTGCATTTTATAATGCACGATGAAAACGGGATACATCCTCAGTACATACCAACTAAATACTTCAACGTGTGTAGAGACAATGGGGTGGTGGTGATTATTCTCAAATGGAAAGCAATTTACAAGGAGCTGATAATCTCAATCAGAGGTAGCAAGAGTTCGACTTCTACGAAGTACGAGGATATAAGCCAAGAGAAGAACAGTGGAGTGCAGGAGATGAAAGACTTCCTACGTCCTACAATCATAATAAGTCAGGGTGGGAAAATAACAGTAGTTAAAACAAGAGGGAAATACGAAAATTAGGAGCGTGACACAAGTAAATGCGATCAATGCCATATAGAGTTGCGGTCTCTGCGATTGATACATATGTCTTTTTTTCTTATAATCTGCTTTACGTCGCACCGATACAGATAAGCCTTACGGCGATGATGGGATAAGAAAGGCCTAGGAGCGATAAGGAAGCGGCCGTGGCCTTAATTAAGCTACAGCTCCAGCATTTGCCTGGTGGAAAAATGTGAAACCACGGAAAACCATCTTCAGGGCTGCCGACAGTGTGGTTCGAACCTACTATCTCCAGGATGCGAGCTCACAGCTGCGCACCCCTAACCGCACTATAAATACGTCTATGAAGCCATGTGCTCCTGGTGAGTGACCATAGGGTCCTTGCTGAATATGCCATTACCTCTATTTACTTGCATTAGACGCATTCGAACTTTTTCTCTACTCGACCTAACTTCGTCAAGTCTAGCTGTCTTCCCGTATCCGGTGTGCTTATGGTAGCCGATATATATATATATATATATATTGATTTGTGGTGTCGAGGAAGTACAATTGGCTAACCATCCCCTCGTAACACTAATCATAAAAGGAAAAGGTCCTACCCCCGAAAAATGAAGGTATCAGCAAAATAATGAATAATAAATCCTCCCTAAGTCTCGCAAACTTAATACTTCCAGGGTCGGAAGAGATCCTGTGTTGATCAAGGGAGGTCAGAAAGGCAAAATGAAAGCGAGGATATGGCACAATTAAGTGGAAGCCAAGCGAGATTCAACTAGGAGCCCCGTGATTGCTATTCTACACTTCTCCCTGGATTTCCCTTTCTTACGACAGGCATGGGATACCACAGCTGTGGTCTAGTCTCCATTTACTAAGTGGTTTACTTGGATTTGTTCCTTTCATGGCAGATATATTTATGTGCACTCCGATATCCCCATGTTGTGAGATTTCGGGGCTCACGGCTTTCTTCTCTTACGGCTGAACTCCTATCTAATTTAAATATAAATAAATAAATAAATAAATAAATAAATAAATAAATAAATAAATAAATAAATAAATAAATAAATACATTTAAACATATCCATAGATAGTAAATTATTTCACACATCCGACACTACGACCAGCAACACTATAGAGTGCGCGCTATTCGCCCACAGTGGGGCATTCGAATTGAGTATTTTGTAGCGTCCGACTTGTAGCTCAGATCCCTATCAATAGAAGAGGAATGACTCGAGGCCACCAACTGAGTTCAAATATGGCCAATTCTAGCTCGTACCTTCGGTAAACACGTTACTATCATGCTATCTACTAAGGGGGCTATGCAGCGAAATAAAACGTAAAGCATGACAGAGAAAAATGTACGCCTAAGACCCAAGTGAATACACTATCTAATGGTTTCCACTACACAAATGGAGCATACTGTACCCGAAATGGTCACATGTATGAATTCATCCCGATGTTTCCCGGGCGCGTGTGTGTCGTCTTCACGATGTGTTCTTTGGACCCAGTAGCGGCGATTAGGAGGGGCGAGGGGGGGGGGGCAGTTGCCCCCCTACTTTCTGGAGAGAGGCGATGACCTTAGATGTTAGGCCCCTTTAAACAATCATCATCAACTTCTTGGAGCAAATATTACATTTTTATTACATTTTAGCCGGCTGAAACTAAGAGTTATTAACAAAAGCCATTAGTATAAGTACTGTTGTCTTATCAGCTAATTTTTTTCTTTATTTTCTTTAATCATTACCAAAATTATTAGCGGAAATACGCACAAAATGTCCTTCGTCCCGGCTAACCGATTTGTGTAGCGCCTCAGCAAATAGTGAAGACTTTGCCTGTGCTGTAAGGAAGGGTACCAGGGCAATATTTTTTTTCTAAGGTCATAGACACTGAGGTACGATTCACCACTTTGCCGCGTGCATTCGTCATTCTGGCGGTCTCTTTATTGTCTGTCATGTTGTTAGTGTATAGTCAAACACTAAATGGTTTTAATTGCATAATCACGTCGTATTTCTTTTTAATTTAATAAATGTGTAATATTATTCCTTTGGCGAAAGTTGTATTGTATAGTATTGAATCAAAATCTCAAAAAACTATTATTACCGCATTTAAGTTGGTAAACTGTCAATCTTTACCTCTCTGTCGAAATTCGCTGACAGAGCATATAAACTTACCATTTTCTGGCCTTTTTTTTTTCAAGTTTTGATGAATATACACCTCTCCCCCATCCTCCGCTATATCCCGCAAACCCGAATACTGTTTGTTGTCTGTAAATCCTTTGCCCCCGCAATTTTTTTCCCAATCGCCGCTACTGTTTGGACCACATGGTAATACTGGGAAGTGATACATCTTTCCGCCCGACGTCTTTGGACAACATGGAGGGGAATAAAACGGATGCAGTGAAGAACTTTTACATTCTGGAACACAGTCTTTACAACAGCGAAGTGTTTCTACGTTGTCAGTTGTTCGAAATCTTGAGAACGTTGTCGTCATGAAGTTAGATGTGTTCATGAACTTTACTTTGTTCGAGACAATAGTTTCTACCACGTCGAATTGGGCGCTTGGATTTTGAACACTAACCCACTCTAATGCGAGCATGGAAGCGCTATAGTGTATTTGTTAAATTGTAAAATTGAACAGTAATCTTGAAGTATGCCAGTAGAAGAGCACGCACATTTGGAACATTAAGGTGAGTTACTTTGAAATTTCCATTTTCACACCAGGAAAATGCAAAAGCTGTACCTTAATTAAGGCCACGGCCGCTTCCTTCCCATTCCTAGGCCTTTCCTATTCTATCGTCGCCATAAGACCTATCTATGTCGGTGCTACGTAAAGCAACTAGAAAAAAAATGTTACTTTGAAATGAACTGCCAAACGCAGAGAAGTAACACAAAATTAGTGTAAATAACCAGTGATTTTGTTAACAAAACAATGTTCTTGTGTTTTAAGAACTGTGACATGTGTACGTCAATCCTTGACGTATGGTCAAGCTACATTTTCTTTTATGTGTATTCATTCTACAAAGTGTGACATGTGCACGTCAATCCTTGACATATAGTCAAGCTACATTCTCTTTTATGTGGTTCATGTTGAACTTGAGTGTGTTTAAACACGAATAGTTAATAATGCAAAGAGGAAAGCAGATTTTTTCAACGAAGAGGTTATCTTGTATTAACGTACAAAGTTACAATCACCTTAAGTTACTCATGGTGTTAGATATCGAACAACCGAGCTCGATAGCTGCAGTCGCTTAAGTGCGGCCAGTATCCAGTATTCGGGAGATAGTAGGTTCGAACCCCACTGTCTGCAGCCCTGAAAATGGTTTTCAGTGGTTTCCCATTTTCACACCAGGCAAATGCTTGGGATGTACCTTAATTAAGGCCACGGCTGCTTCCTTCCCACTCCTAGCCCTTTCCTCTCCCATCGTCGCCGTAAGACCTATCTGTGTCGGTGCGACGTAAAACAACTGGCAAAAAAAATAAAGATATCGAACAAGTGATCGTTTCGCAAAAGTGCAAATCTGTAAGTTCATTTCATCGTGACACGAGTTCGTCAGGGATAAGGCATCATATTATGACAAGCAAAACTTCACAAAGACGTCCACATCCCTTTTCACCCGGATTAGGCATGCATAGGAGTTCGATGGCGACCAATCAACCAGCAACCTTCTTCAGTCCCAAGATGGAAGCTTGGAGGAGAGCTGAAGAGTAACACACATGTCGTAAAGGATTTCCGAAAGGGACAGCAACGAGGTACGAGTCGTGGAGACCGCCATGACCACATGGCGGGGGCAGAAGATCTAATGCGATACTTTTTATCCTACTTAATGTTTTCCCTTGAGTGAAATCACGTCGTAATAAATTGGCACAATTCCAGCAGAACATTTGTTTACATGTTGACAGGGATGAGCTTTTTGTATGAGTATTTTGGATTCAAATGGAGATGTTGATCAGATTTATATTTTCGAGTTGAAGCGATAACCAAATTATGTTTCAACCTTTAACATGAGTGTGAAGTTAAGATTCAGATTTTCAAAAAAATATTATGCACAGCTCTCAATGATTGTACTTTGGTAACAGAACATGTACATTAATGCAGGCTTATTTTGGAGTTGTTAATTAACATTTACATATTTATGAATTACCTGGATGAGTGTGATATCTGTGTTTTAAGTATCTTTGACCTAATTTTCATAAAATGGCTATGGAGTACTAAAATATATGGTTTGAAGTTATTTAAATCAAACAATAAATTACATTCAAGTGACTATGAGTGTTAATAAAGTGAAGGATTTAATAGTTGAATTATAATGGAAAAGGAAATAAAGCCACAGCTAATAATAAAGCTTATGTTCTGTTGTTCAAATGAAATATAAGGTCAAGGTAAATTCTTAATTATTGATGATTATGCCATAGCACAATTTTGGTTTATCAGTAGTGTAACTTGCCAAAAGAGGGAAAACACAATGCGAAAGAGATATCATTCTGTTTCAAATCTCTTATTTTTATTTTTGATGGATGTTTGCCTGAATTTGTCAGTACACTTACGACAGGCTGATATGCTATATTTGGTATCACGCTGGATTTTTGATGTAATGTTATTTTCCAAATTTTGTCTTTTGTAATATACATACACTAATGTTAATTAAAACCAGAACACCTTGAAAGACTAGAAATAGGAAGTTCATATTCACAGGACATGTGCATTAGTATGTTCTGAAGAAATGATTAGCATTTGAACCATGTCGGCTCTCAGGTTCAAGGTCCACATCGATATCTCGGCGCACCACCACCGACTGGTAAAATGTGCCTGCGGCTCTCGTTGTCGCTATAAACCGAAGGTAATGGATCAGTGTGACCTGAGCAGACGTGCAGGATGCCTCACAGACATATGCGAGAACCGTATCGTCAAATGAGTAAGTTTGAAAGAGGGTGCATTACTGTCATGAGAGAACGTGATGCATCCATCCAGGAAACTGCTGCTCGTGTGGGACGAAGTGTGTACAGAATGGTTCACAGAAGGCCGTAGAATACGACGAGATGGGTCTGGTCGCACCACGCAGAACCCCCTCCCCGAGAAGGTCGACACCTCAACCGAATGGCATTGCAGGACGGATCTGCGCCCTCCTCGGCTCTGGCGCAACAGCGGAACAGTGTAACACATCGTACACTATCAGGAGTGACAGTCGGTCGTCGTTTATTACAGTCTGGGTTACCGGTGCGTCGTCCACTTCTCCGTCTATCTCTGACTAATGTGCATAAACATGCTAGACTGCAATGGTGTATAGAACGACGTCACTGGGGACAGGAATGGCAGCAGATAGTATTTTCGGACGAACCCACGTTCTGTTTGTTTGAAAATGATGGCCGCATTTTGGTTCGCCGCAGACAGGGGGAGAGGCATCACAGTGACTGCATTCGCACAAGACATACAGCGCCAACTCAAGGCCTTATGATGTGGGATGCTACTGGGTACAACTACAAATCACAGTTGGTGTGTCCAGGACCTACGTGAATGACATCCTGCGACTCATAGCCATACCCTTTCTGCGCGACATCCCAGACATCATATTTCAGCAGTACAATTCGCGACCACATGTTGCTGCACGAACACATGCCTTATTGTTGTCACAGGATGTCAGACTGTTGCCCTGGCCCGCCCGATCCCCGGACTTGTCGCCAATCGAAAATGTATGGGATACGGTGAAACGACGGGTGCGACGCTGTGACCCAATGCTAACAACCAAAGATGGACTGTGAAATCAGGTGATTGCAGCATGGATGGCTATACTCCAGGACACCATTCGCGCCTTATACGCGTCGATGCCATCAAGCATGGAACAAGTTATCAGTGCCCATGGAGGACCTAGTGCCTTCTAGACAACAGGACACATGCTGAACCTAGGTGACTGAATTGCTAATCGTTTCTGCAGAACATACTAATGAACATGTTCTGTGAATATGAACTTCCTATCTCTAGTCTTTCAAGGTGTTCTGTTTTTTTTTATAAACATGAGAGTATATTCTTGGAAGTTTTTTCTCATTCAACTATAACATTCTCTTTGTAAGTCTAGCCATCCCACATTACTCATTGTTCCATACTGACCCGTATCGACCCCGAGATTTCCAAGCTCACCTATATCCCTAATTCCTTTTAGGGCACAATACCAAGTATACCTGGAATTCAGATCCTACCAAGAATTTTACATAGAATTTTTTTAAACTCTAATCGTTTTCCAGAAAAAAACATGCTTTTCTGCGTTTTGACACAATATGCTTTATCTCATGATAACGCAACAATAAACAAAAGGAGAAAACATCTATAAAAATACTCATGTGTGTTCTCTTCATAAATCTGAAAATTTGTCAGAAAATTGCACTTTTTTACATGTTAAAGGAGTATTTCGAGAATGCGGTCGAGGGCGCTCACGTGTTCGACGCGGAATCAGAAGAACTGTAAGTAAAACGCATGGACCAACGTTATAAAAGCTTCTAAGAACTTCTGAAAATGAACTACAGAAACTTAAACACAATAAAACTTAATAACGATCAATAATAGATGCGACAATATGTGTTTTCAATGAACAGAGTCGCTTTAGCAAGTGTTTAAGAAATCACACAAGTATTTTTCTATGGAACTTTAGCTCACTCGCATGGAGGTGAGGCGAAATAGAAGAATCACCCTTCTTACATGTGCGGTGATGAGGACAGGTAACCACTACCGCTGTCCCGTATAATGAGAACAACAGGGTTTTCATCTATTCGCTAGAGTGAAATGCACTTACGGGTTTCAATTACGAATTCTAACGCTGAGTAACAACACAAATAGGGTATCATTAAGTGACCAGCTCCTGTAGTCTGTGCCAAATGGGGGAGCGTTTTGGTCTCGCGAATCTGCTCAGAATTTTCCGATCAACCGGCTGCTATGTCATCACATTATCCCAGCCATTCAATGCGCTGCGCTTCCCCGGAAACTTTACTGCGTTAAATACCACTTACACCAGAGTTGACTTCCGAATTGCAGCAATGTAGGAGTAATATGGCGTCTCTACAGGTTGGGTAAACAGATTCAAGAAAATGCGTAATAAAGGCATCGTTTTAGAATTAAGAAACGGAAAGTAATGCAAAATTACGGTACATACTGTTCAAGCAAGTAATCCGCGGCATTTCATACTCATTCATCGAATTGAGGTTAATTTCCCAAAGCATGATTTACTAGATTGCAGTATATCATAGAGCAAAAATCCAGCTCTAAAGTAAACAATAAGAGCAGGCCTTAAAGACTTAAATAAGCGCTTTTTTATGACGTCGAGAGATGGCACCACAAAGTAAGGAGCTGTTGAAGCTACCCCCGACATTTTATGAACACTGCGTCTTAGAGTTAACCGCCTGTGGGTAAGAGGCGAATAAAAGAGGCTCCGGGGTATCTGAACTTTGGAGCGTGGGTTGGCGACCACGGGGCCCTTAGCTGAGTCCTCTCATTGCTTCCACTTACTTGTGCCAGGCTCCTCACTTTCATCTATCCTATCCGACCTCCCTTGGTCGACTCTTGTTATTTTCCGATCCTGACGGTATTAGAGCACTCCAAGCCTAGGGAGTCTTTCATTGTCACACCCTTCGTGCCCCTTGCCGATCTTCGGTCGACATCTTCATTTTTCGAAGTGTCGGATCCCCTCCGTTCTTTCTCTCTGAGTAGTGTTTTATAGAGGATGGTTACTAACTGAACTTTCTCTTAACACACTGATGACGGGCCTCGAACGGAGGCTGTTACCCCATGTAAACCAGACAGTTCAAGCCTCCAAGAAAGAAATTACACTGCTGCACTCAAACTACTGTAACTATTCAAGATATTGACCTCAAAACTTGGAA
Source organism: Anabrus simplex (assembly GCF_040414725.1). Taxonomy (NCBI): domain Eukaryota; kingdom Metazoa; phylum Arthropoda; class Insecta; order Orthoptera; family Tettigoniidae; genus Anabrus; species Anabrus simplex. Next base: position 273,378,867 of record NC_090267.1, on the reverse strand, counting down.
CATGTGCTCACTAGATTGCGTAGTAGTCTGTGCGGTTTGATACCTTTCAAAGCAGTACCGTTTGTAGCTCCATTTAATAGTCTTTCTAAGTACAATGTAGTAGGAATGTCGTATTTGTGAAATTCGTGTACTCATTGTTTTCAAGCATGCGAGGATTTCTCTTTACGGCTACTCCCCGTTTATTACTAGCCGTTAATCATTAGAAATATTCAATTCACTGTCACTAAGTACCTATTATAACCATTCTGTACAGAATTAATTACAAATATTGGTAGCCGTCGGCAAGTGAATAAACCGCGCTATGTTGAGATCCGCACTGGAGCTCCATGGAGTAGCTCTACATATCCGACATTATTTTGTTAAACATATCAAGGTTTAAAGAAAGAAAATGCAGCGATAATTTGTATTGCATGACTGCACCGTTTGGAACTCCTAATGTCACCCAAAATGTCATCAATAATCAAGGAAATACAAGGTGCATTAAAGCGATAACTCTCGTAGCCCCTCGCCTACTATCGACTGTCACCTAATGTCAGGTGAGAAACTACATAAATTCTCAGGGATCATCACCCATGTGGCACATCAGACAATGAATCTGCATATAAATGTTGAAATACGTTGTCGTCACATAGCGCACGTTGCCATGAGTGCGCCATCTTATACTATGATTCTCGGCGCGTAAGAACACCCGTGCATATATAAAGTTTCCATGGCTACAAAGACCGTACAATTAAAAAAGTATATTGACACTACAATCTACGATCCCTCTACTCCATAGTATTTAAAATTGTAGCCAACGGATAGCATAATAAGCTACAAACGATGCCTGTGCGTAAAAACGGAGATTTTCGGGGCCCGTCAACAACCGCTGGCCGTAGTACTACGGAGATCTCCAGGGCAGGTCGTCAATATGTTAAAACAATAATCACCACCACCGCCATCTTTTAGAGAGTTAGAGAGAACGGGACATCTTGAACTGGCGTTGCCATGGTTACGGCTGGCCATTCCTTGATCAGTTTCCAACAGAGGGGAGTTTTTGGAAATATATCGGAAACGGTTGAATTTAAGGCCTTAAAATATTGTCTTCGGAGTCCTTCAAGGACTAGGAGTTTCTCGCAGTGAGGGGCTTAAAATGAGCTGTGTTCAGTCCTACGACAACTTCGATATCTTGTCTATTTTATGTTGTTGTTTTGTATCTTCTTAAGGCATGGAGTTGAATTTGACAACATAACTACCTGCACGACCCGTCCAAATGCCTTTTAGGGCACAATACAAAGTATACCTGGAATTCGATATCTTGCAAAGAATTTTATATACAATTTATTTTTAACTCTAAAAGTTTTCCAGGAAAAAATATGCTTTTCTGCGTTTTGACACATACTTTGTCCCATTATGTATGTGCATTTGTGTACATTTTGATGCTGATCAGTGGAGGCGTGTACATTTGTATAACGAACAAGCACATTTACGTTATAGAAGATTATAAAAATGTTTAAGTGCGCTATTCTGATGTGAATGTACTGTATATATAAAAAAGTGGTGGTAGGTGCGAAAATTCGAAAGTGTTAATAGGAAATCGATAACTTTGTCGCGAAATGAAAGCTGTTGAAGTTCCTGATATTCTTATACTGGATTGGTCACTGCATCTATGAGCTAAACAGTCAATGTAATTTCAATTGAATGCATCTTTATACGTACCTAAGTCCCCCCCCTCTCATCTCTCTCTTGTCGCAAGAATATGGAAATTACCTATTATTTATTAATAAGGATTTGAAGGGGAAATCATTTAAGCAATAAGGATTTTCATGATCATAGTTTTTCCGTTATTCCAATAAGTGAAATCTAAGTTACTGTACGGAAATGTCTCCGTTATTCAGTGGCGGCGCGTGGATAAAACGTCTGGGGGTTCAATGCTGTGGAAAATAACGTGTTCAGATGTATTGTTACTTGATGTTTACATAGAACTAATATAGTGACATTGCTTGATTGGCAACTCGACTTTCCTTTGAAGGAAATTCGGCTTCAGCTCAAAGAAGTTGCCAAAACGTTGAAGAACGAAAGAGAGAATATGCGCTGCAATTACTTTAAGCTGATCCAAAGCTGATCCAATTTTCAATGAAATTGTAGACATTGCTTGCGTAGGAATAACTGCTTCAAGAACGTGTTTGGCAGACTACTGTTATTTATGTCTTGACGTAATTTGGTGTTTATATTTCATAAAACGTGTATTAATAATGAAACTGTTCATTAATTACATAATTTTAGGTTACGTACGCCTATTTATGCTATGCAAATCGTAGTAAGCAAAATATTGTAGCTCATTGCGGTTAATTACATAGGAATTGCAAAATCGTGAAGTAAAAATCCCTTCAAAACCTACTTCTTTTACGAATTTTGTCATCTAAGGACCGCACATAACTTAAGGCTTTTTTGCCTTTCTTCTCTTTGCTTCCCAAAAACTCTTCATTCTTTCGCTTCTTATCTTTCTCTTCTCTTTGGAAATTATTCGTTCTGGCCTCCGTTTTAGTGGTCTCTCTTCAAATGATTTTAGACTGTCGAGCCTTCTTCTGAACTCTCTGCTATTGTGAATCATCTGCAGTGTGCTACCAACTTCTTCCGAATCCTTCTTGACCTCTTCTACCCACTTTGAGGTGGCCTTTAACCCCATGATGTATTTGAAGATCCTTTTGGTCAGCCGTTTATCATCCATTCTTACTAGGTGTCCTTAGAATTTCATCCTTGAAAACCTACTACATACGGCAAATTTTAACCGCGCGCTCTGACAGTGCTTTGGCTAATTTCGGGACTGCTCGATGTAACTCGTGTGTATTGCTGGTTTAGTTGCCAGCGATTCCTGCTCCTCATAGCTCCTTGCCATGTGCACCATCGTTACGTCCCACCGCCCCGTGCCTGCAGTCCTGAAAACGATCCTCTTAGAGGAACCGAGTGTTGATGTCAAAAGTATCGTTACGCGTGCGAATATACAGAGCTAATTAAAGGAGTAGGCTCTTGATAAGCCAATTTACTAAAACTTCATTCCCTCTAGGGGGTTCTCTGAACCACTGAACATTTAGAACGTGCCGCCACTGCCGTTATTCCGATACGTGAAATGTAAATTACTGTACTTAAATGTGAAGGAACATGTTTTTTTTTTAGGGTTACCTACAATCTGAATTGACCTTTATTAGTACCCCAATGATATAATGTTCTGTTTATACACGACAGAGTAGGTCACCAGCAGCTATTTGCCATGATTAACACGCTTGCCGCAACCCTCTCGTAGTGGCCAGCGTCGTTGGCAACCTGTACTGCTCTGCAGTTGGAAATGTAGCCGTCAACACAGCTCTTTTACGTGCCAGTAAATCTACCGACACGGGGCTGTCGTATTTGAGCACGTTCAAATACCACCGGACTGAGCCAGGATCGAACCTGCCAAGTTGGGGTTAGAAGGCCAGCGCCTTGACCGTCCGAGCCACTCAGCCCGGCGAGATTGTTATCCTATTCTCCTTTTTATTTATTTATTTATTGGGTATAGAATGTCCCAGTGAGCTAGTGGCTCAAGGAGGGACTGCCCTTTACAATCACAGCTTGGCAGCTTTAAGTTTCATTTAACAGATAAGGCATAGGCCTACATATATAACAAGGAATATTTACAATTAATAATTTACATCATAATATCATTATTTTGCATGAAAAAAAAGAAGATATTAAAAACAAACTAAACTTAGGTGGAAAAATAGGTACACAGTGGTTATCGATTTATTCTCCAACATACTGTTCAAGGAAGTACCTGCGTACTTCTTTCTTAAATCTGTACAACTTATTGATTTGTTTTAATTTGGGAGGTAGATTGTTAAAGGCTGTGCTTGCTGAATAAGAAATGCTTTAACACCATATTTTGTAGTGTTAGTGGAATCTTTGTAAAACTGGTTTGCTGATCTTGTGTTATGGGTGTGAATGTCCTTACTGTATCGTAGTTCTGTATTAACAGAAATCATATTATTTTTATACCTGAACATAAATAAAGCTTGAGAATATTTAATCTGGCATTGTACTGGTAATACGTTTGTTTCCTGAAAAACTTCCACAGATGGCTTTAGAAAATCATATCCATACATAATTTTTAAAGCTCTCTTTTGGAGTACTTCTAGTCCCTTTATAGCTTCCTGTGTACAATTTCCCCATATTATATTCATGTACATAAGGTGTGAATGTATGAGGGAGGTATATATGTTTCTTAAGTGTTGGTTGTTTATTCCATAGTCTTTCCATCTTTTTAGTACTCCCATTACACTAATAATTTTTTTCCTTACATTTAAGATATGCTCATTCCAACTTAAGTTATTGTCTAAAGCCAGGCCTAAATATGAAATCTGCTTTACTCTTTCAATGGGCTCATTGCCAATTTTTACTACATTACAGGTATTGCTAATTTGTGTTGGTTTATGAAATATAATGTATTTTGTTTTTGAGGTGCTTATAACTAGGTTAACGTTAGTAGTTTTGTCCTAGATAACAGGCTATGTGAATCATCTTGTACGTAACACAACATCCAGCTGTTTACACTGCTGTCAGCTGACGTCGCAACCTTCAGAAGGCAAGCAGTCACGAGTTCATCTGCACTCCACGAGTAGGAGGACGTCACGGTCATGACGTCACAGCGACGAGCCTCCTGCAATACTAGCCGCTTTGCACGAGAGCAATAACGCTGCATCAAACAACTACGCCGTCAAATTTGACCTATCAATAATTAATTCTGAGAGTCTCCGTAGCTCAGGCGGCAGCGTGCCGGCCTCTCACCGCTGGGTTCACTGGTTCAAATCCCGATCACTCCCTGTGAGATTTGTGCTGGACAAAGCGGAGGCGGGATAGGTTTTTCTCCTGTTACTCCGGTTTTCCCTGTTATCTCTCATTCCAGAAACACTTCCCAATATCATTTAATTTCATCTGTTAGTCATTAGTCATTGCCCCAGAGGAGTGCGGCAGGCTCAATCCCTATCCTTGCTGCTGAATGGGGTCCTCATTAATTCCATTCCTGACCCGCTCAAATGAGTGAAAACAGGCTGTGGTTTTCATTTTTAAAATTAATTCTGAAACATACTTGACCAGAGAAGGGATGTTCGGCGTCGCCCTGATGAACCGTGGCCTATCAAGCGACCGCTGCTCTGGCTGAAGGCCTGGAAATGTACAAGGAGACGCATGGTCAGCGAGACGAATTCTCTCTGCCGTTATTCTTGGCTTTCTAGGCTGGGAGCGCTATCTCAACGTCAGATGGCCCTTCGATTGTAATGAAAATGAAATGTCGTATGGCATTTAGTGCCGGGATATCCCAGGACGGGTTTGGCTCGCCAGGTGCAGGTCTTTCTATTTGAGGCCCGTAGACGACCTGCACGTCGTGATGAGGATGAAATGATGATGAAGACAACACATACACCCAGCCCCCGTGCCATTGGAATTAACCAATTAAGGTTAAAATCCCCGACCCAGCCGGGAATCGAACCCGGGACCCTCTGAACCCAAAGCCAGTACGCTGACCGTTCAGCCAACGAGTCGGACTTCGATTGTAATCATTTAGGTTGAGTGGACCTAGCCATTAAATCCAGGTAAAAATTCTTGGCCTCGCTGGGAATCAACCCGGGGCCTCCAAGTGGGAGGCAGGCACGCTACCCGTAGAACGCGGGGCCGGAAGATGAATAAAGAGATGAAAAAAATTACCACTTTGTTTATAAATTCTATCAAAAATATTGACAAATCATGAGACTGAATGTGATGCACGAGGTTAATCTTCACGTGGCTAGACTCGCCATACAGCCCTGTGGCGGTGGAAGTGTTAGAGGTATGTTTCATGGAGTAATGTGTTGAGGTTGCGCCTGTATTCAGTTCAGAGACTTACCGAATCACAATCTGCCCCTAGTAGTAGACTGGCTGAAACATGAAGGTACCTCTGTGACAATAACGAAACAGTCGGTTGTGTTCGTTTCAGTATTAATGCATTATTGCTGTACTCCAACACGAAGTAGGTGCGTGACATCTGAAATTCAACCAACAAGTGGTTTATATCGTGGCGTGACTGCACTGCCAGCTACATTATTTGTCGACTCTCTAGAGAACTGTGTAAAATACACCCTAATTCCGCACATACCTTTCATAAAACATGTTCCAACACTCAGATGGAAGTTGACTTTTCATACTGCTTTATCTGTATTGTTTCTTTGGACCAGTGAAGGGTAATATCACCCCTACGCAAAAGTCTTATTATACGAAGATCTCCTATATTACAACTGAATTTCTGCCCGACGTTTCTTGGTTATGGTATTAGGGTGTAATATAAATAATAATAATAATAATAATAATAATAATCTTGGTTTAACGTCCCATCAACTTACTGTTTTCAGAAACGTCGAGGCGCCAGGATTTTATCTCACAGAAGTTCCATTACATGTCATAAAATAATCTACCGACACAACGCTGAGGTAGGTATCTGAACACCTTCAAATACCGGCGGACTAAGCCAGGATCGAGCCAGCCAACTTGGGATCATAAAAAGCCAACGCTTTAAGAGTCTCTCAGCCGGCTAGGATGTAGGAGGAGAGGTAAATGGACGCGACACAGTCATCTGGGACGTAATTTTCCATCTGGCTTGGTGCCTCAAAAATCATGTTCCTCGGAAGTAACTTACGAAATAAGGAGGAATAACTCCTGAAACGGGTTCGGAAGAATCAAGGAGACTCTTTCATTGCCGGAGGGAGGTTGATTAGTGGTGCTCTGTTTATTACGCCTGTTGCCATTCTTTGATGGATGCAGTACTTTTGCATCTCCGTCTTGCAAAGTGTAGCTTCCACCGAAGTCACAGGTTCATCCATGGCTGTGACAATATGGAAGCTGCTGGGGTGAGGGTGGTGCTGAGTAATGACAGACGGAGCACGACCAGTGTGTTTGTTGTAAAAGGTGCTACTCATAGGGCTGGTTGTGCTGCAACGGCACTTTACAGCTCAGAGAAGAAAGCAATGACAAACCACCTCGCTCCTCATCCAGCCTAGTGTGTCTCATTTTGGCGCTGCCATCGGTTTTTGTGGTTTCGCTATAACCACATAACCTTTGGTGGTACCATTTTAAGGTGCAACCAGCCTTTGCGCTGATTACCTGGCAGTTATTATTATTATTATTATTATTATTATTATTATTATTATTATTATTATTATTATTAAGACTAACACGAAACTCTTTTACTCCAACATTTTATTTTTATTTATTATTTCCTACGCTGAATTAATAACCAATTTGGATGTACCATAAATAATTATGCCACAACACTAATGCTTAGGTACTGCAGTTTTCCCAGATTCCATGCATGTCCTTTCCATATAATCTGTGTCTATTATGTTGCAGAAAACAGGGATACTTCTTGGTAAATTTTAGAAAGAAGCTAACTGAACTTATGTAATACGGTTCATCTATTAATTTCACTCAGGTATCATATTCATCAAGCACATTATCACCGGAAGCGTTTACAAACTGGAGCAACGCTGAACACTCCACATCTTCATGTTTTGTATTTCAGAGGGCGTACAGCCAGAGATCTAGAAGATGGGAAAATTCCAGAGTACTTAATAGGACATCGATACTCGCTCTTACAAAAATACACTGTAGTGGCCTTGGTTCTCCAAATGGAGCTCCCAGAGAAGATACATTGCATTGATTATTCGAATGAGATTTAGCCACGGCAGCCTTCAGAGCCGTAACAGCACAACGGACACGCCATATCCTCCTTGCGATGGAATATAAGTTTCAAGAATAAAGTATAACGCTCTCGATCACTATCGTGGTCATTCATATTCTAAATCTACCATAATGGGGGTTTAATTTGTGGCTTGGCTTCTTGAGCTATGAGCTGACGAAACCGTATATTCAGTCATATAGCCTATGGTCCGAATAAAGGCATTTAAACCAACCGGAAAGCAGCTTGGATTTCCTGAACCGCTGTTGGTCTGTTCAGAAGAACAAGGACAGGACAAAACAACATTCCTATAAAGACTGCTTCGAAACTATAATACTTAACACTAATAACAATTCCGGCATCTCGGCGTCTCCGACAACTGTCAAAATAGTTAATATTAATTATCCTATTTTTCTTCACTTCTATTGATTTTTACAACACAGTGGTGAGGTTGCAGGTGTGAAATGTGTTACATGAGTGAATTTGGCCCTGTTTTACGACTGGATGCCCTTGCTGACGCCAACGTTATGTGGAGGGATGTAATCATTATTGCGTGTTTCTATGCTGGTTGGTAGTGTGGTGGGTCGTGTACGTATGTATGTATGTATGTTTAGTCCTCAGCCCGAAGGCTGTCTGGATCCTCAACAGCTCCGCCATCAGCTGTCATGAATGGCCTAGGCATCACTGAAGATGCGTACTAGGGAAATGAGGAGTGAGGTACTTTCTCGTTGCTTTCCTCACCGAGCCAGAAGTTGGTATTACATATCAGTCTGCCAAGCCCACTGAAATGCATGCACCAACTGACCCTATGAGCAACATTTTCACACCATTCATAGCAGGGACTGGCTGCATAAGGAATGGCATTACTAGCATCACTCATACCTCAGTCACTTTCATCTTGTCAAAGCCAAGGATAAAGCTGAGACAGATCAATGAAAGTAACAATATTGCTCTAGCCCATACCAGAAGACTAAGTGCACTGTAAACACTACGTCCTGCCAGCAAAGGCATACGTATATGGTGCTAAAATCCGCAGTTCATTTTTCCAAAGACCTTGTCAATGATTTTTTTATCCATTTCGTTCTCATATTCTTGCAGATTCCAACGTAGTGCTACTTGATAGGTCTCTCTGGTTTTCTTACGCTGCGTTAATTTGCTAGAAGTTTAAGAGGCGCAGCCGAGTTGCGTGGCTGAGAAGATTGAGGCGCTGGCCTTCTCACCCCTCGATCCTAGCACAGTTAGGGTTACTGGCACGTAAAAGAGCTCCTGTGCGACAAAATTTCGGCATCTCAGCGTCTCCGAGAGCTGTTAAAATAGTTAATAATAATAATAATAATAATAATAATAATAATAATAATAATAATGATGATGATGATATTACTTTTCCGTCTCACTAACTATTTTTTACGGTTTTCATTTTTTACGTCCCTGCCCCTGTTTAAAATAGTTAGTGGGACGTTAAACCAATAACGTTATTATTTAAGGGCGCACTATCACATACAGCTTTTTAGCGACACTGGGATGGGAAAGGGCTAAGATTCAGAAGGTGGTGGCTGTGGCATTAATTAACGTACATTCCCAGTATATTTTCCTGTGGTGTCGAAAAAACATGGAAAGTTATCTTCAGAGCTGTCGACAGTGGGTTATGAACTCACCATCTCCTGAAAGCAGGATGATAGGATAGTAATGGATAGAAATTGAATCAACATGTAGCATGCTAGCGCAGTGAGTTCGAAATAACAAGTAGCAAAGGGCGTGACAGCCGAGTTTTGAGGTCAGTTGGATTCTTACTTGGTGAGGTTCGAATCCTGGTCAATGCATGTGGGATTTTTTAAGTGAATAGTCAAATCCTGTGGCTCATACAGGCCTACAATGTAAACTAGGGCTCATGACTATGATCACGAGCTAGCTTGCTTAACAAGCAGTGGACCACCAAGATTTGAATTTGTTTATTTATAGCTTAGTGACTTTGACGTTTCACGTTCGTTTAAGAGGAAAACATTGATTGACAGACACATCGTGTTTCTCATCTAGAGATCGCTGTTGTTGCCCTAATGATCCTGGAGAGATTTCTACTCGGTACAATAATTTATGTGTTAACTAGCAACTTCCCCCGGTTTCGCACCGGAACAATTTTGAATTTATGTTGAAAAGACTAAGATTTCCTCATAGACGACGTTAGTTTTGTTTCTCCTGATGTGGTGTACGTAGCTCAGTGGACGTTCTTCTAAAACTCTTCAGGCCGCCTGCCTGTCAGCTCTCCCTTTTCTCCCCATGCGGTATTTTAACCATTCCTGTGCTTTCACTAACGCGACGATAACTACTAAACCTTTCATTAAAATTATGTACTGTACAGGGTATTATTATGTTTACGAGATTCGTGAGGTGAACAAACAATTTATTCTGAGAAGATTACGTGATTAATCTCAAAATATGGTTCCTAATTTTAAGGTTGATTTTAAAGTGCAGACTAACATCAAATCGCTTTTAAAGACTACCTTTTACAGATAAGTATATAACGTCAAGATATTTTGTGGGAGCTCTTAATTCCAAACAACTCCTCCGCATATACTTGGGGGCTTAAACATCACAAAACAATAAAGCGCTCGAATGGCCGGTTTGCTTTGACTTATTTAATTAAAATCGCCATAGTTCGGCTCTCTTTCTTTATGGACAAATACACCTATACCTATAAAAATGTATCAAAATCCATTCAATTATTCTTGAAACTAGTACTTACAAGTACAGACGCACACCTTCTGAGGACTTTATTCATAATATACGATATACTTCTACGATTTTCGGAGATGTCAAGATGCCAGAATTTTGTCCCCCGGGAGTTCTTTACGTACCAGTAAATCTACCGACACGAAGCTGGCGTATTTTATGGTGGTGGTGTGATTTGTGGAGACGGTAAGGTGTGTGTGGCCGTGACCTACGAAGGAACTGTGCTGGCATTTGCCTTAGTGCGGGAGAATGGAAAACCACGGAAAACAATTCTCAGGACAGCCGATGGTGAGAACCTACCGTCCGCCTTCCGAATGTAGAGCTGCCTCTGTTAAAATGAAGCCTACTCTATTCGGCTGCATATTTGAGCACCTTCAAATACCACCGGTCTCAATCAGGATGGAACCCCTTCAAGATGAGCTCATAAAGCAGCGCTCTACCATCTGAGCTTCCATGCGCGGCTGACCTTGATGGAGACGAATGATTACAAAATCCACTTGTATAACTCAATAAAAAAATTAGAATTTTGTCTGTACACTTCACATTTTGCCTCATACGTCGTTTTTATCTCAGATTAGGTATGCAAAAGTAGAAAACAAGGTCAGTTCCATTTTTGTCTCTCGGCATGTAACGACATCACGGGAAAACTGTCGAAACACGGCATTTTAGTTGCGGGATGGTCGGGCTGTGCAGTGCACTAGACTATCAATTATTTGAGAGTATACATACAGTGGCGTAGCAATATTGAGGGGCCAAAACAGAGAATGCCAAATTCCTTCGTTAAAGTTAGCTGTATCGAAAAGCTGTTCATAACAAACGTTGTACAAATAATAACGAAGGTATTCATCGTCATTACACATTTCACACAGTTCAAAATATCTTTTGGAAAAAAATACTTCTATCTAAAATTTGTAAGCACAAAATGATATATATCTGATATACTTTTACCTTAAGAGATATTCACGATTTTCGATTTTGATTTTGTTATGACGGAAACGAGTAATGTATATGAAGACTCCGTTTCTCCACGCGACCATCCTTCACAACAATCAAAGGACAGAAAGAATAACATGCCCCATATAATTGTCTCGGATGCAAGTTGATGACGCAAGACCCTGAAGGTTACTGCAGTCAGTAGCCCCGTTATAATGATGTAGGAGCCTGGTCTTGTGTTCTAGGTGCTTGGCTGAAACGAGGGAGGTGGAGGAGTGGAGCACTGTGTCAACAGCCACAGAGAGGGCTAATAAGCAGATGCCACGACACACTGAACGTACAATGTCTGCGGGTTATTTTTAAGGAACGTGTAAAAATATTACAGAGTGCTTAACCGTTGAGGAATCACGTGCTGTATTTTCGACCGGGTATGTAAAACGTTCAACTACAACTTAGAGACAATTTCATATGAGTGACCTCCAGGTCTCCAGTATCTTGAAACATCATTCGCCTTGTGTAGCGACCACTGTTGTAAATTGATTTTGGATGGTTTAAACTCTAGACGAAATAATTCTCCAACTTGTCCGTTTCAACCGAGCGCGATTCCTTGCTTTTGTTATTCAATGATCCACATCATTCCAGAGCTAATGTAGTGGAATATTCTCACCTTTAGGTACTTCTGTTTACTGTTAGTCTACAAATGAACAGGATCGAGCTCGAAAAAGGACGTCTCGTCCAGTGAAAATGAGTGAGAATTAGGAAGCATTCACAAATAGTTGTTCTTGGAAGAAGATGATGGTGATGATGTTGTGTGACCTCCGGAGAGGCCCGGTGCAGGTCTTTCTACTTGACTCCCATGAGCAACCTGTGCGTCATTGTGTGGAGATCGTGATGATGATTAGGTAGGGAAATGGTGAAATTCGGAGTCGGTAGGCCTACATAGCCTACTCCTGTCGAATAACACCAAGGTTTAACGTCTCCATCCGACGGATGAATCACAATCAACAGTGTCATTTGTCCTTACTCCGTATGAACACTTCGGAGAGGTTTGGGGTTGAACAGAAGTTCTTGGCACACAATCTAGTGATTAGAAACTGTGTAACATCACCTCTTCTCATCCTGCAGGCCAACATTCTGGTGGTGAAATCTTTTTCCACTAACCACGGTGTCAGACCATAGAGCCTTGGCGATATCCTGACAATGACTTACTCCACGAACTTAACTCAAGAGGAGGTATGTATACGAGGGCTGTAAGTAAAGTACCGGTAGTGGCAATGTAGTCCAGACACTCGCAGGAGATCGGGTATGGGAGAGGTCAGATGGCACTGTTGTCCATGTGTAGTGTGCACTGTACGGACATCATAATTTAGGAAATCGCGTTCGAGTGCGTCAAAAGAAAGTGCTTTTCAGGAGCGTCTCAAATTCAAGGCGGCCGAGCGCCATGAGGTGAGTTTGGCGCACCTGGCGCCCTAGCTAGGAAATTGACTGCCCCTGCGGTGAAAAAATGCCAACCATTTTATTTCGCCAAGAGGCTTACCGGGAGCGTTTCGCAGATAAAGCAGCCGAGCGCCATCAGGCGAGTCCCAGCAGAGCGCACTTACTGTCTCAGTTGTGGAGCAACTTCAAACCCATTCTAATTAGAACGATATCAACCACACAGTACATACTGTACGTAAAACCTGAGGCTATGATTCAGACACAGCCCCCTCTCGACTCTTTTCATGTGCGACCATTTTTGAAGGTCCTGTGGCGACTTTCAAATCGCACTTTTGGTTTTAAACATTTTCCATATTATCATACTATTGTGTTTATAATCTGAGTAAAAGGTTAACACGCAGAAAAAGTGAAGGAAGTGAATGTTCCCTGTTAGATATTGGCACCTAACCTCTTTAATCTTCATTTTGAATCACAAATTAGCGTTAACGCACGCTCCTGAAAGGCCTTTCTTTTTGACGCTCTCGAATGCGTTTTCCATAATTTTTCGCCATTCTTCGCCCCAGAATTTCCTCAAATATTCACTCTTGGATATGTTTGACCGTATACTTGTAGAAAGCATTAATGTTACACGATAATAACTTTTTCGAGAGTAAAATGATTCCTGCACAACAGTTTTAATCTGATTTCCGTCATATCTTATACATTTGTCCAGTCATATAAGTCCAAACCCCATGACGCAACAGCTCTGGTGGTCCTTAGCCTAGTAACCTACCGTTACGACGTGACGCGTTGTCAGTAGGATGAATCCTCTTTGCCGTTATTCTTGGCTTTCTAGACCGGGAATTCTACTTCATCGTCAGATAACTCCTCTATTATTTTCACGTAGGTTGAATAGATCTCGAACCAGCTCTCAAATCAATGTAAAAATCTCTCATCGAGCTCGATGGCTGCAGTCGCTTAAGTGCGGCCAGTATCCAGTAATCGGGAGATAGTGGGTTCGAGCCCCACTGTCGGCAGGCGTGAAGATAATTTTCCGTGGTTTCCCATTTTCACACCAGGTAAATGCCGGGGCTGTACCTTAATTAAGGCCACGACCGCTTCCTTCCAATTCCTAGGCATTTCCTATTCCATCGTCGCCGTAAGACATATCTGTGTCGGTGCGACGTAAAGCAAAGAAAAAAATAATAATCCCTCGCTTGACCGCGAAAGGAACTCGGGACTTCCCGCTAACATGTGACCCCTAGACCGTGGGTCCGGCTTCATAAGCAGTCATATAGCTTTCTTAATTTTTATAACAGCTGGTATTTTCAGAAATATGAAATAATGGATTTATAAATATTAAAATGTTGTAAATATGTAAGGATTGCACTAAAACTAGAAATTTTACTAAAATGTACTTCCTTTTCTCCTACGAACGAAAGTTTCAAAATAATAAGCCAAAATTGTTACATCTGAAACATTTCAAAATTGGACTCATTTTTTTAGGCTATACAGTAATTCCGGGAATACTTGTTCTGCCTAAGGATGATCATAATAAAGTTTAAATTTCGTGACAACATGAGTAAAATGATCTAGAATACAATTTCAGTAACTGAACAACAACAGTTACTAGTTGACAGAACCATGAAGCAGGGGAAAGACTGTTTCCCACCGGGCGAGATGGCCGTGCGCGTAGAAGCGTGCGGCTGTGAGCTTGCATCCGGGAGATAGTAGGTTCGAATCCCTCTATCGGCAGCCCTGAAGATGGTTTTCCGTGGTTTCCCATTTTTACACTAGGCAAATGCTGGGGCTGTACCTTAATTAAGGCCACGGCCGATTCCTTCCAAGTCCTAGGCCTTTCCTATCCCATCGTCGTCATAAGACCTGTCTGTGTCGGTGCGACGTAAAGCCCCTAACAAAAAATAAAGGACTGTTTCCCGGGCGCGGTGCAGTACTGAAGGTGAAGGACGGACGTGTCGCCTGTACTGAAGGCATTTCTATGCTGCTACGTGGGTTTAATACTTGCAGGTAACGACCTTGGGACCTTGCACTGCAAATCTCGAGGTTCGTATTGCGGGCTGCCTATAGGCGTTTATCTAAGGATGTTCTACACAAGGCGATTAGAAGAACTGAGAAAACCACAAAACGAAGGTCGGAGAGAATGTCATGGATTGCCACCAATGAAAGAAAGAAAGAAAGAAAGAAAGAAAAAAGAAAGAAGGAAAGAAATGCAAGACTTCCTCCTGCCAGAGCAATATTGTAAGGAATGCAATGTGTTAAATCATCTTAATATTTCTGTCCCTGTTGAAGTTCTAGAAGTTATAAATATAATTCTTATACTACAATTTCCACACCCTCGGAGAGTCTATGCTGCTAACTGTGTTACACATGTGGACTGGCCCTGTTTTATGATCGTATGACCTTTCTTCTGTATGCACTATGCATGTTTCTGCGTTGGTTGGCAGTGTAGTGTATATTGAGACAAACACAAATACCCAGCCCCTGAGCCAGAGGAATTACCCTAACGCGGTTAAAATCCCCGAGCCTGCTGGGAATGGAACCTGATACTCTCTGAACAGAAAGCCTCGACGCTTAGTGATTCTTTATTAAGTTTCTGGCTATTGTACAGTTATAACAGGGGTGGAGTGCAAGTTTGTACATCTGGTAAATGAAGTTTCTTGAGCTGTGATCCGTAAGGCTCACTCAATTCATGGATTTCTGCACAGGACCACTTCATTCAGAATATCTGTGTATAAAAATATTCAGATGTTGCACCACTATTTTGGTCCAGAAGTTCGGGAACGTTTTCTGGTTTTCCGAAACCAAAGTTTATTGCAAATAACCTTTGCAAGTAACGTAGCATACGTGTGTGAGTTACTCCAAAATAATGAAGTATCATGACAAATTTTATCTCCTTAATAGAAAGCAGCGTTGTTTACGTGCTTCCAGAAAGGGATAACACTCCATTCATAGTTTTTTGGCTTCCTTCTCCCTCGTTAGTAACATTCACAGAAGGTATCATTCCCTATCCTGCATACTAGCTTCTGGTATTCTCCCGAGTACTCCGTCTTCTCAGCGTCGTCACCATTTTCATTTTGTTTTATCGTACACGCAGTATTTCGGTACAGGACCGATGGTATATACCCTTTTTAACAACAATCATCATCATCAATAATTCAGTACACATATATTCGCACCTGTTCATCATTTTAAGTTTGAACAGTTAGAATCATGTATTCTGAAATAAACATTTTCTTTGCTCGTGGTTTTAAGTCGCACCGACACAGATAGGTCTTATGGCGACGATGGGATAGGAAAGGCCTAGGAGTTGTAAGGAAATGGCCGTGGCCTTAATTAAGGCACAGCCCCAGTATTTGCCTGGTGTGAAATGGGAAACCACGGAAAACCATCTTCAGGACTGCCCGGATGCAAGCTCACAGCCGCGCACCCCTAACCGCACGGCCAACCTGTCCAGTGAAAGAAACCGTTAGTTAACTGGTGTTCATCATGCTTTTCATTTTCCAGCTTAACGGATGTGGAGTTATGCCCCTATAGACATATTCGTAGAGGTATTTGACAGTTCTTTTTAAGGGTCTGTGTTGGTATAGGCGTTGAATTTCTTTAATAATAATGGATTATGCAGAACCACCCATCCATTGCCAATGTCAAGCTGGCCTGCTTCAACAGGAGTCATGTATCTTTTTACTGTACGTAGGCTAGTAATGTATTCTTCAGTTATTTCTCTGAAATCCTTTGGGTCATTTTACAACAAGCACCTTCCTTCATTCGTGGCGAATGTTCATGAATGTGTATTTTATTACGAAGTGGAAAATGGCTTGGGTTGATATTCTTACCTCTTTAACAGATATTTCAGCTCTTACATGTTTTTCCAAGTCATTCCTTGTGGAAGTTACCGAACCTGAATCCAATCTAAGGAAAACTTGAACATGCTGTAGCCTTTCTTTTTGTGGGATTTTATTATAATCTTATGATGGTAACATTATTGTTTGCTACATGTGTGTGATATGTATTGACATATAAAGAGCGCATCTCAGCAAAAGTAACTTATCTACGGTTCGACAAAATGATGATCACCAACTTAGTATCGAACCAGGGAACTTCGAACAAGAGTCCTTTGCGTTAACCATTTAGTTATACGTGCTTCGCTGAAAATTGTTGGAAAGACGCAGCCTTGATAGTTTCCAGGCTAGCGCGACGTCCAAAGTAAAATACATTTCGTTGTCTTAAAAGAAATAGGAGTTTTCCTGAACAATTTTCCAGAAACTACTACAAGGTCCAACTGAGATTCTTGACCGATGGAATAAACATTTCGAAAAATCTCCAATGAAGAATTCCTACATCCACCAATACCAACAGTAAATTCTGTGTATGGTGCAGCTCCACCCATCACGGTTGCTGAAGTAGAGGTCGCCATTAAGAAAATGAAATGGAAAGGCAACTGGACCGGATGACATTCCATCAGAGGTGGGAAGATGCCTGGACCACAAGTAGCTACGCTCCTGGCAGACCTATTCAACAAGGTCGTCGGCTTACCAGTGTTGCGATTCCCATCTGGAAAGGAAAAGGAGAGATCAGAGGCTTCTCCAACCATCGACCAATTTGTCTGTTTTGTCATACAATGATCTTCGAGCGTGTCCTAGACGCACGCCTTCGTGACATAGTTCGCATTGTCCCAAACCAATGTGGCTTTGTGAAAGGAACGGGAACGCTATACATGCAACACGTCTTTTGATAGAACGTCACAATGACAAGAAGAAATCACTCCACATCGCTTTCTTGGATCTCGTAAAGGACGCCTTGTTATCTTATTTGGCATGCACTCAGACTTCCTGGTGTACCAGAAGTATATTTCGGTGGATCCAGCTTCTGTATCGGAATGCCACCAGCTCTGTCCGATGTGCTGCTGGAACGTCTGCACTATTTCGCATTTAAGTTGGCGTTCATCAGGGATCGGCTCTATCTGCGCTTCTGTTCATCTCTGTCCGGTTCCATGGCTAAATGGTTAGTGTGCTGGCCTTTGGTCACAGAGATCACGGGTTCGATTCCCGGCAGGGTCGGGAATTTTAACCATCATTGGTTAATTTCGCTGGCACGGGGCCTGGGTGTATGTGTCCTCTTCATCATCATTCCATCCTCATCACGACGCGCAGGTCAAATCAAAAGACCTGCATCTGGCGAGCCGAACTTGTCCTCGGCCACTCCCGGCACTGAAAGCCATACGCCATTTCAATTTTGTTCGTCATTTGTCTCGACACCATCAGCACAGAAGTATTAACACCACACCCTTCGACTCTACTCTATGCTGATAATGTTATGGTCGGCTGTGAATCTCGTCACGATTTGCAACAACTAGTCCAACGTCGGAAAAAAATCCTTGGACAGATACGGCCTGCTACTTAGCGCCGGAAAGACTGAGTACCTGGAGTGTGGGGTACAAAGTGATGCGTTAATTAAGATCGGCGGCGTTGATATTCTCAAAACATCTCAATTTAAAGTCTAGAATCACTTATCCAATCGGATGGTGAGATGCTCCCAGATGTTCGAAGCAGAATCAACGCTGCCTGAATGAAGTGGCGCCAAGTCACAGGAGTCCTTTTTGATCGGAGGGTGCCAATGTATCCGAAATCCAAAATCTATAGAACCATCATTAGACCAGTGGCACTATATGGAACCGAGTGTTGACCAGTCACAAGGAGACATAAACAACAGCTGCATGTCATGGAGATGAAGATGATTCGCTGGCCAATGGGACTCACTAGACTAGACCACATCAGACATGAGGATGTTCAGATGGCATTTGGTGTGGCCCCAGTCCTTGAGAAAATGCGAGAGAATCGTTTGCAATGGTCTGGTCACATTCTACACAGAAACGGCTCTTCAGCTGCGAGAAGGGCATTACATTTTAGTCCTAAGACCACGAGGGCGACCGGAGAAGCGCTGGCTCGACACTCTGTGGGAGAATACACATCTGGCGAAAGCCTCCCGTGAAGATGCACAAGACCGCATCAAGTGGCAAAAGAAGTGCAGATCATCAGACCCTGCAATTAAGCGGGAAAAAGGCTAATACTACTACTACTACTACTACTACTACTACTACTACTACTACTACTACTAATAATAATAATAATAATAATAATAATAATAATAATAATAATAATTTTCCTGCATTCAGTTCCTAGTGCAGTATTGCGAGATCAGGCTAACGCGCTGTGGCACAATAACGTTGGTGGTAGAGGCAGGCTGGGTACAATAGTCCCATATTTTATTAACAAAAATATCATGCTATAGATTTGTAAGAATTCTGTTCGTGTTAAGCATTCGTAAGTTCCTAAAACCGTAAACTATTCTTAAAACTGATGGCTGGTTGACGTCCACCTGGAAGAATGGCATATTTATACGGTAGTCATATTTCAATAATGACGGTCTAAGAATACGCACGGAGCACATTTTATACCTAAAATAAAATAACTCCAAAAACAAGAAATTAAGGACTTTTTCCAGCACTATTCAAATGATTTAGAAAATTTTGTTGCAAACCGCATCTCCTAACTCATTGTAGTTCCAAGCTCTCATTCGGGAGACGCGTGAGTTTGAACCCCACTGTTCGCTGTCCTGGGAAAGGTTTTCTGTGGTTTTCCATTTTTACTTTCAGGAAAATTTCGGGGCACTTCCAATTCATAGACCACAACCGATTCATTACCTTCATCTCCATTAGCTCCCCAAGTGACGTCGGTGTCAGGAAGGGCATTCGGCCGTAAAACATGCAATATAAAATCATCTCACCTCGTACCCGACCCCGTAGCAAGAAACGGAACAGAGGTAGACAAAAATATATATATATATATATATAATTAGTCTTCCACCACTTTTTACTCATCCTAGTGGGACTCGGGTACAAACTGCCACACATGCTGACTCGGCCGTGTTTTAAGGCCGAATGCCCTTCCCTTACGTGTGTCCGCCTTCGTAGTATTTAGCGTTATCAGCTGCCGTCCTTCGAGGTCTGGGTTCGATTCTCGTACCAGTCGCATTGGCTGGTATGTGGTTATACGTAGGTACATGCAGGTACAACTGGGGTTGTGCATGAAATGAGCTGTGGCACCTCGAGGATAAGAGGATACCAGTTTATGTTCAGTTCCGTAGCTAAATGGCTAGCATGCTAGCCTGTGGATAGATTGGTGGCTGGGTCAGAGATGTTAACCTTCACTCGCTAATTCCTCCGGCTCGGGGAATGGGTGTCTGTGCTGTCTTCAATATTAGACATCGTGCTAGGTAGGGATCTATCCTCACAAATGCACAGTTCGCCCACAGGCATGAAATAGAAAGCCTTTTCGGAATCCATACGTCTTTATTATTATTATTATTATTATTATTATTATTATTATTATTATTATTATTATTATTATTATTATTATTATTATTATTATTATTATTGCGTTTTTCTGTTGTGATAGCTAGTGTGGCGTGTTGTATGTATACGAAGAGGTGTGTGTTGGGACAAAGTACTTGAGCCAGAGGAATTAACCAGACGCGACTAAAATCCCCGACCCGGACGGGACTCGAGTCCGAAACTCACTGAACCGAAGGCCATAATACTGACCATTCAGCCAAGGAGCCGTATGTTTAAAGATATTAACATTAATATTGTCCACCTCTGTGGTGTAGTGGTAGTGTGATTAGCTGCAACCCCCGGAGGCCCGGGTTCGACTCCCAGTTCTGCTACGACATTTGAAAAGTGGTACGAGGGTTGGAACTGGTCCCA
The DNA here is from genome assembly GCF_040414725.1 of Anabrus simplex. Taxonomy (NCBI): domain Eukaryota; kingdom Metazoa; phylum Arthropoda; class Insecta; order Orthoptera; family Tettigoniidae; genus Anabrus; species Anabrus simplex. The sequence goes on along the minus strand of NC_090267.1, from coordinate 273,358,291 downwards.
CTCAGCCTCAGGAGGTCAACTGAGTGGAGGGGATTTGATTCCAACCTCAGCCATCTTCGATGTGGTTTTCCGTGGTTACCCACTTCTTCTCCAGGCAAATGCAGGAATGGTACCTAACTTAAGGCCACGGCCGCTTCCTTCCATCTTCCTTGTCTATCCCTTTCGATATTCCATCCCCCAATAAGGCTCCTGTTCAGCATAGCAGGTGAGAAGGTCGCCTGGACGATGTACTGGTCCTACTTCCCAGTTTTATCATTCCCGATCCAAAGTGTCACGCTCCAGGACATTGCCCTTGAGGCGGTAGAGGTGGGATCTCTAGCTGAGTCCTAGGGAAAAACCAACCCTGGAGGGTAAACGGATTAAGGAAGAAAGAAAAAATAATATTAAAAGCAAAATTAATCCGGAAGAAAGGGATTATTCTTATTGTGAAAGGCAAATAAATCTAGAAGAATAGTATATTAGAAGAAAACTTGACGACGTATGACCGTTTACAGTTAAAAGTATACTGAAGTAAATGAAAGATTTCCCCACAGACTCCTTATGTTGCATTGAGGTTCAGTAGGTCAGTATCGACCAGGGACCGTCGCGTCCACTGGCTAGCAGGTGTCAAGTTGTGTATCAGTGAAAGAGAACGCAATTACAAGATGGGATGTACAACATCACTGCTACCTGAGAGCTGGAGTGAGATTTATGAACACAAGAATAACAAGTCATATAATGAACTACAACATAATAAGATAGGCAATAAAGCCGTGCTCGGTTCACCCTGAAGGACGTGGGATCGATGCCACGAAGAGAAGAAACGAGACTTCGACGACCCTGTGGTTCACACACTTACTAGTACCTTAATTCCTGCCGAGTGTAGAGCTATATCGCATTTAGGTCTGAGGTTACGGATAGTGGAAGCCTGTAACTTCCACTCCTCCAGGCGCCTTTACGGTTTTTACATAGTAAGAAGAGATTTATTTATGTAATCGTATAGCGACTTCACAAATAGATACATTTGTACATCTATGACTACCTGTCAGCGTTAAACGTGAGATAGAGCAGGCCGCTACGATTTCAGGAGTAGGAAAGCAGGGGACAGTGCTGGAAGATTCGTTAAGTGTGAAATGAGATCATTTGGCTATATCTTATGACAACTTTCTAATGGTCTCTAAATTAATACGATGGTGATATTATTTAAACTAGCAGTTTCCCGCTGGCTCCACCCGCAATGTACAAAGTATGCTGTTGTTCGTTGCTATCCTCACGGATGTATTTGCAAAGATTCGAGTTAATGAAATAAAGCACATAATCTGCTGTGGTAACAGAATGTAATATTATGTCAACAAAACACCTGAAAATACATCACACAAAGAAATTGAATTAAACGTTCCTTGGAACAACACTACGCGCCGAACTGTTAAAACGTCCTTCAAAGATCTTCGTCATGGACACAAATGTACTCATAACTTTTCTCAGAAACGACATATTTAAGTAGTTATTACCTCAAATAAAGCGCTTGATCTACTGAGTGTTTTTAGACCAAAACGAACTGCGTACGTCAATTAGAACGAAAGATATGATTGCTTCAATGAGAAAAAAATTGAAGAAATAAGACGTCAAATTGAATGTGCACTCATAACTTTCCTCAGAATAAACCAATTCGAATAGTTAAGAGCTGAAATGAAAGACCTTGATCCACTGAGTGTTCTTCGGCCAAAACGAACTTCGTACCTCAATTAAAACTAAAGATATTATTGCTTCAAAGAGACAAAAAAAATGGAAAATCAAATAATTTGAGGAAGGCAGACATTAAGTGATTTATGGTACATGATGACAAATCTGTGCATGAGTAGCTTTCAGTTAAAAAAGAATGAAGGAAATCGATCGTATAGAATGGCCGGACTGACCGACTTTAGTTTTCATAAAAAAATGTAATATATAGATTAGCAGTCTTCCGCTGGCTCCGCCCGCAATGTGCAAAGTATGGTGGTGTTCGTTACCCTCCTCACGGATGTATTTGCAAAGTTCCGACTTAATGAAATAAAGCACATGATCTGCTGCAGAATATCATGTCAACAAAACACTTGAAAATACATCACACAAAGAAATTGAATTAAACGTTCCTTGGAACAACACTACGCGCTGAATTGTTGAAAAGTCCTTGAAAGATCTTCGTCATGGAGACAAATGTACTCATAACTTATCTCAGAATTTAGCAATTTAAGTAGTTATTACCTCAAAAGAAAGCGCTCGGTCCACTGAGTGTTTTTAGACCAAAACGAACTGCGTACCTCAATTAGAACGAAAGATTTAATTGCTTCAATGAGAAAAAAATGTTGAAGAAATGGGACGTCAAATTGAATGTGCACTCATAACTTTCCACAAAATCAACCAATTTGAATAGTTAAGAGCTGGAATGAAAGATCTTGATCCACTGAGTGTTTTTAGGTCAAAGCGAACTCCGTACGTCAATTAGAGCCAAAAATATGATAGCTTCAAAGAGACAAAAAATTGAAAAATCAAATAATTTGAGGAAGGCGAAAGTTTAGTGCCTGATGACAAATCTGTGCATGAATACCTTTCAGTTAAAAAATGAAGGAAATCGACCGGATAGAATGGCCGGACTGACTGACTTTAGTTTATTCAATTTTTTTAATATATAGATTATACCGACGACGTTTTTACGCAAGAGTAATAAAAGTGCATTCTCTCCGACTGGTTGACAGAAGTTTCCTAGCAATAACAAGTGAAGTTCCGTGTACGTAAAGCACTCTATACTTGATTCACTCTTTATATCCTGTACATTTCTCTTTCTTCTTGTGTCTCGTATGTCCTTCAGTAGGACACATTAATGAAACGCCAGATGATATCATTCATCAGTCTTTCAATAACAAAACTCCTATAAACAACCATAGTTTAGCTTCAACTTCATAATCATATCATTGTGAACTTGTGGCGGCGATTACATGTCAACACAACGACTTAAAAAAAAGTTGTTCTGCGGTGACTATTTAGCTCTCTTTCCCCCCATTTCTTAGTACTTTAACATCTTAACTCAAAACTTGAGGTATTTCGGGATTTTATTTTTTACAAAAACTTAGCTCCGAAAATATTCGAGCAGTATGCAGAAAATAAACAGCAAACGTTTTATGCACCTAGTTACTAAACAAGCCACAAGGAGGCAAATAAGTTCACTTTTACTTTTCGAATTCTTAGAGACATTCCTGTCACAGTGAAACACGGAAGAAGGCGAGAAGCCAAACAAGGGGACTGTGGCGTAGCTTTGTGTACGTTTCCTTGCTTTAAGGCATATCATACCGTAACAAACATTATTTAAAAGTGATTTACGCAGGATTTTAGCAGAGCATGTGTTTGTCCGACTCGTTGGCTGAATGGTCAGCGTACTGGCCTTCGGTCCCGAGTTCGATTCCCGGCCGGGTCGGGATTTTAATCGCTTCTGATTAATTCTTCTGGCTCGGGGACTGGGTCTTTGGGTCCGTCCCAGCACTCTTCTCTTCATATTCACACAACACACTACACCACCAACCACCACAGAAACACGCAATATAGGGTTGGCGTTAGGAAGGGCATCCGGCCGTAAAACAGGCCCAACTCCACTACACCACCAATCACCAAAGAAACGCGCAATATAGGGTTGGCGTCAGGAAGGGCATCCGGCCGTAAAGCAGGGCCAAGTCCACATGTGAGACGCAGTTCGCACCCGCGACCCCACGGATGTGAGAAAAGCGGTAGGAAAAGAACATAGCAAAACATGTGTTTCGTTTTTAATTGAATATAAATATATTTAAATATGTCTTGTTTTCTTATTGCATTTCTTCATCGTATTATTTTTACAACTTTCCGTGGTAACTGTTCACGAGATATTCACTGCCGAATGCATTTCACAGAATTTATATTTATTTTTAATAACAACTAAGTTAAAAAAATAAGTAGGTACTTTTAAAAGATGCCTAACATTTATACGTTTCATTTAGAAAATTATATTAATCCATAACATTTGTTTATAAGAAATATTAAATCTCATCAGTAAAAGAGTGGATATTTTTGCCCGAACAAACATAAAAGGAAAAACAAGAGAATAAACTTTTGCATTTAATTGAGAATAAAGCGAACGTCGAGACTTCAGTTCTATGAATCATATATAAGTAATAATGGCAGTTCGCAGTAATATATTTTTTTTTTTGCTAGTTGCTTTACGTCGCGCCGACACAGTTAGGTCTTATGGCGACGATGGGACAGGGAAGGGCTAGGAGTGGGAAGGAAGCGGCCGTGGCCTTAATTAAGTTACAGCCCCAGCATTTGCCTGGTGTGAAAATGGGAAACCACGGAAAACCATCTTCAGGGCTGCCGACAGTGGGGTTCGAACCTACTATCTCCCGAATACTGGATACTGACCGCACTTAAGCGACTGCGGTTCGCAGTAATAAAGGGGGAAACTGGGGAGTAGTGTGTCGACCCTCCGCACCTAAACCCTGCTTTCTACACCCAAGCCTGATAAAGCCGTGCTCGCAGCACCCGGCTTATTTACGCTGCACTGAAGTCATGAAGATCCCAGCGTCAAAATTCATCGTAATCAGCATCACTACGGACAGAAATACTTTGAAAGAGTGCCACATTTCAAGTATCTAGCATGCTGACGAACACAAGAATTGGATCCACATGTAGAAATTAAAACCAGAATCAGCATTGCAATGTATGTCCTTGAAACTGAAACATTTTGTGTAACCTTGATCTTCGATTCGCAACTCAGCGTCTTTTGAAGTGTTATATGTTATCGCTAGGGCCGGAATCTTATGTAATTACATATTTCATTCCTTTACTGTAGACAACTGAAAATGTCGGCGAATTGCAGTTCTGATATGTTTATTCTTGGGATTCATTTTACACATTTTTACATATTCTTAGAAATAACACATATTTTACATATTATGTGAAGAATGTAACATTTTTGTACATACAGTATCTAAGTGATAAAAATCATTGTTGTCCGTATTGAAGATACTGAATGTAGGATGCTAAATGGTTTATTTTGTCACCTATTCAATACATCTCAATTTTACATTTAGGAATTTATTATTAATTCCGCTTGAGACAAGTTTCGCCCTTCATTGAGGGCATCATCAGTCAAATTACCTCCTCAAGGCAAAAATCAGGTACCTGATTAGTATTTAACATGCACAAATTAATACACATTACAATGGGAAAATTAAGTACGAGAAACTCTTGTACAATGGTGATGGTTAAACAATATAAGTTTAAAGAATAAGAAGTCGGCACCAATGCTTAAAATTGCTGGGTAATTATAGCAGAGTTCAGCAGTGGTGCTCTGAAGAATAATTGATGCACTCATAGGAAATTATAAAGTTTATAAAATTATTTACAGTATAACAGTCGGGAGGAAAGGGTATAGTGCTCAGCGTCAATGTTTTTTAACAAAAATTACTGCCAATGGTTGGTAACTATACAGTAAATTTACATTATCCCATTGAACAGTTGAGAATTCACAGTTTATATACATATTTACAAGAGAGCAGCTTGGTGAGCATCAATTATTCTTCAGAGCACCACTGCTGAACTCTGCTATAATTACCCAGCAGTTTTAAGCATTGGTGCCGACTTCTTATTCTTTAAACTTATATTGTTTAACCATCACCATTGTACAAGAGTTTCTCGTACTTAATTTTCCCATTGTAATGTGTATTAATTTGTGCATGTTAAATACTAATCAGGTACCTGATTTCTGCCTTGAGGAGGTAATTTGACTGATGATGCCCTCAATGAAGGGCGAAATATGTCTCAAGCGGAATTAATAATAAATTCCTAAATGTAAAATTTATATGTATTGAATAGGTGACAAAATAAACCATTTAGCATCCTACATACAGTATCTAAGTTTTATTTTTCAGACTCTAGTAAAATCATTGTCGAATTTCCTTCCATATAGACGATATTTCAATTGCTAAAGTTGGTTTAAGAGAATAGTTCCTTTAAAATGGCGATTTCCAATCCTTTGCCTGTGAAATACAGTATGTCCGAGTGTCTCACCTCTATCTCTAATCTTTTCTCGGAATCTGGGGTTGTGATGGCTGACGAGTGGTGTTCTGTTTAGCCTGTTAACTTATGCGAAGTGCACTTGTTTAAAATGGCTCCAAATACATCCAGTCTTGCGTCAAAACTAAGATCGTGGTCGAGTACTGAGGAATATTTGATGAAGGACGGGAAAGTGGCAATGTGCCAAGTGTGTAACACGACCACTGTACATTGGAGTTCCATGAAATCACAACTTGACCAACATTAACGCAGTGCATTGCGCACGAACAATAAACATCGTGTGTCTTCTAAGCAGTTAATCTTAACTCAATTTTTTAAAACTAAATAATTTATTTTGAACTTTTAAAGATTACAGTTGGTTACATTTAGTTCAGAAGTATTAAATTTCTGGCAGTACCGGGAATCGAACCCGGGCCTCCGAGGACGGCAGCTAATAACACTAACCGTTACGCTATGGAGGCGGCTCAAATGGGCCAGTCAGGTTCAAAAAGTGAGATTTTTAAAATGTATGTGCCGGGCAATGAGACCTGCAAACACTACTTTGGAACGAACTTCAGGTGCCGGAATATCGTTCATTTCTTGAAAAGTATTGCAATAGGCCAATTGCAGACGAGTCTACGCTTCGAAAGAATATCTGAACGAGTGCTACCAGTATATACTGGCATATATTCGAAGTAATATTCAAAACTCCTATATCTGGATCGCAGTAGATGAAACGACGGACACCGGGCGAGTTGACCGTGTGGTTAGGGGCGCGCGCAGCTGTGAGCTTGCATCCGGGAGATAGTGGGTTTGAATCCCACTGTCGGCAGCCCTGAAGATGGTTTTCCGTGGTTTTCCATTTTCACACCCGGTTGTACCTTAATTAAGGCCACGGCCGCTTCCTTCCCATTTCCAGGTCTTTCCTATCCCATCGTCACCGTAAGATCTATCTGTGTCGGTGCGACGTAAAGCAAATAATGAAATGATAATTCACAACCTGTTCCCAGTTATTTGACCGGGTCAGGGATGAAAGGAATGAAGCCCACTTCTAGCGGCAAGGATGGGAATTGTGCCGGCTGCCGAAGCCTATCGCACTCCTCTGGGGAAATTATTAATGAAATTAAATTATATTGGACAGTGTTGTTGCAATGAAAGATGACAGGGAAAACCGGAGTACCCGGAGAAAAACCTGTCCCACCTCCGTTTCGTCAAGCACAAATCTCACGCGGAGTGACCGAGATTTGAACCACGGAACCCAGCGGTGAGAAGCCGGTGCGCTGCCGCCTGAACCACGGAGGCTCTATAAAAGAAAGAAACGGTAGACGGCTTGGGAAGGTGTAGGTCTATGTATTGCCAAACTTACTGTTGGGAAGCTGGATCCAAACGTCTCTCCAAGTCACACATAATCTGTTCGATACTAATCCTGGAGCAAATAAAGCATGCAACAATAAAATTGCATGATTTGTGAACGATGGGTTGAAAGTTACTTAAAGCCACTTTAAAATAATATCAACATTCCATGTATCAACTAGTGAACGGCTCAAAAATTGTTGACTGACGATCACTAAACTTCATTTGAATTTCTTATGGTCTGCACTTCCCTATGCTTGCCACCATTTATAATCAGGCTGAGCTGCACGACGCTAACCGCACGACCAATTCGCTAGGTACTTCTTCTGATGCTGCGGCCTATATGTTGAGAGCCGCTAAAACCTTGCATGATTTTTTACCCAAAAACTGTTTATTTCATACGTGTATCACAGAAATTACAACGTGTCGCTCAAGAAGTTTGAAGTAATTTTACGATCGTAAATAATTAATTTGCGCCAACAAAAAATGTATTTGTGAAATCCACAATGAGAGTTCAATATTATAAAGGACATCTACGCACGTTCCCTCGCCACTTGAGCCTATCTTAACACGATGGGGCACTTGATAACAAGCTGTTAGTTTTACAATGAACATTTTGAAGCTGTTAAGTCACTCGTAGATTCATTTCCTCTCGAGTCGGTACGGTAGTATTCGTACGCGATTCTCACAATGCATTCAGTGAACAGTGTGTAGTCAGCAATATTGCACATATTCAGAGCAATTTTACTTGGACTGTACAGAGCATTACAAAACTTAAAAATTCCATGACAATTATGGAGAATGCTAAATTTAAACTGAGTAGTACCATGCAGGACAAATCGGCGTCAGTGTTTCTAACGAACTCAATGCGGTTTTGGAACGACATTCATTAAGTTTTCCATCTGTTTGCAAGATCATTTATGGAGAACAAGAAGAGTCCCCGGAAGATATTTCGATCAGCAAGTTTTTATCTTTCAAAATATGCATCGGTGACCACCTGCGATGCTGAACGGCCCTTCTCAGCCTACAAGATAACTTTATTGTATCAGCACCAAAACATGGAGAAGTACTCTGTGACTTAGTGCGTATCACTCATTGTGTTACTTAATGGGGGGATTAAAGACACATTCTATATTAATTTTATTTAGTCACATTTGATTCTTTTCATTATCAGGAGGGCATGAGGGCAAGACGCGGTCTAGAAAGCGAAGAATAACGGCCGAGAGGATCCGTCGTGCTGACTATACGAACCCTCGTAATCTGCAGGCCTTTGAGCTGAGCAACGGTCGCTTCGTAGACCATGGGTTGTTGGGCCATGGGGTTTTGGTTTTTTATGAGGGCAAAAGGAAAATAGCTACAATAAAACCTTCTATAATATACTTCGCGATTTACAGTGCTTAACACTATTTTTAAATATTTGAAGTATTTTGAAAATGCCTTTAATTTGATTATTTAATAAGCAACTATACTTAATGTAAAAATTAGAAAAGTGCAGAATATGAAAATAATCTAGAGCAACAAAGATAACTTTATCGTAAAATATGAAAGTGTTTAAAACAATTTTATTGTCTCGTGTCATAACCGTGGGTCATATACGAAGATTGTGTATACTTTATATATGAAGAATTTTGTAAATTTAATGCATTGATACTACTAAATATTTCGTGAATATGATAAACTGATTATATATTTTGTGAATATTAAATATTTAATTACACATTTCACTGATATTTACTACATTTTATGTACATATTTTACACTTGATATCACATCAAAATCCGCGCCCTAGTTATCGCTGCTTCTCTACGGTGTCGAAGGATGGACGCTAAATGCTTCGTAAATGAACAGATTGTAAAATGTGGGAGTATCGGAGAATGTTCAGGATCTCACAGGTAGATCACGTTAATGACGAGAAGGTACTCCGTCGTGCCGGCAAAAATGAAATCTTGACCCCCTCGAAACTCAGGAAAGCAGTCTATTTGATAAGCTTATTTCCAAAACGTACCAAATCTGAAAAATTCGAAATGTGATAATGATGATGGACATTCGTTGGTATGAAGCTCCATAATATGAAAGGAAAATAAATCGTCAAACTAGCCCAAGCCCATGTCAAAAAGAGGCGTTGAAAATCACGTTTGATGCCAGTAAATACGAAATCCCACGAGGAGACTTGGCCAAAACATTTCGTATCCACGTAGCCAATGAGGAGCACGCGACCAGCAGCAACAGGACACTTTGTTTAATTTACATTGTTTTGTTCGATGATTTAAGTAGTCTGCGTCTTCAGTGTAAAGAATTGAATTCTAATCATTGTATAATTTAAAACAGTCCGTTTTCTCATGGCTGCAGTGAAATTTATGGCTTACAGATAGAAGTATTTAGAGTTTCAGTTCCAAAAGTACCAAATGCACATTTTTTCTTGAATATTTCTTAAACAGCAGATATTTCAAGAGAAATACGTTGTAAAGTAATACCATTATTATATCTGAACTTAATAAAAGTTCTACAACGAATTGTCCGTTGACATTTTAAACTCCGAGAGATTTTTTCTTCTTCCTGAAAAACTTCACTTTTGGATTTGGTACATTTTGGAAATATGCTTCTCATTTCGGTCACGTCTTCCGAAATGAACAGATTCGCTCCTTTTCAATTCAAACGAGAATCTTTTAAGCGCACTAACGTACGCAGTAGGTGAGACCGTGAATCGCGCACACTAACATGTGTGTTTACCTAAACTAAACTCACCTAACCTTATATACACTCATGTACATGAAAAACAGAACACCTTGTAAGACTAGAGATAGGAAGTTCATATTCGCAGAACTAGTATGTTCTGAAGAAATGATTAGCATTTGAACCATGTCGCCCCTCAGGTTCAGAGTCCACATCGATATCTCGCGCACCACTACCGACTGGTAAATTGTGCCTGCGGCCCTCTTTGTCGCTATAAACCGAAGGTAATGGATCGGTGTGACTTGAACAGACGAGCAGGACGCCTTGCAGACGTATGCGAGAGCCGTATCGTCAAATGAGTGTGTTTGAAATAGGGTGCATCGGCATTATTGGCATGAGAGAACGTGATGCATCCATCCGGGAAATTGCTTCTCGTGTGAGACGAAGTGTGCTGTCAGTGCAACGGGTAAGTACAGAATGGTTCACAGGAGGCCGTAGAACACGACGAGATGGGTCTAGTCGCACCACCCAGACCAACCCCCGAGAAGATCGGCACCCCATCCGAATGGTATTGCAGGACAGATCTGCGTCATCCTCGGCTCTGGCGCAACAGTGGCACAGTGTAATACATCGTACACTATCAGGAGTGACAGTCCGTCGCTACGTTCTGAGTTACCGGTACGTCGTCCACTTCTCCGCCTGCCTTTGACTAATGTGCATAAACATCTAGACTGCAATGGTGTATGGACCAACGTCACTGGGGACACGAAATGCAGCAGATAGTGTTTTCAGACGAATCCACGTTCTGTTTGTTTGAAAATGATGGCCTTATTTTGGTTCGCCGCAGACAGGGGGAAAAGCATCACACTGATTGCATTTGCACAAGACATACAGCGCCAACTCAAGGCCTTATGGTGTGGGATGCTATTGGGTACAACCAAAAATCACAGCTGGTGCTTTTTCAGGGCACTGTGACAAGTTTGACCTACGTGAATGACATCCTGCGATCCGTAGCCATACCCTTTCTGCACGACCCCAGCCGTCATATTTCAGCAGGACAATGTGCGACCACATATTGCTACACGAACACGTTGTCACATGATGTTAGACTGTTGCCCTGGCCCGCCCGATTACCGGACTTGTCGCCAATCGGTAATATGTGGGGTACGGTGAAACGACGGGTGAGGCGTTGTGACCCAGTGCCAACAACCAAAGATGAACTGTGGAACGAGGTGAATGCAGCATGGATGTCTATACCCCAGGACGCCGTGCGCGCTTTATACGCGTCGATCTATCAGGCATGGAACAAGTTATCAGTGACCATGGAGGACCGAGTGCCTACTAGGCAACCTAGGCGACTGAAATGCTAATCGTTTCTGCAGAACGTAGTAATGAATATGTCCTGTGAATATGAACTTCCTATTTCTGGTCTTTCAAGGTAGTCTAATCATGAGTTTATATAATTATAATGCTTGTATTTCTTTGCCGTGTCTCCGTTACGTAATCCATGCCAATGTCCTTGGCAGATTGCTAACACACCACACACAATAGGCACAGTACGTACATCACATGAACTGAATGAAACATTCTACGAAGCATTTGTCCACTGACGTTGAAAGATACCTGACTATAGATGGTGCGCTTCGAAGTTTATACGAGGTTTGGGGTGTAAGTCATAGCAACTATTTTTTCCTCATATTTACACGGTGCTGCCATACCGTGATAATATGTCCGGGAAAGCATGACACTAATAGCACATGGGCACAGCACGAGGTGGCAGAGAGTTCGACAGGTACCACCAAGGTCTATATACACAGGTAAAGGCACGAATGTTACTTATGGAGCCGCCATTGTGTGACTCAATTTGGGCGTTCCCTACAGCATGTCCTTGTTGCATGTAGTCGAGTTTCGGATTTTAAAAATGTATTTAAGAACACAAAAGCTGTTAAAATGTGTTTTATTTGCCTCGGACTACATGCATTTAATAGCTTTTCTATCGTATCGTATCGTATTGTATCGTAATCTGTTTACCCTCCTGGGTCGGTTTTTCCCTCGGACTCAGCGAGGAATCCCACCTCTACCGCCTCATGGGCACTGTCCTGGAGCTTCAGATTCTGGGTCGGGGGATACAACTGGGGAGAATGATCAGTACCTCGCCCAGGCTATGCTAAACAGGGGCCTTGTGGGGGGATGGGAAGTTTGGGAGGGATAGACAAGGAAGTGGGAAGGAAGCGGCCGTGGCCTTAAGTTAGGTACCATTTGCCTGGAGGAGAAGTGGGAAATCATGGAAAACCACTTCCAGGATGGCTGAGGTGGAAATTGAACCCACCTCTACTCAGTTGACCTCCCGAGGCTGAGTGGACCCCGCTCCAGCCCTCGTAACACTTTTCAAATTTCGTGGCAGAGCCGGGAATCGAACCCAGGCCTCCGGAGGTGGCAGCTAATCACACTAAACACTACACCACAGAGGCGGAGCTTTTCTATAACCTGCGAATTGTGACATAATGGTAAGATATTTTGCCATCTATAAGAACTTGGGTTTCATAAATTGTGAACAGTTGAATTAAAACCATACTATATGGCAAAATTATCATAGGCCCTAATATTTTTTGAGATAGTAGACATAATTTAGGGAATCTGAACGTGGACAAAGTAGTAAAGTGTGGACGGTTAAAAATAAATAACATATGGGTACGCGGGAGGAGCCGAAATAAAAAGGGTATGGAATCTGGCCGTAAACTGCTGATAGGAAATTACCTCAGTTGACAACCCGTTTGGTAGCCTAAAACAACATTATTAAAATCAATATTACAGCCAGAAATTTAGGCTATATTCATAATAACTGGTAAACATGCAAATATTAGAAAACTGCTGTGAATGTTCTGTTGGCTGCCACTTATAAAGTCGGCAATTCTGCACTCATTTTGCCTCCTACCCTTATCTCTCGGGAAACTAAATAATCTAGTCCCTTTAGATTAACTTTTTACAATTTCAGCCAGTAGCCTAATTTAGGGCTCCTATGCATAAATAAAGTAATATAATGATATAATGATATAATGATCAAAGAAGTGTGGACAGTTAAAATTAAATAATTACATATACGTTAAGGCCTACAACGACAACAAATATTACAGCAGGCTACATTCCTAGTAACAGGAAAACATGTCAATATTATAGGACTGCGATACATTATAATAGCGTGTCCGCCTACGCAGCGTAATGGTTAGTGTTATTAGATTCCGTCCTCGGGGTCCGGATACGATTCCCGGTACTGCCAGAAATGTAAGAATGGCAGGAGGACTGTTATGTTGTCACCTCCACTGGGGATTTGCCTGGAAAACGGGATGGGGACACGAGTTCACTATTATAAGAGAGTGAAATACATGTTATATAATGAAAAAAATGTTTAATTACACCTGCAATTGTGTACGGTATGTTTATTTTAGACTAATGGGCCTATCACCTTGCAAAATTAATCCGATACAAAGTGACAAAATCAAAGCGTCTTATGATTAAGATTTATGATTAAGCTATTTTATTTTATGAGCAATAATTACAATATTGTTCAATTAACATAATGATGCCATTTATTTTACCAGTTCCATTTCCTACTGAAGGCAGCCCTCTTTCCTTCGAGGCCTTCCTGATACACGAGAAAGATTTCACGGGATAAGGAACGTCGAAAAGCGTAGGGATGGCATTCTATTTTAGCATCTTCCTTCCATCTACTTCGAATTGGCATTGCTTAAAATGAAGATGCAGGAAAAGATTATAACCAAGATATGGTCTGTGTAAAAAAGAAGTTTGATAGAGAAAAATAAAAAAGCAAATATGATAAACTTGCTGATTACCACTTCCTTTCTTTGTCTAGCAACAGTTATGCTAGCCTCACACAGCTGTGAGTGTTCTGTTGGCTGCCACTTATCGGCACTCATTTTGCCTCCTATTCTTATCTCTCGGGAATCTATATAATCTAGTCCCTTTAGATGAGTGACTTTTTTTTTTTTTTTTTACAATTTGGAGCGACACAATAACCCATTATAACTTTAATCTCATTGCATTCGATAATACGCGGACGACGGAAAGTAGAGAGTAGACTCAAAATGGCCGCTGTCACAAAGAATTCTGGAAGAGTGAGCAGACCTGTGTATATGGGTACCACGACAGATGATGGGACGCAGTAGTGAGTCAGGCTCCGTGCAGAATTGATGAGATTAGGGAAGAACAGCGCGCGCACATGAAACTGGCCGTTTGCTGAGGTCTCAGTGCCACAGAGAGCTTGTGGAAGCTGTGGGGAATAAAGTCCTCCGTACCGAACCGTTGCAAAATAGCTTCAGCATTTCAGCACGGACGTGAAACGAGGAGCAAAACGCAACGGTCCGGACTGATGTATCAGGTGCAGAGAATGAACATGGACAGAAGAGGGGACACTACTTGAGTTACAAGCCGAAACAATGCCATCTTTCTCCGTGACAACGCCAGGCCGCATGCAGCAGAAGCTGTGCGGAGGCAATTTCAGCGCTGGAGGTAAGAAGTACTGGAACACCTGTTATACTGACCGGACATGTCTCCATGCGAATTCGACCTCATCCCCAAAGTGAAACAACCATTGTGTGGGAGACGGTTTGAGATGCGAGAGAACATTGCTAAACCTGTGAAACAAGACACTGAAAAATTCACACATGGTGAGGCAACCGGTACCCGACGTCCCCCGCATCGTTGGCAACGTGTTGTGGACAATCTTGGAGACTATTTCGGGTGTTTACCATAAAGGTTACTGTAGTCTCCGATAATCCACGAGGATTTCATTGCTGACAGTTTCACCTAGTAAACCTACTCGACATTATCCATACATTCCACAACACCTTACACTCGCCACTTCCATCGGTATATTTCCATTTGTATGGTACATCATGCATTCGTGTAAACAAAATGGTTGCCGTGACTAATGCCCCAACCCTGTATTTCTCGGTTTCGTGGTACGCTTCGAATCCCCTTTTCTCTGGTAAAAACATTAGCAGAGTGCACTTCACGTATGCCTCGTGCGAAATGACAGATAGCGTCTGGTAACACTTGTCATAGAAGGCAAACGTGAGAGGGAGAAGATGATTATCGGCGCTAAACCTCCCACAGTCGATCGACATCTACGAAACATAAACAAGGAAAAGAAGAAGAAGAAGAAGAAGAAGTGTCAAGACCTTTTCCTGATAAAGACACATTTGGCGTACTACAATGCTGTTGAGAATCCAAAATTATGTGGAATATAGAATAAATGTTCCGGGTTTGTAGGCTGTGCTCCAAATGCGTTCCTAGCTCACTACGTTTCAACGGCTTCGAAGACAATGGACCGCAAAAGAACTGAGTTGGCCATGCGGTTAGAGGCGCGCGGCTGTGAGCTTGCATCAGGGAGACAGTAGGTTCGAATCCCACTGTGGGCAGCCCTGAAGATGGTTTATCGTGGTTTCCCATTTTCACACCACGCACATGCTGGGGCTGTACCTTAATTAAGGCCACGGTCGCTTCCTTCCCACTCCTAGGCCTTTCCTATCCCATCGTCGCCATAACACCTATCTTTTGTCGGTGCGACGTAAAGCCACTAGCAAAAACAAAACAAAAAAAGGATCACAGTCTTCGGTGAAACACTGGAAGGTAGGAAACCAATTGGACCGCGGCCTACAAACCCCGAAAATTTCTTCTATATTCAGTGTTACGCCCCCTGTGGATGGCGAAGCCAGAATGAAAATGACTTATTTCGATAGATCCTCGACAGTTCTTTTTCCCTCTTTTAGGGCCAGCAAGACGAAACACTGATACGCATAAATCGATAATTTGACTTTATCTTGGTTATCCTTCGTGAAGAATCCGTAGTCTTCCTTTCTTCAACGTAATGAACTCCAACTAGAAAACAATACTACCTGTGTGTAAATGTGCGTATGACAAAGCAGAACAATGTGAATAACAATCTCACACGAGAGCTATTAATGAACTCATACAGAAACCTTGCTAAAGTCTTCTACTGTATGTCCTACAGAAAGCTCAGTTACCAAAAATTAGCTGCGAGTTTTCACCCTGCATGCAGTGGACAAGCGCACACTCGAGTATCTGGAACTATTCAGCTATGTCCAACTGCTGCTAACTCACTGCTTTCACGCGACATATTCCAGGTTCGACTTCGGAACCTTCCAGCTAATATTTCATAAGTGAGCCTCTTATAAGACACAGATGATTTTTGCAAATTATCAAATTTTCAGTGGTGCTGTACAAGTCGGTTACCCGCAATGAACAACATTTTATGCGTATTTCCGCTAAATTTTGTTAAAAATCAAAGAAAATAAAGGAAAGAATTACCTACTAAGACAACAAGGCTTGTACAAATTGCTATTTTGTTTAACATTTTCTAGTTTCAGCCAGATAAAATGGAATACAAATGTAATGTTTTCTCCACAAAGTTGGGGGAGGCAATTCCCCCACCCTCCTTCCCCCGCCCTAATCGCCGCTACTGGGCCACAGGACTTGTCAATAGTAAAAATCTTTATCAAGAAGTAATTAGTGACAAAATGCTTGGATCACCAAAGACTGGGGTAAAACTATAACCCAGATATTTATCAGCCCGTGAAATAAAAAAAGCAAACTTTAATCCTGGACTCAGAGCTGGAGCGGGTTTCGCCCACCCTCATGTGATCAATGAGTAGCTCTTTCATATGAGAGACAGCGGAGCTGATCAAGAAAACCAAGCAATAAGGCTGAGGATGTCGTCACGCAGAGGATGTGACATTCCAGTATCTGCAGGCCATCAACCTGGGCAAGAGTCATCTTGAGAGACCGAGGCTCTTACTGCGCTGCATGGGCCACAACAATAGCGGCGACTGGGAATTAGAAGTGGAGGGGGGGGGGGGATGTACAGATAGCAAAAAGTACCCGCGATTGTGGGATATAGCGAGGAGGGGGAAGGGGCGGTATAAACATCAAAACTGAAAAAAATAGAGCTACAAAGTGGTGTTTGTTAATGCTCTCTGAGCGAATTTGGACAGAGAGGTAACGTTTGATATTTTACCAACGGTAATAATAGTCTTTTGAGATTTTGATTCAATACTACACAACAAAACTTTCACCAAAGGAACAGTGTTACACATGTATTACAATTAAACGGAAGCATGACCTGATTATATAATTACAAATCATTTAGTATTTGACTACACAATAACAGTCACTAAAGAGACTGCCAGACTGACGAATGCGCGCGGCAAGCGGGTGAATCATACCTATGTGTCCATGAACTTGTCAAAGAGTATCCCTCTGCTATCCTTCTCCACAGCATATGCAAAGTCTCCACTACTTGCAGTGGTGCTATACAAGTCCGTTACCCGCGATGAACGACATTTTGTGCGTATTTCCGCTAATTTTTGTTAATAATTAAAGAAAATAAAGGAAAGAATTAGCTACTAAGACAACAAGGCTTGCATAAATTGCTATTTTGTTTAATAATTCCTCATTTCATCCAGATAAAATGGAATACAAATGTAATGTTTTCCCACAAAGTGTGTGTGTGTGGGGAGGGGGACTTCCCCCGCCCCACGCCCGCCCTATTCGCCGCTACTGGGCCCCACGACTTGGTTTAGATACGTAAATACACTTGAACAGTGACGACATATGTTCTGTAAACAAAATTGTACTAAACAGCTACCACAAGGCCGAGTATATTTTAAACAGTAATGAAAGTTATTCTTCTAAGATGAAAAAACTCTTGAAAAGGAGCCAGATTATAAATAAAAATCTTGAGAGCTGAAACTCTGAAATAAGGAAATACAAATTAGCTTCTACCGTAACTTAAAAAATATGACAAGAAATCAGTCATAAATTACACACCCTCATGATAATTTTAAATTCTAATGTTCCCATTGTTCCATGGTTCACATGATTCAAGTGGATGACCGGAACAATTGGTTTACAGCAAACACTCTTCAAGTCCTCAGCACTGAACAGTAAAGTGCAGTGAGATATTCACTGTAACTGCCTCTCGATTACACAGTGAAAAGAGATGAAGTGCAGCTAAGAAGAGTCAAGATTGAAAAATAAATGTATCAAATATTGTTGTGTAAGTTAATTTTAGTCCGCCTCTGTGGTGTAGTGGTTAGCGTGATTAGCTGCCACCCCCGGAGGCCCGGGTTCGATTCCCGGCTCTGCCACGAAATTTGAAAAGTGGTATGAGGGCTGGAACGGGGTCCACTCAGCCTCGGGAGGCCAACTGAGTAGAGGTGGGTTCGATTCCCACCTCAGCCATCCTGGAAGTGGTTTTCCGTGGTTTCCCACTTCTCCTCCAGGCGAATGCCGGGATGGTACCTAACATAAGGCCACGGCCGCTTCCTTCCCTCTTCCTTGCCTATCCCTTCCAATCTTCCCATCCCTCCACAAGGCCCCTGTTCAGCATAGCAGGTGAGGCCGCCTGGGCGAGGTACTGGTCATTCTCCCCAGTTGTATCCCCGACCAAGAGTCTGAATCTCCAGGACACTGCCCTTGAGGCGGTAGAGGTGGGATCCCTCGCTGTGTCCGAGGGAAAAGCCGACCCTGGAGGGTAAACAGATGATGATGATGATGAAGTTAATTTTACCAAACTCATTCATATTTATGAAATGTTCAGAAAATTACGAACTCTCAGGCAGATGTTAAGTTGTAATAATTTATTTTCAGTATTAAAATGTCCGCCTCCGTAGCGTAACGGTTAGTGTTATTAGCTGCCGTCCTCGGGGGCCCGGGTTCGATTCCCGGTACTGCCAGAAATTTAAGACTGGCAGGAGGGCTGGTATGTGGTTCAAATGGTACACGCAGCTCACCTCCAATGGGGGTGTGCCTGAAAAGAGCTGCACCACCTCGGGATGAGGACACGAGTTTACTTAGTATTAAAATGTATCTTAAGTTCCGTTATGTTGTACCCTTGGAAACGTCGAAGCGGCGGTAATCTGCTCTTTGGTTTTGCCACGGCGCTCTGTAATAAAATATACTTACCTCTCGGAGACTCTCATCTGCTTGGGGTGCGATCGGTTCCGTATTATTCTTCTAAGGGAATTAAATACTACGGGTATTATCGCTACTAAATGAGAACGGACCAGATTAAATTTTTACTAATTTATTCTAATCGTAAAATTAATTAAATGTCAAAAGTTTAAGTGGACAATAAAATTATTACATTTACTCAAACTGTAAAATAACAATCAATAGTGTCGTAGTATTTTTAACCAAATGTGTCAATTGTACAAAGCTGCAACCTTTCACATTTCTCCTATTCTATTGCTGGTCTGAGGTCTTCAAACCTCATAAGGGCAACTATTTGAGGTAGAATCTGCCTTTCTAGAAGTGACTTTCTGTGGTTTCTCTATTTCAACTTCCGGAGAATGCCACGATGGGATCAATCATGCAGTCGGCGATCACTTCTTTCCCATACCATCTAGTAGAGTGAAATGGAACGGCGAAATTGACACGAAGACTGCATAATCGGTATAAATATAAAATGCATTCACACGATAACTGAGGACAGAATATTTTTTATTTTATGTTTACCTAAAAAACTGTATAGGTCTACACTGGTTTTATTTTCTTAATGATAGTTGATTATTTCAGTAGTTGAACAATCAGTGTAGCCGTGCAGGAGGTCTCTGGTTCGATTCGCGATTCGGCTGGAGTTTTAACCGCGTGTAATTAAATCCTATAACTTATGGACAGGGTGTTTGTGTTCGTCTTAATATACACCCCTTCATATACGCCATGCAGATACGTAATAGTGAGTACATCTCTCCACATACAGTAAGCGTTAGGAAGACCATCCGTCCATAAAACTGAGCCAAAAACCCATACAGTACTGACCCCAAATGAATTGAGAAAGCTTTTAGCACAGCCTCTCATTAAGAGCAAGTCGTTAGCATACTAAATTTGTACCCAACGGAACCCCCTTTCTGCCACTTCATACCTTTCAGTAAATGATTCGTGTAAACTGTAACAGTAACGCTGAAAGGCTGCAGCTTTGTACAATTGACACATTTGGTTAAAAATACTACGACACAATCGGTAGTCTAATCGAGAAACCCACAGCACGAAGATCGGAGCACTAATCGTTCTGGGGTCGATGACCTTCGATGTTAGGCCCCTTTAAACAACAAGCATCATCATCATCATCATCATCAACAACTAATAGTTCTGCCATGCAGGCAGTCAGGAATTCCGTAATGATTGACGATAATTCTACTACAAGTCCTTGACCCGTTGAGAAATTTGTACTGATTATTCAGTAGTGATGTCAATAGACTATTTCAAAGCTCTGGGCCAAAGCAATAACAAGGTCTTTCGACCACGTCCAGTTACCGGACTTTAAACAGCGTACCATTGTTCTCTGTGATAATTACATTATTTTTCATGCATAATGGACTCGCATGTCTCACTTATCACGTGCCATCTGATAATCTTTAAGTGCCGTTCACTATAGGATTCCGACTTACTGTCGTATTCTGAATAACAGAGCATCGTTGTTTCTAAGGAAACCTGAACTCTCAAGTGCATATATTTCCGCTGCAATCAATGAACGCTCATATTTACAAATCTTGAGATCGCCGGGCTGAGTGGCTCAGACGGTTGAGTGAGGCGCTGGCCTGCTGACCCAACGTGGCAGGTTCGATCCTGGCTCAGTCCGGTGGTATTTGAAGGTGCTCAAATACGTCAGCCTCGTGTCGGTAGATTTACTGGCACGTAAAAGAACTCCTGCGGGACTAAATTCCGGCACCTCGGCGTCTCCAAAAACCGTAAAAAGTAGTTAGTGGGGCGTAAAGCAAATAACATTATTATTATTAAATCTTGAGATCGATTTTGGTGATCATTGGAAAAGTAAAATTAAATGACCATCCTCTCTTTACTCAAGCCACAGGGCGAGTTGGCCGTGCGGTTAGGGGCGTGCAGCTATGAGCTTGCATCCGGGAGATAGTGGGTTCGAACCCCACTGTCGGCAGCCCTGAAAATGGTTTTCCGTGGTTTCCCATTTTCACACCGGGCAAATGCTGGGGATGTACCTTAATTAAGGCAGCGGCCGTTTCCTTCCCAGTCCTAGCCCTTTCCTATCCCATCATCGCCATAAGACCTATCTGTCTCGGTGCGCCGTAAAAGCAAATAGAAAAAAAAACACCTCAAGTCAGAAGAGGTCTGACCCTTCGAAGAAGAATGAATGTAACGGCAAAAGAAAATGATGAACATTATCTTTCTATTTCGTCCGCCTCTGTGGTGTAGTGGTTAGCGTGATTAGCTGCCACCTCCGGAGGCCTGGGTTCGATTCCCGGCTCTGCCACGAAATTTGAAAAGTGGTACGAGGGCTGGAACGAACGGGGTCCACTCAGCCTCGGGAGGTCAACTGAGTAGATTTGGGTTCGATTCCCACCTCAGCCATCCTGGAAGTGGTTTTCCGTGGTTTCCCACTTCTCCTCCAGGCGAATGCCGGGATGGTACCTTAAGGCCACGGCCGCTTCCTTCCCTCTTCCTTGCCTATCCCTTCCAATCTTCCCATCCCTCCACAAGGCCCCTGTTCAGCATAGCAGGTGAGGCCGCCTGGGCGAGGTACTGGTCATACTCCCCAGCTGTATCCCCCAACCAAGAGTCTGAAGCTCCAGGACACTGCCCTTGAGGCGGTAGAGGTGGGATCCCTCGCTGAGTCCGAGGGAAAAACCCAACCTGGAGGGTAAACAGATGATGATGATGATGATGATGATGATGATCTTTCTATTTCATTGTCGTGATTAACGTCGCAATAACAATGCGAATACTTTTCGCGACGCACGAATGGGGAAGGGCTAGGATTGGGAATGTAGCGGTCGTGGGCTTAATTAAGGTACATTCCCAGCATTTGTCTGGTGTGAAAATTGGAAATCAAGGAAAACCATCTTCAGGGCAGCCAATGGTGGGATTCGAACCTACCATCTTTCGAATGCAAGCTCACAGGTATGTGACGCGAAACACGCAGCCAACTCGCTCGGTAAATGCCAAGAAGCATTTTAAGTCGCATTTCATAAAAATCCTTCATTCTACATTATACAAAACCATAATTATGTTATTTATTACAAGAGATAGGAGAGGAATTATCAGCAATAGACCAAACATTAGTATCCATTGAAATTCAGCGTAAAAGATTTACATCAATGTTATCAGCCTCAACGGAGAATGATGGATCATGAATGGTGGGAAAAATGAAAGACTCCTTTACTACACGCCTGTTCTTCTGAGGATGGAATGGAATGAGCTGGCCATGGAACTTGGACAGGGAAGATACAAGTGGTAAACATAGTCCAAGTCGAAGCAGTTCTAAACCTCAGCTGAGTCGTGATGTCGCAGCGCACACATAACATGTAAGTTATGGGCCTGTAAAATATAATATTAATTTTATTCTATTTGAAAACTTGAACCATACAAGCTAATTTTACATACAGCAAAGAACAGTACCGGATATACAGTATATGTCTGGACTACAAATTCTATTAGCAGTCGGCAATGAAGATGTGATCAACATCACGCCCTCTCTTCTTCAGCGTGTCGAGTCCTGTGAGGACAGAAACGCCACGAGAATGTCTGCTACAGCACCTGTAATTCTATCGGAGATAAATGCGACAGGTGAAACGGAAATTCATGCGCTGAACTTCCTACACGAACATATTAATGTTGTATAAGATAGTGGATTATGGGCTCCCGCAAACTGTTTCCTGTGATAGAGGGTAAAGCAAGTGTTGGACCATTTCTATTACAGTAAACCACCGGCGTGGAAGAAATTTGTATGGAATGGAACAAAAGAGGAGAGAGAAATATATGAGGCTATCTATCTGAAACTATAACTCGGTTCATATGGAAGGTCATGCGTTCTATTTCTCACCTGAAAACTGAGAAACCTGGAAACAGATTTCAGGGGAAGTACAGTACATGGTCCTCGTGGCCATTCAGCCCACAACGACGTTTCTTTCCCAGACACAAAGGGCTAGGCACTCTATCCCACAAGGTGTCGAGGTTAAAGGGATAGAATCGGTTCGAAGCTATGACGGTACTTCTATCACAAATTTAAACAGAATTATAACGGGAAATGGTACTTGGGTTTGTTAAGAGTCGAGATGTGTAGAATCGGTACTTCCATTTCTATAGTGCTATAATCAACGGTTCTAGAAAGAAAATCGAAAATACTATCCAAACTGGTTACAAAATCGAAAGTGGGCACAAGGCTTCTTTGACACGGCGACTTACGGATGTTCTGCCTTTCAAAAATCGATCAGCCTTGGCCGGAGCCAGACAACTGTCACCTTATCAGTGTAATACTACACTTCCACACTCTTCTTGGGTCTTTTTTTATCAGTACGCTATTTCTTCCCCTAGAGATGTTCTTGTACGTGCTTGTAGGCTATACTGTTGAGTGAGCGGAGACTGTCACCCTGAGAAGTTATTTTCTTTAGTTCCAAATGTCAGTCGTCATCAGCCCACCTTATTTATAAGTCTCTTTCAGACTGTTGAGCACACTTTGTTGTGGTCGTTCGTAATAAAATATTTCTTATCTTGTTCTTTAATCCACATTTGTCCAGTACACACTTGCATATGGGACATGCCATGTGAAATCGTACAGTAAAAAGTGAGTTTTTAATTTTGAAGTAATATCTTAGAAAAATGAACTGTTCTTCTCAATATCAGCTTCCGCTGTTCAAGTCTTTATTATATTAAATATTGAATATGGTATATTTTTCCGATAGTCAGCATTTTACAGTAAAATGATGAAGAAACTCTTAAATTAATGTCTTTAAAGTGGTAAAGATAAATAATAACTGACTTAAGAATTCAGTTATTTATTAAGATGTTCTGGCAACATATTAAATTTGACTTTCTTCCCCACATTAAACGAATATTTTGAAACATCACTGCGGTTTTCCTCTTTGGTCTGGCTCCTTAGCTGAATGGCTAGCGTAGTATAAAGCATCACACTACAGACCACCACAAAAATATGCAGTAGTGAATACTTCCTCCCACCCAGGGTTGACCTCAGGAAAGGCTTCAGCCATACGACTGTGCCAAATCCATTCACAGTGCCAAGCAGAACCTAACTGGGAAAAGGCCAGGAAGAAGAAGAAGTCTGCGGCTTTCTCTTTAAAACAGGAGACGGATTCCGTTTATAAAACAAGGTATCTCCGTACAGGCCCAATTTTAAGAAAGTGAAGTTATTTATTCGCACAGAGCGCTTTGGCCGTGCGGGTGGGGGTGCGCATGTGTGAATTCGAGCCCCGCTGTCGGCAGCCCTGAAGATGGTTTTCCAGGCTAATGCTGCGGCTGAACCTTAATTAAGACCACGGCCGCTTCTTTCCTACTCCTAGCCCTGTCCTGTCCCAACGTCGCCTTAGGACCTATCTGTGTCGGTGCGACGCTAAACAATTTGTAAAATTCGTTCGGTTTTCGAAACTCGCTGCCACCCTATATGAACTGTAACCGACAGGATATTGCAAATCCCTGCGCACTTCATTTCAACACGCGTTGCGTTGCTGTTCGCTTGGTGAGTGGATACGTGCTTCTTGTGGGAGTTCAATCTCACCATAATTATCGCTGTATTATAATAAAAACTGTTGCTTCCGGGAGAATCGAAACCTTTCAAACGACAAAATACAATTAATGTACAATTATCTCAATGTCAATGTTTTATTAGTATATAATTCACGACCCTATAACTATGCCAAGGCAAATTTATTGAACTACCGAAACTTAAGCCATTGCTGTACTCAGATATTTTCCATGATAGAATTAAAGATAATTATAGTCATGATTTTTATCAATAATAATGTGCAAATTCCACACAATTTTCATTTCATTAAAAAGCCTATATTATAGGCTATATTTCGTGAAAATAAAACCTCGTGCAATTTTCAGTCTCCAAGGATAACTGAAGTATGGACCTCGGGAGTTACGAAAAATATACTGTTCTATACCTTAATACGTAGATTTCACGACCACTAAAAGACATAATGATACTTAATTTGGAGATTTTTTTTCTATTTGTTTTACGTCGCACCGACACGACGATGGGATAGGAAAGGCCTAGGAAGTGGAAGGAAGCGGCCGTGGCTTTAATTAAGGTACAGCCCAGACATTTGCCTGGTGTGAAAATGGGAAACCACGGAAAACCATCTTCAGGGCTGCCGACAGTGGGGCTCGAACCCACTATCTCCCGATTACTGGATACTGGCCGCACTTAAGCGACTGCAGCTATCGAGCTCGGTAATTTGGAGATATTAGGTCACGTAATGTTTATAATCTGCCGACGCGCTTCGATCCTGCGACCACGATCGTCTTCAGGGCAATAATAAATAATACATTGGCAACTGTCACTCCACTGTAACCAGACTCAAGCTAGAGAGATCCTGTTAGTTTTAATGATTTTTTTCCTGTGAGAGCTAATAGAGTAGGAAAATATGTCTTAAATGTTCTTGATTTTGATACTTTTCTGTATCTATTTTTAAATTTTCGAATTTTTTAAACAACCCAAGTAATTTTTTTTTGCAGTAATTTGGCGGACTTGACATAGTGTCTCATAAACTTGTGTAGTTTTGTTACGTTAGAAAAATGACAAGTGGCAGTTTGTCGTGAATGCTATAATTTAAACTCTTTCTAAAAGAACAGAAGTGTATCCTATTATTTGCACATGGTAGATAAACCTCCGTGTATTAATTAGTCTGTATCTGTACGTACCTGCCTTTCGGTCGTGGGTCAGATGAGCACTATTTTATATGTCAGAAAGCATACGGAGTACTGTCTGGGTTCACTCTTTGGCGCAAAGGTCAGCCACACGAACTTCGGCTCAGAGGGTCCCGAGCTCGATTCCCGGCCAGATCATGGAGTTTAACTCCATTTGGTTAATTCCTCTGGGTCGAGGAGTGGATGCGTACGTTTGTCTTAATAGAATACTCCCCTCACCGAGTTCCAGATCACCAGAAACTAAGGAGAAAGCATTCATTAATTGGCAATAAGACATGTAGGCTACCTATTAGAGCCGAAACCAACCGACCGATCGACCGACCAACACAATTTGCAAGAAATGCAATACGGAGTACATATCAATGTACAGGAATACTATATGTTAGAAAAAATAAAAAGTAAATAAAAAAAGGCAATCAAAACTGAACAAGATACTAAAAGGAAGATTATTACCGACTATAATAATTTTTGTCTTTCACCCGCCTGGTGGCCATGATCGTTAAGGCGTGAAGTCTCTCTGGTCTGACACCGTGGTTAACCGGTTCGAGTCCCGTTGGTCGAAAACATTTCACCGTCAGAATGTTGGCCGGCAGGATAGGACAGGTGGTGGTATACAATTTCTAATCACTACATAGCGTGCCAAAAGCCTGGATAAAATTCTAAATCTCTCCACAGTGGTCATACGGAGTGAGGACATATGACACTGTTGATGGTGTTTCTTTCGTCAGATGACGACGTAAAGCTCTGAGCAGACCGTCAGGAGTATGTGCCGGCATGGAATTTCACCCTCTCCCTTCCTACTATCATAAATCCCGTCATTCATTTCATCTCGTTAATTCCTCCGATGATGTTAACGAAAGAAACTTATGAATCCGCCCGTGCCTTCAATTCGTTAAATGGTATTTATTCAACTGAGCGAGTTATTTCATTTATTGAAATGTCGTATGGCTTTTAGTGCCGGGATATCCCAGGACGGGTTCGGCTCGCCAGGTGCAGGTCTTTCTATTTGACTCCCGTAGGTGACCTGCGCATCGTGATGATGATGATGATGAAATTATGATGATGAAATTATGATCATAATAATAATAATAATAATAATAATAATAATAATAATAATAATCGTATGGCCTCAGCTACCGTGTGCAGACATTTCAATTTGACGCCATCTGGCTGTCTGCTCGTCAATTTCGACGTTCCGTTTTACTCTAGGCCCAGTAGATGGCAGACCGAGTAAACCGAAACTCTCTTGGGCGTCTATGGCTGAGATTTAATGAATTTTGTCGGGTAAACACCAAATGTGTCACCAGAGATCTTTTACATGCCGACATCGTACGACATGAAGTGTCGAATTGACTTTATTCCGCCCATCAAAAATCCGACTGCCTCTGCCGGGTTTGAACCCGCTATCTTGGGATCCGGAGGCCGACACTCTACCACTGATGAAGACAAAACATACACCCAGCCCCCGTGCTATTGGAATTAACCAATTAAGGTTAAAATCCCCGACCCGGCCGGGAATCGAACCCGGGACCCTCTGAACCGAAAGCCAGTACGCTGACCGTTCAGCCAACGAGTCGGACATTTTATTTATTGATGGACCTGGACGTACGACATCTGGACGTATGACGACTGGACGTATACTTTCGTATGATTTTATTAACTTTATATTACCATAAACTTCCAATGTTCTCTTTAATTCCGATCTAGCAACCATTGGAAGGTTATAGTATGTATGTTATGTATGTATGTATGTATGTATGTATGTGTGTGTGTGTGTGTGTGTGTGTGTGTGTGTGTGTGTGTGTGTGTGTGTGTGTGTGTGTGTATGTACTCTTGAGAGAGGAGAATGTATGCTGTGCTGAGTGACTCAGACGGTAGGGTCCAGCTGACAGGTTCGATCCTAATTCATTCCGGCACTAAAATATGCCAGCCTTATGTTGGTAGGTGGCACGTTAAAGAACTCCTGCAAGACAATATTTTCGGCTCCTCGGCGTCTCCAAAATGCGTAAAAGTAGTTAAAACTAATAACATGAGTATATTTGAGGAAAATATTGACGTGTGTTACCATCATTTTCGTCTTTTTCTCTACACTGTTCCAATCTTTTGAGTCAGACATTTGTGTGAGTACATGCATGGTCACGAAACTTCAAATTTACTTCCCCCCACACAGCTCTTCATCCAGAAACAACACACTACATACCAACTACCATAAAATAACACAACATCCCTCCACGTAGGATTGGCGTCAGAAAGTATATTCGGCTGTAAAAACTGCGTCAAGTCCACAGGTGCGATAAATTAAAACAAGTGAGCCCATTATGGTGTGAGAAAAAGGAGATGTATTCTGGATCTTTGGTTGAATGGTCAGCATCACCACCTTCGGTTCAGAGGGCCCCGGGTTCCATCCCCGGACGATCCGCGTCTGGTTATTTCCTCTGGCTCGAGGCCTAAGTGTTCGTGTTTGTCTCAATACATATGGTCGGGAATCGAATCCGGGGAACTTTAAATGGAAACACGTAATAGTTGAAAACATCCCTCCTAACAGGGTTAGTGTCACGACAAGAGCGAGGTTATCCATCGAATTGTACCATTATTGCTGTCTTTAACTGAATGTAATAATTGTTTCAGGGTAAATCAAGAGTCAAATTAGCGGAGGATTAATGAATACCATTATTAAAACAGTGATGATGATGATGCTTGTTGTTTTAAGGGGCCTAACATCGAAGGTCATCGGCCCCTAATGGTACGAAATGAAAGAACAAAAATTGCAAAGGCATCCACTGACCAAAATAAAAATAAAATATGGCATGAAGAATGAATGGATGGACAGGAACTCAACAAAACACAAAACAAACAAACAAAAATCAGTGGATCCGACTCAATACAGATCGAAAATAACATTATTACCGACCAAGGAGCCACTTACAAAGCACAATGATGCTTGGTGTCTAAAGGGGGTGCAAAATCCACGTCTAAGGCCCCACAGAATGGTACATGTCGCGAGTAAAATAGAACCATGGTATGTGTCATGTTGGGGTATTAATCAGAAGTAGCGAAGACTCACGGTGTTCCACAAAAGATGGTACTACTCACAAGTATTGTAATACGTACAAATAACGCAGACCTATGGTGTGTCTCACACAATGACCCAACTCAGAGCCAACGCAAACCGAGAAGGTTCCCCACCTAGGTGTACTAAACACGGGCGCCGGTATTCTCGTGGTGTTCCTCACATAGTGGGTACTAATCACAGGCAGCGCAGACCCACGGTGCTGCTCATATAGCGGTACAACTCACAGGCTACGCCCAGACCCGCGGTGTTGCACACATGGGTACGACGCACGGGTACTGGAATCCACCAGGCCAGGCTTTTACTGCTACTAATCACAAACCTATTTCGTACCGAATTTAGTGGTACTACTCGCAAGTACAGGCAACCTATGGTGTTCCCCGCGTGATGGTACGATTCAAAATTAGTTTCATGGTTCTAATTCAGTCAGCCCTTGGTCGCCCCTTTTAGTCGCCTCTTACGACAGGCAGGGGATACCGCGGGTGTATTCTACATGTGCGTCCCCCACCCGCAGGGGGTAGGGTGTTTGGTCCGCGAGAGGTATTTTATTTCCCTCAAGTCCGCCGGCAAGCCGGTTTGGACCCCCCTATCCGCCACCTGGGACGCGCCACGTGGGAGTATCATCTCTCCCCCTGCTACGCCAGCGTAGCAGGTTCGTGGTTATTAAAACAGAAATGTATACATACGTACATTACCGTGTACACTAGGCATACCTACTGGAATTTACTACGTCACTGAGATTTAATATGTCTTATTCGTGAACGTCGTTGCGCAACTGAAGTTCTTGCTTTGCTTGATTATTATTTATTTATTGAAGTTTTCCGATCCTTGTCGATATGTTGACTTGTGCTCATAATTCATTCATTAATTAATATTATTATTACTGGTCCAGGGGTGAAATACATGAATTAATCTTAGGTCTTAAAATCTTCATAAAATACGCTCGATGTCCTGGCTAAAGAATGTTATTAAATCCTCGACACTTTTCACCTCTATTTTTCGGTTTGAACTGCCCGCGCTAGTCATGATGGACAAATATATCGAGAATTCAGACATAGCACTCCCATTCGTCGGTGCTAGCCCTGCATCTCAAGAGAGGAAACACAAAACGGTACACAATGCACAAAAGAAAGTAGTGTCTATAGCGAAATAATCACGTACATACGTATGTATATTTTTATAATCAAAATGGAATGTATTAATCCTCCGCTAATTTAACTGTTGACTTACGTGAAAGCAATTATCCTCAATTTACAACAAAAATAATGATGAAATCCGATGGATATGATTCGTTCATATAACCCAAATGCGATGGGAAAAGCGGCAGAAAAGTGTCGTATTAGTAAGCAGTGACAGTTCGAACGGTAGAAGTTTAGGCAAAACGATGATTCTTCATATAGTACTGATGTTACTGTTGTTTGTGGCTGGGATGGGAATATTTTTTCAAGGTTGAATACCTTCCTATCACATCTCAGTACAAATAAGAACAGAGAAAAACAAACACATTACTCAAGACATTCAACATGCGGTACGCATCTATGCACAATTTTCGGGTATTGAATTCCGTTGAGACCTAAATGTGCTTAAAGGACGCTTTCCCAGACCGAAGACACCGGCGTTTCAGATCAAAATTTTAGACGACGTTACTCAGACGTAGAAATGAAGACCAGAATCGGCATTGCAAGAAGTGTGTTTTTGAAATTTAAACATCTTAAGTGTTTTTTTTTTTGCTATGGGCTTTTACGTCGCACCGACACAGATAGGTCTTATGGCGACGATAGGATAGGAAAGGCCTAGGAGTTGGAAGGAAGCGGGCGTGGCCTTCATTAAGGTACAGCCCCAGCATTTGCCTGGTGTGAAAATGGGAAACCACGGAAAACCATTTTCAGGGCTGCCGATAGTGGGATTCGAACCTACTATCTCCCGGATGCAAGCTCACAGCCGCGCGCCTCTACGCGCACGGCCAACTCGCCCGGTCATCTTAAGTGTAAACGTTACCTCCAATAGTGCACGATGTCTTCTGGTACGGGCTAGAACAAATTTGTTACTTTCATTCACCTGCCTCAGTCTCATCCTTGGCTTTGACAACATGAAAATAACCGAGGTATAAGTGATGCTAGTAATGCCATTCCGCATGCAGCCAGTCCCTGCTAAGAATGTTGTGAAAATATCACTCATAGGGCCTGTTGGTGCAGGCATTTCAGCGAGCTTGGCAGACTGAGATGTAATAGCAACTTCTGGCTCAGTGAAGAAGGCAACGGGAAACTTCCTCACTCTTCATTTCCCTAGCACCGCTATGACGGCTGATGGCCATGTGTTACCAGAGCTGCTTTACAGGCTTCGTTAATGAAATGTAGATGTATCGCAGAATGTTGAACATCCGATGGGATGTGGTACTCCCTCGTGCCGGGAAATCACATCAAGTCTTAACTCTCCCAAAATTCAGAAAGGCAATTTATTTCGGCCACATCTTTCGCAATGTCTAATACAGCCTGATGGAACAAACCATAGAAGGCAAGAGAGAAAAGAAACATGGAACTGATCAGAGACGTGGAATCTCCGGCAGTGGTTCGCCCCCACGATACGAAAACGCTGATACGGGAAATACTAAACAGAAAAACTTACTCGATGATATTTGCCAATTTTTTGCGAGGAGACGACACCTGAAGAATGCGTCGTAAAACCGATAGTATATGATTATTATTATTATTATTATTATTATTATTATTATTATTATTATTATTATTATTATTATTCGGCTTCTTGGCCGAATGGTCAGCGTACTTGCCTTCGGTTCAGAGGGCCGCAGGTTCGATTCGCCATCGGATCGAGGATTTTAAGCGCGTCTGGTTAATTCCACTAGCTCGGGGCTGGGTGTTTGCGTTCGTTTTAATACTTAACTTCATTTACACACAACATATGACACTACAAACCAGCACAGAAACACGCAGTAGTAACACATCCCTCCATAGAGGTTGTGCGTCAGGAAAGGAACTCGGCCGTAAAACTAACCTCACATAAGTAAGAGGAATGCCAAGAATAAGAACAATATTATTATTATTATTATTATTATTATTATTATTATTATTATTATTATTATTATTATTATTATTATTATTATTATTGGTTCAAGGTACTTACAGGGGTTAGACAAGGTTGTAATCTTACATCTTTGTTGTTCGTAGTTTACATGGATCATCTGTTGAGAGCAGGGGTGTAGTCAAGGGCGAGGGGTTATTGGAATTTTTTACAAAAGGAAATAAACAGAAAAGGACAATAAACAATTCCGCCTCTGTGGTGTAGTCGTTAGTGTGATTAGCTGCCACCCCCGGAGGCCCGGGTTCGATTCCCGGTTCTGCCACGAAAGTTGAAAAGTGGTACGAGGGCTGGAATGTGGTCCACTCAGCCTCGGGAGGTCAAATGAGTAGAGTTGGGTTCGATTCCCACCTCAGCCATCCTCGAAGTGGTTTTCCGGGATGGTACCTAACTTAAGGCCACGGCCGCTTCCTTCCCTCTTCCTTGTCTATCCCTTCCAATCTTCCCATCTCCCGCAAGGCCCCTGTTCAGCATAGCAGGTGAGGCCACCTGGGCGAGGTACTGATCATCCTCCCTAGTTGTATCCCCCGACCCAGAGTCTGAAGCTCCAGGACACTGCCCTTGAGGCGGTAGAGGTGAGAGTTACGTCTCAAAACTCACGAGTCTCAAAACTCACGGGCTATAATTAGTAACAAATAGTATCAAAATCACGACTACAAACTGGTAGCTAAAGTAAACATTCTAATGAGTCTCAAAATTCACGAATACGGACAGCAGGTGCTTGCGATAACTGCAGGAGGGATGAGGTGCGCGGCGACTCACGCTTCCCTTCAACCCATGTCTCTCCACCGACTCAGGGCAGTCACCCAGGTAGAAGATTGCCTATCAGTTGTTTATCTAGCCTTTTCTGAAATCATTTAAGAGCCCTCGGGGCCCATTTTTAGTCGCTTATTACGACAGGCAGGGGATACTGTGAATGTTATTCTGCCACCCCAACCCACAGGGGAAAAATAATGGTCAGTGAATGAAAGAGGCTGAAGTGTATTATAATCATTATTTTAAAAATATTTTGCATTTGTCTTAAAGTTACATTTTTTCCTTTTCACGTAAATTTGTAATTTATAATGACGTGTGGCCTTCGGAGAAGTCTGGTGCAGGTCTTTAAAGTTGACGCCGTACAGGCGACCTGCACGTCTGTGAGGATGGAGTCTAATGCTGAAGACGGCACGAACGCTCAGTCCCCGAGCCACAGGAATTAACTAATGAAAGTTAAAATCTCCCACCCGACCGGAAACCGAACCCGGGACCCCCGGGACCCCCTGGACCAAAAGCCAGCATGCTAACCATTTAAAGTAGGTACAGTATATTACCCGCTGCTAGTTAAAAGAAACTGTCAGTTGACAGTACTGGGGCTTAGTTCCATTATGCGGCCAGAAGGCGGCATTTACTTGAATAAGGAATTTTATTTAGAGATATTAGAGATCAAGACAGTTAATTCACTCATTTAGTTTAAACATTTGGAGATTCATTTGGAAAAAGGCGTGTTTCTATTCGTCGTAAGCGTTCATCTATTCGCTTACTTCAATCGGTTATCTACCAGACACATTTAAACCAAAAATAAAAATATTCATGACGCATCCGATTATTCTGCGCGATATAACTGAATGATATTTGAAACTCATTCGATTATTTGATTTGATTATTCATTCGATTATTTAAATAATCGGATGGAAGTTATTTGATTATTAAAAGTATTCCATTATCCCATCACTAATAGGGTGGACATTTATCCATTGAAAGAAGAACTGGCCCTGCTAGTGAGTTTTGAGATGGTGTCGTCCCATTTGCGATCGCTCTTATCAGTGACATACAGTCAGGTTGCTGTGAGGGAATTTCCTACTGAAGAACTGGTACAGGGAGACATCCCCCAAGTAACTGGCGAAACTACGAACTACTGTCGGAATTTTTATTATGGACACTCGAGATTAGGCTTTAATTATAAACGAACCGATAGGTCTATTGCAATGTGAATTATACCAATATTGTCCTTGTTTAATTATGCATTAGGGTATATAAGACACATTGTTTTTGAAGTTCATTAAACATTTTTTATTTGCGGTTGTCGTAAATATTGTCCGGGTTTTTGGCTTCTTCTCTAGGAAGCGCTCACTTAGAATTATATACAGGGAAAAATACTTGTTTCGTTGGTAATGACATTTTTATATGCTATAACCACATGTAATACTGAAGTTAATTTTTTTCAACCACCCCGAAGAAAGTTGTTATCATTTTTCTAAAGCAATTCTTTCTCAGCCCAGGATAAACGTACAGCAGGAAACTTGGGCTCGTTTTGAAACACTCAGTAATGGTTATCAGATACTACAACCACTGTAACCATACAGTATGGTACCGAATTCATGAAGGATAATATTGAAGGGGGGTTTTATGCACGCCGGACCGTGCGATGAACAGCAGGCCGAGTGGTGAGATCGGGCGCATACGAATCGTATTTTGAAACTCCCTATGTACCGTTTGAGACTGATGCGTTAATATCGGGACTGACAGAAAATAAACAGGACTCAAATGAACCTTTTATTTAGAGTTACCAGATAGTTGTGGTGTAAAGGCGGTTAAATGAGTTTTAAGAAGTAGGACAAAAATGGGCGTATTAAAACTGTTGAATTTTACACTTTCCAATTTCAAAACAAAAGGATTTTGCTGTAACACTTTGCTTCTTCGATAGTCCTACCCTTTTTGAAGCAATTGTAGCTCATCTCAAACTTAACAGTTAACTTACACTTTCTTATACAATAGGGGACACTATTAAATGCTCAAACTGTTCAAACATTCATACTGACACGTTAAGTAAACAGCTGCTCAAAATATAATTAGCCTACTATCATATGTATGTATGTCTGTCTACCCCTTAGTCTTGTTTCTTGATACCGGGTTGGGATAAGATGAGATTAATTTATACGGGATGTTTCTACGGCCGGATGCCCTTCCTGGCACCAACCTCAGTTGAGGAGCTAATGAAGATGAAATGTGTTATGGTGAAATGGGTAAGGGATGGGAGGACTCAGCTCTGACCTATGGATAGGAACTGTACCTGGAAGTGAAAATATTAAACTACAGAAAACCATTCTGAGAACAACCAACGGTGGGGTTCGAATCCACGCGTTTCCCGAATGCAGAGCTTGGCTCCATAGCCGTCGCACGTTAAAACGCGCGGCCAATCAGCCTACTTTCACCTATATAAAAAAAATATATAACTTTTGTCTGTACGCTCGGATTAGTTGTACAAGATTCCAGAACTGAATGTTAAGAAAATGTTTAGAATAAAATAAGTTGAAGATATTATAATTTTATAATGATAGCGCGAAAAGATGAGATTGCTTTCGGGAAATAGTTGGTTCGAATCCCATTATCGGTAGCCCTGAAGATGGTTTTCCGTGGTTTCCTATTTTCACAACAAACAAATGCTGGGGCTGTACCTTAATTAAGGCCACGGCCGCTTCCTTCCCACTACTACCCCTTTCCTATCCCATTGTCGCCATAAGACCTATCTGTGTCGGTGCGACGTAAAGCCAGCCATAAAATACCCATGTCACCAAACACCTCTGACTTTTCCGTAAATTTCTGTAAGAGTATCCATTATATAAAGCACAAGGTTTGCCTTTCTTTGTCTCAGTGACCTGTATGTCCTAAGTAAGCACGCAGATAACAACATAACAACAAAAGCTACATCAACGATGGGTATCTACAGCTGGAATAATTACAGTATGTTAAAAATTATAGAATAATATATCTCCTCAACAAACCTTCAAGAGAGAGTTTGTGCGGGTACGCCCTAATTAGCAGTCCCCCTGCTGCATGGACGTTGGAAAGCCCTGCTAGGCTGCTGATAATTTTTACAGTGGTCGCAAACGGGACACAGACTGGTCTTTCTTCACAATCTTGTTTTCCATTGTAATGGGAGTGATCGCAAATGGGACACAACCTTTGAGATTGGCTCAGGTAAAAGACTTGTTCTTACTAATCCTCTTACAGAAATTCGTGAGTTTTGAGACTCGTGAGTTTTGAGACAACACGGAGGTGAGACCCCTCGCTGAGTCCGAGGAAAAAACCGACCCTGGAGCGTAAACAGATTAAGAAGAAGACAATAAACAAGTGAAAGTCAAGTCAGTGGGTTAGCTCTTTAGAATATTCACAGAGACATAGTTGTAAAACCAACAGATCTCTTGAATCAACCATTCGCTGTAAAACTGTTGACCTCGATCACATTGTTCTTCTTCTGTATTTTAATAACGATTTTGTAGTGTAAGATATTGCAATCTGAATATCGACATAATTCACTTGTACTGGCTACACTACTGGCTCAAAGGTATTAAGTGGTAGATAGGGATCCTGTGAGGTAAAAATGTAGGAAGCAGTCTCGTCTATGCTGACGGCTTAGTCCTAATGCAGACTGTGGCGAAAGCCTGCAGTCTAATATCTTGGAATTTGAAAATAGGTGGAATGAGTATGGTATAAGAATGTGTCTTTCTAAGACTAAATTGTTGTCAGTAGGTAAGAAATCCTAGACAACTGAATGTCAGATTGGGAATCCAAAGCCGTAACAGGTAGATAATTTCAAATACTTTGGATGTGTGTTCTCCCAGCATGGTAGATGAGATTGAATCAAGGTGCAGCAAAGCTAATGCAGTGAGTTTGCAGTTGTAATCAACAGTGTTCTGTAAGAAGGAAGTCAACTCCCGGACGAAACTATCTTTACATCGGTCTGTTTTCAGGCCAACATTGTTTTACGGGAGTCAAAGGTGGGTGGACTCATGGTGTCTTCTTCGTAAGTTAGAAGTAACAGTCATGAAAGTAGCGAGAATGATTGCTGGTATAAACAGGTGGGAACAATGACAGGAGGGTATCGGAATGAGGTGATAAAAGCTAAGTTAGGAATTAAACCGGCTTCGGTGGTGGGGTCGTGTGAAGCGAATAGAGCAGGATAGGTAACCTAGGAGAATAGTGGAGAAGGGGAGTAGAGGGAGACCAAGACGACGATGGTTAGACTAACCATTTACAGATAAGAGGTATAGGACTAAACGGGGCCGCAGCATTAGCAACATATAGAGGATTGTGGCGGCGATTAGTAAATTCACAGATGCTTGCAGACTGAACGCTTAAAGACAGAGCAGTCTATAATAAAGATGTGATGTTGTTATTATTATTACACTTCATGTCTAACGGAATTGCTCAAAAGTGTTTTCTTTTCTTAGAATGTCAGGCACTGAGTTACTGAAGTTCGCTGTTAATGTATCAATAAGGTTAATATGACTTACAAACTCAAGCAGCGTCTGTCGCTCTTGCTCCATCGCTACTGGTGGCGTGCTGAGCTCTATTAAGTTCCCGCGGATAGCCAAGAGCTACACACTTCACTCGGTCCTGCTGACGCTCCGCGGCCACTGGTCGCAGCGAACTGACACTAGGAGCTCAGGTTTTGAGCCCATATAGCTCAAGTAGAAATTTTAAAATGCAAATAGACACCGTGAGTCACGCGACAGATGACACCTGCGCGAATGCGTCCGATAGCACTATTATCTGGAAGTTATGTGGCAATCTCTTGCTCTGCCTTAACATTCTGAAGATCTACCAATTTAAAAATATATACGTATTTGTGACAAGTCTCATGATAAGATTGACAGTTGATAGTTGCTGCTGATTCTTTAAAAAGATTCAGGCAATGTAGTAACCGTAAAAATCTGGCAGTGTGATGCTTGTCGTAGTAAGTATATTAATAATTTTTCAGAGGTTGGACTGGAACTTACTGCAATAATAATAATAATAATAATAATAATAATAATAATAATAATGAAAACAGAAAACCTATAACCTGTTTTCCAGTCATTGACCAGGTAAGGGATGTAATGAATGAATCATATAGAGGCTATTAGTACGATGGGGTCGCCACTTCCAAAGTGATTTAATAATAATAATAATAATAATAATAATAATAATAATAATAATAATAATAATAATAATAATAATAATAATAATAATTCTTTCTTTTTTTGCTTACCCTCCAGCGTCGGTTTTTCTCTCGGGCTCAGCGAGAGATCCCACCTCTACCGCCTCAAGGGCAGTGTCCTGGAGCGTGAGACTGGATCGGGGGATGGAACTGGGCAGGAGGACCAGTACCTCGCCCAGGAGGACTCACCTGGTATGCTGAATAGGGGCCTTGTAGGGGGGATATGAAGATGGGAAGGGATAGACAAGGAAGAGGGAAGGAAGCGGTCGTGACCTTACGTTAGGCACCATCCCGGCATTTCCCTTGAGAAGAAGTGAGAAACCACAGAAAACTACTTCGGGGATGGCTGAGGTGGGAGTCGAACCCACCTCTACTTAGTTGACCTCCCGAGGCCGAGTGGACCCCGTTCCAGCCCTCGTACCACTTTCCAAATTTCGTGACAGAGCCGGGAATCGAACCCGGGCCTCCGGGGGGGATGGCAGCTAATCATTCTGACCACTACACCACAGAGAAGGAAATAATAATAATAATAATAATAATAATAATAATAATAATAATAATAATAATACACTGTTCTGCATCCATACAATGCCTCTGACCCTCATACAAATCACCAAGTATCCCTGCAAGAGAAAGAAAGTACCTGGGGAGATAAGATCCTCCACGGAAGATACTAAGCAATCTAAACCAACAGAGCATAGACAAGAATGCGTCGTGCATGTGGTTTCAATGTGGGCACTTATTTGGGGAGACAGAGGGATTTGCAGTTGCTATACAAAACCAAGTAATAGCTACAAACAGTTACAAAAAAGTACATCATCAAAGACACCAGCGAACTCTCTGACAAATACAGACGATGATCCGTTCATATCGAGACCATCCACCATATCACGGCAGGCTGCCCAGTACATGCCCCCGTAGAATACACGAGAAGACACAATCATGTCACGGGAATTATACACCAGGCACTTGCTCAGGAATACCAATTAACTCAGGAGCGTATCCCTTATTACAAGTACCATCCAACACCACTCCTGGAGAACGAGTCGATTAAGCTTTATTGGGACACTGCTGTAGTGACAGACAAAACAGTCAACCATAACAGACCAGACATCATACTGGTAAACAAGAAAACTGGGACAACTTTCATTATTGACTCGCTATCCCCAATTACACCAACACTGACAGGAAGTACCATGAAAACATCTACAAGTACAGTAGTCCGACTCCTGAACGGTCAGCGTACTGGCCTTCGGTTCAAAGGGTCCGGGTTCGATTCCTGGCCGGGTCGGGGATTTTAACCTTAATTGGTTAATTGCTACGGCACGGGGGTTGGGTGTATGTGTTATCTTCATCATCATTTCAGCCTCATGACGACGCGCAGGTCGCCTGCGGGAGTCAAATAGAAAGACCCGCACCTGGCGAGCCAAACCCGTCCTGGGATATCCCGGCACTAAAAGCCATACGACATTTCATTTCATCTACAAGTACAAAGAACTTGCAGATCAAGAGGATCTGGAAGATGAAACTGGTACGGATAGTCCCTCTGATTCTGTCATTCCACGGCCTCATTGCACACACACTTCAGAAGAGTCTGCGAGAATTGGGTCTTCCACCGAACATCTATAAAATTATGCAACATTCTGTCCTCCTGTCAACATACAACATTGTGCGATCGTTCCTCTCGCAAGAACGAAGATCCCGTGATCTAGTTTTGTAGATACATGTACATCAATATTTGTGTTATAATATGTAAATACTTCAATTATTGTAAGGCACTTGGTGCATCGCGTGCCCCGTTACTACCCATATTTCCTGTGGAGAAGTGCATGAATAATAATAATAATAATAATAATAATAATAATAATAATAATAATAATAATAATAATAATAATAATAATAATAATAATCGTTCCGGAGTATCCGTGGAAAGCAGAGGTGAAAGAAGGTGTTGGGGTGAATGGGTCTAACTACAATATCAAAATTAATTAAAACTTAAACTGAACGTTATATTTTCAGAACTTCAAACTTAACAATTTTTCAGAACAATGAAACATCTTAAAACAGGTCTAGGAACAGACAAGATTAGTGATCTTAACAGATCCTGGGCTTCAAGCCCTCGCTTTACATTTCCTGAGCTCCTAGCTCAAATTTACAAAAGAGCACAAAATAATCCAGGGGAAGAAATCCCCTAATTCAAGAACACTTGCTCTCCACAATCTAAATACCAAGCATTCCAGAGCCACTCTTTACGATTACAAAACTTGCAAAAGAGCTAACAGGCTCTCAGTTTCTCAAGCCTACTCAAGGCAACATTGCATGTAAATCTGACAATCTCTGGCCTAACAAGGCACTATTTAAAAATAGAAATATTGTTACACAGAGGTATCTAGTACCCAACCTATAGGGCCTTTGTGAAAAAGAACAGGTTAAATAAGCGGCCCGAGTACAATTTGAATGGAGGCGACTACTGTGCTCCAAAGAAAATTAAAACCTATAGGCCACTAGACCGATGAAACAGGGGCTAATCCCAAACCACTGAGCTAGCACAGATGGAAATAACTTTAATACATAGCAGAAACGAAAGGTTACAAACACGTAGGGATTTCAAACCAAGATGAAAGGGAGCTCGAGAGGGTACTTCACTCTATATCCCCGATTTAAAGTTAAATATTTTATGAAGTTTTAACATTAGCCTGCAGAAGGTTACATTTTTAGAAAAGTAAGTTATATAGCTAACGATTCGGACCTTTCCCTCGGGTTAAACTGCGGAGTTAGCAAGAAAGAAAGATGTTATGTGGCCATTATCTTGTAGATGTACTAGCTGCCGACGAAAGAGGCCGCCCGCCTCCTGCTAAGAGTACACACACTCAGATGGACGTTGATCAATTGGTCAAGAAACGAGAAAAGCCGCAGTTTATAAACCCTCAGGGAAGGTTCGAGATCATTCACGATTAATCAAGACATACCCTCTGAATTTTATTGATAGGTTTCAAAAGTAGCACTCATAATCGGAGAAGAAGCCTGTGATAGGTGGAAAATTAATTACAGAAATTAGTGATTGGTTGGATTCAAAACTGGCGGAAAGAAAAAAGTAAATATTGCCAACCCAAAATTAAATGAACATCAATTAGTTAAAAAAACCAAGAAATACAAAACTTCTTTAAATTATAGGTTCTTTCACTTCGCACCAGGGTGCATGATCATAGTTTTTAGTGGTGTCATCTGTGGTAGAATGTCCAAACTTCTTGATGAATGTCAAACAAAACAAGTAGAAATTCACTCAGGTTGGGAAACTGCACAATAACAAAATCATTCAATATTTAGGTGGTGACATCTTCTGATTAAAGTTTCAAGTTGGTGTAGATTCAGTTTCACTGTTTCGCCAATAGAGGAGTTCATTTAGGCGCTAGCTTTGAATGCGCGGCGTTGAGGTGTACCTCCCTGTACAATAATAATAATAATAATAATAATAATAATAATAATAATAATAATAATAATAATAATAATAATAATAATAATAATAATAATAATAATAAACAACCACATGGCTTACAGCCTTGAACGGCCTTGGCCTGTCAAGTGAAAGCTGCTCATCCTGAAGGCCTGCAGATTTCGAGGTAACGCGTGGTCAGGGCGACAAATCCTGTCGGCCATTATTCCGGGTTTTCTAGGCTGGGGTCATTGTCTCACCGTCAGAGAGCTTCTCAACTGTTCTTACGTAGGCTGAGTGAACCAGCCGTCATATCCATATAAAAGTACCTGAACTTGC
This sequence comes from Anabrus simplex, assembly GCF_040414725.1. Classification (NCBI taxonomy): domain Eukaryota; kingdom Metazoa; phylum Arthropoda; class Insecta; order Orthoptera; family Tettigoniidae; genus Anabrus; species Anabrus simplex. Next base: position 273,316,591 of record NC_090267.1, on the reverse strand, counting down.
CGGGAATTAAACTGGGGGGGGCTCAGGGTAAGAGACAGGCTCGCTCCGCTACACTGCTAGCGCGGCTTAGTAATAATACTAATAATAATAATAATAATAATAATAATAGCAGTGATAATAATCTACCTGTCTATCTCAGGTATTAGTTACTTACATTCTATAGTTAAATTCAAGGGGTTGAATCCTCACATACTGTAGTTGGTACTGAAGAGTGTTTATGCAGCCGGTCCCTGTAGTGAGGGATGTGAAAGTGTTGCTCATAAAGTCAGCTGGTGTATGCATTTCTTTGGTCATGGCATGCTGATATGTAACAGCACCTTTTGTATCGGTGAGGAAAGCGGAGGGAAATTACCTCACTACTATTTTCCTACTATGTCTCTTCAGTAACGGCTAGGCTGCCTATGGCCACTGATGGTAGATCTATGGAGGATCTAACCAGGCATCGAGGTGTGATTAGTAATACTCCTATCTCAATCTCCTTCATACCATCATAGCCAAGGATGAGACTGAGGAAAATTAATGAAAGTAACGGACAAGGAGACACAGTACACTATATCTCACCAGAGATGGATATGGACAGCATGTTATAATACCCACCTTTAAGTATTTTCTTCACAGATGCAGATGAGTGTTCTGCTAACCAAATTGCTGTCCACAGTACCTCCAGAGGCCATCTAATATAAACAAACTGTGATTCATGTCCAGTAATTCACGCATTATTCTAAGGTTTTTTCAAGGAGAGTAATTAAAACTGCGCAGCTCATAAACATGTAGAAGTTAGTAACGCCAGTGGTGTGCGTGATAAGAGCATTGGCGTAGGCAGAATCTACCGAGTTTATTTGGGCGTAGGTGGCGTCAACCTGTTGACGTAGGTTTGAACGTCTAATCCTCGTGTTATGCGGCTGTGATTATTTAAACAAGCATGTTGGTAGACAATACTGCGGCCTATCTTGTGATCGTACAAAAATAATTTGTTTTGGAGAATCCTATACTACATATCAATGGAAAGAAAATTTCCTGTATCGTGATCGATATAACTTTTAGTATCATTTCACCTAGAAAAGATCGTAATAAACTGGAAATTATTCGAATGTTGGCCTGAAGGGTACCGTACGGTCACCCATCTCATGCTGCTATACACTGCTAAATACCGAATGACTATCCCGGGTTTTGATTCCGTAGCAGCAGGCGCAGAAGTCTGATGGACTGCGCAATACAGTTGATTGAATACGATTTTGATGGAGACTTTGACCGAAAATTATCCTTGATTTATAAAGGTATTGACACATGTCAATATTTTCCTCAAATATAAATACTCATGTTATTAGTTTTAACTACTTTTACGCTTTTTGGAGACGCCGAGGAGCCGAAAATATTGTCCCGCAGGAGTTCTTTAACGTGCTACCTACCGACACAAGGCTGGCATATTTGAGTGCCGGAATGAATTAGGATCGAACCTGCCAACTGGGCCCTACCGCCTGAGTCACTCAGCACAGCATACATTCTCCTCTCTCAAGAGTACATACATTCATACATTCATACATACATACATACATACATACATACATACATACATACATACATACATACGAACATACATGCTGCTTAGTCGAAGAAGTAAAAGCGTTCACCCACAAGAACGTAGATTCGATTCCCCGTCACAGAATCGAAACATTTGGGAACGAGATTTCCCCTTTTGATGAGGCATATAGCCCAGAAGTTCACTCAGCCTCCACCAAAATGAGTGCTGGGTTAAGTCCTGGGGACAAGGACGGCCGAGTGTAGAGCTGTCCACTGTATCCCACTTAGTGCTGACTGAATGAATTTAGCAACTTCATAACCCTCCACTGCAAACTATGACTGTGGCTTCATTTATTACTACACTTCTTACCCTGAGATTATTATAAACCGAACTTGTCCATCCTCTCTCCATGCTTCTCTTGCCTTCCTGTGGAGTCATCGCTCGAGCATATCCTCCGCATTTCACCTCAGGTAACTACACCACCAATATCCGTGTAACTTCCATCAACTTGGTCACTCGAAAATTTTCTTCCATTCCTTCATGTGGCCAGCGGCGAGGTCTTGCGTTTAGAGAATTTCGGGTTTGATTCCAGGTCGGGTCGAGGATTTAAGCCCCGTCTGGTTAATTCTTCCTACTTGGGAACTGGGTATTCAATACACACCTCTTCATAAGCAGTTCAGACAACCCATTACTTTACCAACCATCACAGAGGCACGACATAGTAAATGATTTTCTTCCTATCGGACTGGCGTCAGGAATGGTATTCAGCCGACAAACAGTGAGAGATTTACGTAGGCAACAGCCCTCGCGAGCCCACTAGAGTGTGGAGAAAGGAGTATAGAACTTATTCTTATTGATCGATAGCTCCAATTATGAACCCTCTTCCATCTCTACTCAAGAATATCGTGGGACTCCGGACTTTTGATGATTTTCATCTAGTGCTCCATTGTCTGGGAACTTCTTCCATCTCCACTTTCGACTTTATCCCAGCAGGAAGCTCAGGATCACAGTCGAATAAATAATGAGGTCAGCTTTGCTCCTAATCTTAATTTGATTACGGAGTTATGATGTAACGACCGGGAAAGCTTGGAGAAACGTGCTCTCTGCAGGGGACTCTCATCGTATACATACTCCCACGACTGAGATATACAAAAGTGTTTGTTGTGATGTGCAGTTTACGAGCGCTGAACCCACTATACAAGACACCCGGCAATCGAAAGGCTTTTAGACACGTTGTAATAATACTTTCAGTGCAAAATTCTACTTCTATTAGTGTCATGAGCAAACGTCTTATGTGACACTGGTCGTAAGTCACAACGGCACACATCAATGGCAAACCGGAAGTCTATAGTCGCTGATTGTTTCTAGAAATAAATGATTAGACGCCCCGAGAAAACTCTTCTGTTATCACTTGAGAGCCGTCCTTTTAAATCTGAACAGCCCCTAACAAACGCGTCTTATCTGTAGTAATATAACAAGAGCTCCAAAAATTATCCAGAGGCAATTTGGAGCTCAAGTTGTATTTATTTTGAATGATTAGCGAATAACTACCAAATTAGATCAGTAATGATAGTAAAAGGGCATACATATAAAACAAATCAAATACGAAGTGATTCGTGACCTACAAAGAGAACAAAACTTTCATAATGGAAATGTACTGTTTTAGTATTTTGTTTAAACTCTTTGGGCTGCAGTCTATCACGAAGCTGACTGGCGGCTTTATATGAATAAATCATAGTTACATCCTGTTGATTGTACGGTTTGCGTTACTAATACTTTGTGTGGCCACTTCTAGCCGAGTGCAGCCCTTGTCAGGCAGACTCTCCGATGAGGGTGAGCGGCATCTGCTATGTGTAGGTAACTGCGTGTTATTGTGGTGGAGGGAATAGTGTTATGTGTGGTGTGTGAGTTGCAGGGATGTTGGGGACAGCACAAACACCCAGCCCCTGAGCTACTGGAATTAACCAATGAAGGTTAAAATCTCCGACCCGGCCGGAAATCGAAGCTGGGACCCTCTGAATCGAAGGCCATTACGCTGACCATTCATCCAACGAGTCGGACTGCGTTACTGATCATGTTTCAATGCCCCATTCTGATGAATTGACATAAAAAGAAGTGCATGCAGGTGCGATAAAATGAAAGCGATGACATTGTGGCGATAGACAGCTGTTGATTGAAATTTTTGATAGGTATCCCTATACCGGATTAGTCACTGGAGCGAGCTAAATAGTCTCACTAATGTAATAAGAATGTAGTGCATGTACGTTCTATTATTCTCGAGTTTGAGATTTTTGATAACATACATTATGTGAAAATGATATCTATCATTTTTTAAAGTTTTGTCTGATATTCTGTTAAAATTGAAAAACTGTTAATCCATTTTTCATAAAACTTGCCAATATTAAGGTATAGACATCCAGAATTTTCATATACTTTTCTTGGTTTTATCCCATTATAAGAACTAGGAGCTAGGAAATGATATGTTTAACCTTGAGAACTCCGCTCTTCAGCTAGAGGGAAGCGAACGTTGAGTTCAGCGGATTCCTTCGCGGGCCACTGATACCTCGCCCGGATTTTTAAAATTATTTCTTTATGCTAACACCGGCGGTTGCATTTGGTACTTCCACGCCTTCTGCTCGCTGTGTAGAATGCAAAGCCATTTGAACTAACCTCTTTAATATCCTTCACATGCGCTATGACTACGAGATTTTATGGTTTCTAATTGTTGCTTTACTGAGATCTTTCAATTTTATTTCCGTACTTGCATACGTACTTCAGTTGTAGTGATGTACCACTTCGAGGCTCCGGTACTAGCGTTCCAAGTTGAAGTGTAGGCATTCTCACTTTCCATTGTAACTTGATTCCGTGGAATCAAGTTCACACTGTTCTCTGAGACCTGGTTAGATATCGACACGTTACATTGAAATCAATGGAGTTTTTACCATTTCATTTTGCATCGAAATTAACAGAGTTACTCGATTTAAAATGAAGTTCATAAATATTACCGCCCGCGTCGGTACGCTTGGCCATACGCTAATGATTTGCCATCCAAAGCCTTCCCTTTTCATGAGGGATTGGTGGCCTACATTTAGGGGACTATCGGTTTTTATGCCAACGAACAATGAGGGAATGGATTAAATAAGAGAAAGGACCGAGACGGCGAAAAAAAGAATCGAATTACTCTGGCCTCTAAAACAACACTGTTAGCTGAGATAGGAAATGCATTGCTGTGAACAACGTGCGACATCGTCCAACGCTAGAAGGCGACATTCGCAGTTGACAAGCAAGTGAATCAAAGTAGGCCTTAACATTTTTGAAAATGTTTTGTAAACTAAGTCTCTACAATTTTTTTCTATTAAAATGTGCAGACTTCTTACCTGATAATCGGTGGTAATTATTGTAATAACTATGTCCAATTCGGTAGCGTAATGGTTAGCATTATTATAAAGCTGCCGTCCTCGGAGGCCCGCGTTTGATTCCCGGTATTACCAGAAGACTGGCATGAGGGCTGTTAAAAGGACACATGCAGCCCACTTCCATTTGAGTGTGACTGAAAGAGCTGCACCACCTCGAGGAATACGAGGACACGAATTTACCTTTTTATAGCAATTATTTTAATAAGCAGTTCAGGAATGATAAAATATACACTGATTGAGCAAATGTCATGGGATAGCGGAGCACTGATGCGCAGGTGTGTTGTCTGCGTACAACACGCCCCCTGTGCCAGCGGCCGTTGTATAGGAGACCTTGTGAGCAGTGGCTGTGCATGTGAGAGGTGTAACATGGAACGTCGTTGTGAGCTGACACCGTTTGAACGGGGTATAGTGGTCGGTGCCCGACGGATGGAAGTGCGATTTCGGAAGTGGTGCGGGAATTCGGCTTCACACCATCAACCGTGTCCAGGGTGTATCGTGAATGGTTGAATGCGGGTGTCACCGTCCACAACAGACGAACGACCGACCGTCCAGCCACCCTCGATGACCGTGACCGGCGACATCTGAGACGGATTGTCAATAGTGACAGACGGGCAACTGTGCAACAAATCACGGCTCAATTCAACACAGGCCGTGCTAGACACGTCTCCCAGTGGACAATCCGTAGAAACATGGGTTCTATGGGGGTATGGGAGCCGGCGCCGCACGCGGGTGCCACTGTTAACCCAACGTCATCGGGCACAACGACGCGCATTTGTCGCCAGTCACCAGGGATGGACATTGGAACAATGGCGTAACGTGATATGGTCGGACGAATCACGATTTCAACTGCACCATGCCGATGGGAGGCACCGTGTATGGCGCAGACCACATGAAGCGATGGATCTCGCCTGCCTCGAAGGTGTGGTCCAGGGCGCTGGTGTCTCTGTTATGGTCTGGGGTGCATTTTCCTGGAATGGGCCCCCTAGTTGTTCTGGAAGAGACTTTGAATGGTACGCGGTATGTTGAGCTGCTCAGATACCATCTTCACCCATTGTTGGCCTTTCAGCGCCCAGACGGTTTTGCGGTGTTTCAAGGTGATAACGCGCCGCCACATCGCTCCCACGTCGCCCGGGAATAGTTCCAGGAACATAGAGCGGAGGTCCAACGACTGCCATGGCCACCCAGGAGCCCCGAAATGAACCCTATCGAGCATATCTGGGATGTCCTGGAACGCAGGCTCCGTGCCATGGATCCTGCACACACGAACAGACCAGCATTGGCGGCCGCTCTGCAAACGATTCGGTGTCAGCTACGTTCAGAGGACTACCAGGGACTGACTCACTTCCACGGCGTCTCACTGCAGTTCGCAGGGCCAGAGGAGGCTCCACACGCTATTAGGTGACTATCCCATGACATTTGCTAAGTCAGTGTATATAGGCTACATATCAAGAAAAGAAGAAGCCTCCGTGGCTCAGATGGCAGCGCGTCGGGCTCTCACCGCTGGATACCGCGGTTCAAATGCCGGTCACTCCATGTGAGATTTGTGCTGGACAAGGCGGAGGCGAGACAGGTTTTTCTCCGGGTACTCCGGTTTTCCCTGTCATATTTCATTCCAGCAACACACTCCATTCTCATTTCATAGCATCTATCAGTCATTAATAAATCACTTTGGGAGTGGCGACCCCATCGTACTAATAGCCTATATCTGCCTCATTCATTCCATCCCTGACCCGGTCAATGACTGGAAAACAGGTTGTAGGTTTTCATTTTCATCAAGAAAAGAACAACACATTTTTAGCGCCTTGAATAGTAACTAATTAAATTAAAATGTAGGTTGAGTCCGGCTACTTGGCTGAATGCTCAGTACACTGACCTTTGGGTCGGAAGGACCTACGTTCGATTCCCGGCCGGGTTGGGTATTTTTACTGTGTATAGTTAATTCCTCTGTTTCGGGGACTCTGTGTTTTTTATCTCAATATACATCTTAATTTAACCACAATATACCACTCCACAAACCAGCACAGAAACACGCAACAGTGAATACTTCCCTCCGCAAGAATTGGCGTCAGGAAAGGCATCTGGCCGTAAATCTGGGCTGAATGCATACAAAGTGCCGACCCCACGTAACTAAGAAAATTCCAGGAAAAAATGTGGTAGGGGAATTTCCGTTCTTTATTTCTACTCTTGTTGCGTTCCTCAATCTAAAGAAGGTCTGCTATTGGGTGTAACTCTGTAACCATCAAGAAGGATGCGACCCCACTTCGAACTCGGGCTCTCACAGAGCTGTTAATACCGTTGAAAACGTAACACAACGCTCATATGCGTTCGTATGTTGAAGAAAAGCTTTGATCACAGAAGAACGATAAAATAAGAAAAAGAGTTGCATTTTAAAAAGTAGTCATCGTTGGAGGCCACAAGAATTGAGCAAAGTAGACAATTAATTTACACCATGAATCGCGAATGAAGAGCGAGTCACGTAATTGATAAAGATGTATCGGATAGACTGCCGCCAAGTCATATATGTGAATACGTTTCTCGGGAAGGGATGTTAACGGATTCATCTCAAACATCCTCTGGAAGTGTTCTCTCAAGAATTTTCAATGTCTCTCTAAATCGGACGATATTTGGAATTGTTCTTCAAAGTCGGAATACATCGATATACTCGTCCATATGCATTGGCTCCTGCAAAGACACTCTGGTTGCGTGCTAGTCAACTCGCTCCGCCGGGGTTCTGTACCTTCTACACCTTTCAGCATACGTTTGAGCTTGTACTCTTGGTCATGATGCGCTCTACAGTTTGCTATCAATTGCTTATTGTCCCCAATCACATTTGCGCTGCATGTGCCTCGACATTGTGAATTTTATTTCTTCATTCAAATTCACTCGCAATTTTCTTCCAATTTATCTTCTGGACTGCTGATTATTGCTCAATTGAATTATATCCTGGTTTTTTATGGATCGTTTGACACAGCTATAAACTTCATACCGCGTCGCATTCTCGGGTGTTGCGGGACCCGCCAATTCGTGCCTAAACTAATCCCTCCCTCCCGTGTATCGCTAGTGAATCACCCAAACTGGACGCCACATTGGATAATATGATCTTTCATTTGTTGATTATAATTTATTTTGCTGGAATAGGTTATGTGGTTTATAAATAATAGGCTTAACGAAACTCGCATGAACAAGTGTTGGTTCACTCTCTGGGATGGCGTCGTAGTATTACATCGGAGTTAATGACGTATTCATTTTATCTATGTTAAAAGTGATCTTCTTTTGGTCTGGTGAACTATTGTGGACGATCATGTTCATGATAATGCAGTATATCGTCGCTGCCGGGACAAAATCTCCTATGTGAAATATTTTAGCTTAGAACTTTGGCCGGTAAGGTTCTGTCATCTAAGGTGCAATATTGTGTGAATATTGTCAAGGCATTCTCGCTCTTCATAATGTATGTGCTGCGGGTCAGTATATCTCCAAAAATATTATCACATAGGAGGTTTTGTCCCGGAAACGACGATATGTTCTTCAAGATTGATCGTCCGGAAGGGTTTACGACATCCAAGGATTTTGGTTTTGATTTAGTTGGAGCAAGTAAAGTCTTGTTATCAACGCTCTTCGTTCACTGTTCATGGGGACCGTTAGCAGTAGCTGTAATGAGGACCACTTTGTGATCATCTACCTATTCAGAGGTTAATGCTACTTTGCACCACGCAAAGGTAAACGTTCCATTGTTCCGCCGTGGGTAAAGGTTTTCATTAGCAGCTAATACTGCCGTGCACTACACGAAACCAAAAAGACTGTGCTTTCCCGAACTCGAATAGTGATGTGACTTTATTGAACGCAATGTTCATTAGAATACAACGAACTTGTAATTTATTGACCCTGGCTTAATGTGACAGTGAGTTTCTCCCACCTGAGCGGTACTAATATAGTAGTTCCCACGTTTCTGCTCGCACAGCATACATTTTCATTCCTCACTTGGCCCACGATAACCTCTTTCGCTGCATGCACTTATGTAAACGTACAGAGAATAATTTGACTCCTTCCATCCATCCGGCTTTATACCTAGAGTTTCAAAGAAGTTCGGTTCTATTTCTGCTGTTTCTGATCTCTCTTTCCCGTAACACGGCCGTGTCACCTCGCGTTATCATAAGGTTTTAGGCCTACGTAGTCATCAGATCTCCTGATGATGTGGCGGTTTTCACCAAATGACACAAAAGGCGAAATGGTGGGAATTTCGATAAACACGGAGTTCATTTTAGAAATGTAGTGTTTAGGTTCTCCAACACTCTTAAGTTTGTGATCCTCATTATATATTCCCGAATATTACTTAGTGGTATTTCTATTGATATTATTTTCAGGAAAAATAGCTGCAATGCTGTGCCAATGGAAAATGTATGCAGATTCTTGATTCCAAAGATTTATTTAAGAGCTGTAGTCTTTTCTTGAATGTGTTTCGTGAATATCAGTTAATTAAGAGTTTCACGGCAACTAATAGGCAGCATCGTGGAAAAGTGCGCCAATCCATCTGACGAGTCCAATTCTAGATGTCGAGAGGATTAACATGCTGTTATTTCCACCCCTCTTCTACTTTACAACCTTAGTTTTGTTTACATTCATAAGCGGTTTGTTATGCTTTATTTATTTATTTATTTATTTATTTATTTATTTATTTATTTATTTATTTATTTATTTATTTAGCGTATGATGATACAGTTGACAATCGACTCTATGTACTCGTTCTTGACACAATAAAATAGATGTACAATCGACTCTATATAAACCTTAGCATATATATACAAATTCCACGTTAAAGATATTAATGTGGAGGGCTTTCAGTCTCATACAGATGAATGTCCTACTCTTCCAATCAAGAGGGTGTCTCAGGGGTCACATGATGTATGTCCTCGATGGGACCAGTGTAAACTCGCAGAGGGCAGTCTTTCAAAATGTGCAAGATGGTTTGCACTTTAGGACCACCGTAACAAGCTGGAAAGTCCTTGCAGCCCCACTGATGCACAGGAGAAGCACTTCTTCCGACTCGCAACGTATCCAGTTAAGAGTGGTCCAGGTGGAGCGGGGAAGGTTGAACCGAGGCAGCTTTGTAATAGGATCTCTGATTTAGAGAATGCCGTGAGGATGTGATTGAGACCATTCATGTTTCCATGTTTCGTCAGGTTTAAAATGTGAATTGACTAAAATTCCTTTGCCGTCTTCCAGGCATATTTCCGTGATTTCAGTCTCGTTATGGCATTATCCTGATGTATTGAGAGGTAAATGTTCTTCAGAATCCTGGTCCACAGTCTAACAAGGGGGCTTTGCCGACTGAGGATGAATGTTGCTCAGTAACGGTAACCATTGAATAGGAGTGGAGCGCAATGTATCAGATATAATTCCGATTGTGTGGTGCAGTTGGACATAAACCAGATTAGTGTGGAAGCTATTGAGCCGTACAAAGGAGCAATATTCAGCTGGTGAATATACTACTGCTAGAGCAGTTGTTCGTAGTGTACACGGATCTGCACCCCATGAAGTACCAGCTAGTCCAGTGGTCTTCAAACATTTTGGATGGCGTACCCCCAAAATCCAGCGGTTTTACCTTCGTACCTCCGAAGTACGAGTATATTGCGATTATACCAGAAATAACAAGTGATTGTTGCTGAATGTCTCATCATCATCATCACCACCACCACCACCACCATCCGCAGCTTAGCCCGCTTGGGCAGGGCCCTCCAGGGAGTGAGGCCGGGGCTTTAAGGTTGCATGCCCTTCCTGACACCACAATATTTTCAACTGAAAATCCCACCCCAGCAACACCGGGAATCAAACCACGGTAGCTATGATGACAGGCAAGCAGCTACACCATCCTGTTCCCCAATAACAACAATAATGTACTGTATATATATCGTCGCTGGAAAAATGAAACCTTGTAACTTCTTCGAAGTAAACTTCACTGAAGAAGCACAAAACTGAGCGGTGAACAATGGCCTGCCATTTTCAGTGCTGAATGCTAGCCCAATTGTTCGACCAATGGAGTCCTCTTCTCCTGTTTTATGGCCAGGTATGTTTTATATCCAGGGACATCAATGTTAAAATTTGAATAAAGATTGTACCTATTCAATACAAAATATATGTAGATGGTAGTTTACACCATGTTTATTTATTTATGGTACCGGTTTCGACACGTAAGAGTGTCATCTTCAGCCTAAAATTACAAAATGTATGCACTTTGTCAACTGTAACATAATATGTTACTCGCTCATTTTGCAATTTTACTCTGAAGATGACACTCTTACGTGCCGAAACCGGTACCACAAATAAATAACATGGTGTAAACTAACATCTACTTATATTTTGTATTGAATAGGTGGAACCTTTATTCAAATTTTAACATTGTAATGTAAGTTCAATACGGAACAAAATGAAGTTTTTAACCCTTAATCCAGGGACATCGTCCACAGTGCTTTTCTAGGCATCAGAATAAGGGGCAGTGTTTGGCTACATATCATACAAAATGGAACAAGAGTAATCCCAAGTACGGACGGAGGAAAAAAACGGCTGACTTAAGAATACGCAAATTCCTGCATAGGGATGGATCATGTTCATGTGAGTCTTCACATCCTGAAATTTACAAGTTTGTGAAGAACTTAAGACAGGTACAAACTGACACATATTTTAGAATGAATAGTTCAGAAAGGGAACTCTGTACAGTGGTAGACAGAAGCACTGAATCAAAATAAGGTTGTATTGAAAATGAGTTGGCTTAACTCTTTTATGGACCGAAAATAGGTAGGAGCTACGGTAAAGTTGCGTGCCACTTGAGACGAACCCGCGTAATCCTAGTGGTTGGCGTACCACACTTTGAATACCACTGAGCTAGTCTATCCAGTAAGTTGATACGGCTTTTAGCTTAGCAACCAACTTCTCAAGATGGCGTCGATAGCTTAAGGACCTGTCTAAAGTTACACTCAGATACCACTGTAGTATGTGGTTTATGAACCTGTTCGTAGGTTGATACTTTCCTATCCTGTTATTTAGGTCGAACGTTATGATGGGACCTTACGTTTAGTCTGTCTATTTCTTGTTGTAGTGCGACCCTGTGGGATCGTTTCCACGTATAACCTGGACCTGGGTTCACAGTAGAAGATATACTGTGCCCAAAATGTTTGCAGAAATGATTCAGCCGATGGCAGTAATATCTTGTAAAACTCCCGGTATGACTAGTGCATGCTTTACCGTACTCACCCATACAGGTACGCGCGCACAAGTAGAAGGGAGCGTACTCACCTGAAAGAAAAGAAAACATGTTAAAATGAAAGGGATGGTGAAACTGAACTCACGACCAACAGGAAGACTAACAAAAAGGGACAACATAACTAAAACTTTCTAAACTTTCTTGTACGAACACATTAGTTATTAGTGTACCGGTAGGTACACCTCTACGCCGCACATTTAAATCTTGCGCCAATAAAACCTCTTCTACTGGAGGAACAGTGAACTTGGAACTAGACCTCCTTAAACTTTTACTCAGAAGATGTCACTACCTTAATTTTGTGATTGTGAAGTCTCCAGGACTGTGTGAATTTTAACGTGTTTTGGTTACCATTTATCAATAAGTTTGGACTTTCTACAACAGATGTCACTACAAAAACTATGATCATGCTCCTTGGTGCGAAGTGAAAGAACTTTTTTGAAGACATTTTATATTCATAAGTTTTTTCTACTAAATTTCGTTCATTCATTTGTGGGTTGGCAATTTCTTTCCGCCAGTTTTGAATCCAGCCAATCGCTAATTTTTGTAATTAATTTCCGACCAATCCTTGATTTCTTCTTCGACTTTGAGTGTAAATTTTGTATGGTCCAATAAAATTGAGAGGGTGTGGCTTGATTATTCATGAAAGGTCTCGAACCTTCCCCGAGGGTTTATAAACTGCGAATTTTCACGTCTCTTGGCCATTTGATCAACATCTAAGTCTGTGTATGTGAAGCAGAAGGCGGGAGGTGCCTCTTCCAGCAGGCAGCAGTTCTTCAGCAAGGTAATGGCCGTTTAACATCTTTATTTCTTGCTAGCTCCGCAGTTTAACCCGAGGGATAGGTCCGAAACTTTAATATGTAACCAACTTCTCTAAAATGTAAATTGTGCCGGCTAATGTGAACATTTCATAAAATCTGTAACTGTAATTCGGGGATAGAGAGTGATTTACCTTCTCGAGCTCCCCTTCATATTGTTTTGAGGTGACTACGTTTTGTAACTGGTTTTCTTCCTTTCCGTAATGTATTAAAATATTCTTATACGAGTCACCCCCATAGTTTGGGAATAGCCCCTGTTTCATCGGCCTAGTGCCTTTTAGGTTTTAAGAATGCATATTTAGGAGTGCAAGTACACGCCTCCATTCAATTTGGTGTTTCGGGGCATTTACTTAACCTGTCCTTTTCTGCTAAGGCCCAGTAGGTTGGGTACAAGATACCCCAGTGTCTTTTTTGTAAGTTGTGCCTGGATGGCAAATAATTGTAAGTTTTTGGTATTGCCTTAAATAGGCTTGAAAAGCTCAGAGCGTGTCAGCTCTTTTCTAAATGTGGTAACTGTGCCTCTGAGAGGCTTGATATTTGAAGTTGGGGGCAAGTGCTCCAGGGATTAGGGGCTTTCTGCCCTTTGAACAATTTGTGCTTGCCTGTAAAAGTTGAGCTAGGAGGTCAAAATTATAATACTTGGGCTTGTACCCCAAGAGTGTTAAAATTCTGAAATCTTGGATCTTTCTAAGTCTGGTTTCCAAATTGTTACTTCACCAAGTGAAAAGTTGTTATAATTTTGTTGTTTCTTCTGAAAATATAACCTTTGGTAAAATTTTAAATTAACTTTGACTTTGTAATTAGACCCATTCATCCCGGCACCTTCTTTCACCTCTGCTGGTCCACCAAACCATGATAAAACTAGTATAGGCACAATCATGAACATGGTATGCAGAGCACTCTTCCGAATGTTTTAAGTACCGCACTAGCGAGCGGCAAGTCGAGCGATCCAGGTCCGCATCACCTACCGAGTTCCGAAGAACGCGTTTTTGTCACTTTTACTTGTACATTTGCCTGGTCATGCGATTTTTAATCAGGAATCTAAACGGGAGGCAATTGGCTCTTCGTTCTCATTGTCTAAGACAACACGTTCGCTTTCTTTTTTCGTTCCCAGAGTTCCCCTTGTTTATAATAGATAGAAACGCAGGATGCATTTCAACACAGTGTTAAAAAGAATGAAATGTAACATAAGCACATGTATTACTTGCCCACTTCATATGAGCTAATTTCCCCTCGGAAGTACTGTCACCTACAATGACAATAAACGAAGCTGAAGCTGAACACGAGTAATCCCAAGCACGGGCGGAGCAACAAAACGGTTCATGAAGGTGAACAATATTCTTTCACTGTATTCCCCATGAATCGGAATCTGTAAGCTAAACACATTCTCACAACAATTTGCACCCACTAATATTTCATGAAGGGGTCATATTTCTTCTTCTTACTTCAAATTTGAAATGTGGGATTTGGATTACAATGGTATGGATAGGATCAATCGTAAAATCTAGTGGACCGAGAGATTCGCCGCGCGGTTTGGGCTCCGTAGCTCTCAGGTTGCAATGGAGAGATAAGGTGTTCGTACCCCATTTTCGGCGGCGATGAAGGTTTTCCACTTTCACACCAGGCAAATGCTGCTACTGTACCTTAATTAAGGCCACGGTCACTTCCTTCCTAACGGGCGAGTTGGCCGTGCGGTTAGGGGCGCGCAGCTGTGAGTTTGCATCCGGGAGATAGCGGGTTCGAACCCCACTATCGGCAACCCTGACGATGGTTTTCCGTGGTTTCCCATTTTCACACCACGCAAATGCTGGGGCTATACCTTAATTACGGCCACGGCCGCTTCCTTCCCGCTCCTAGGCCTTCCCTATCCCATCGTCACCATAAGACCTATCTGTGTCGGTACGAAGTAAAGCAAACTGTAAAGGAAAAAAAACTGTCTAGTGGCTGAAGTCTTGCAAAGCTGAACTCACTGCACGTAGAGTACCGGTGCTACTACTGGGAATGAGATGAGTGAATACAGCCTACTGGTGCGGTGAGGTGAAACTGTCTAGTGGCTGAACTCACTGCACGTAGAGTACCGGTGCTACTACTGGGAATGAGATGAGTGAATACAGCCTACTGGTGCGGTGAGGTGAAACTGTCTAGTAGCTGAACTCACTGCACGTAGAGTACCGGTGCTACTACTGGGAATGAGATGAGTGAATACAGCCTACTGGTGCGGTGAGGTGAAACTGTCTAGTGGCTGAACTCACTGCACGTAGAGTACCGGTGCTACTACTGGGAATGAGATGAGTGAATACAGCCTACTGGTGCGGTGAGGTGAAACTGTCTAGTAGCTGAACTCACTGCACGTAGAGTACCGGTGCTACTACTGGGAATGAGATGAGTGAATACAGCCTACTGGTGCGGTGAGGTGAAACTGTCTAGTAGCTGAACTCACTGCACGTAGAGTACCGGTGCTACTACTGGGAATGAGATGAGTGAATACAGCCTACTGGTGCGGTGAGGTGAAACTGTCTAGTGGCTGAACTCACTGCACGTAGAGTACCGGTGCTACTACTGGGAATGAGATGAGTGAATACAGCCTACTGGTGCGGTGAGGTGAAACTGTCTAGTAGCTGAACTCACTGCACGTAGAGTACCGGTGCTACTACTGGGAATGAGATGAGTGAATACAGCCTACTGGTGCGGTGAGGTGAAACTGTCTAGTGGCTGAACTCACTGCACGTAGAGTACCGGTGCTACTACTGGGAATGAGATGAGTGAATACAGCCTACTGGTGCGGTGAGGTGAAACTCCGCTAACATTGCCAGTTGCGGTTACCAAAGGTCTTTAAAGAGGACACTACGTCTATAATAATGCTTTGCTCGGAGCAGCCCTTGTTCTTGTATATGCGCTGATACGAATTCCCCTTTTCTCATAATGTACGACTTACATGGGATGTTCCCATGCACCAAAGTGCGGATATGCCCTCGGACATCTGGGGATCTCTGGAGATGACCTTCATGGACGTTCTGGGGTTATCATCAACAATATTCTACACATAATGTGCGAACTGTGGTGTCTTCACACAGTCCGAAAGCTGTGAATGTTTTTGACGTCCAGTACTAGGGTGCCATCGTAGAAAGTTGATAGGCTCTTCCTAAGGTGAGTTTTGTTACGCCTATCATTTATAAATTATAGAACATATTCCAATAGTCTGATTCATTCGCTGAATGCTCAAGCTGAATGGTTAAGGCCTTTGGTTCAGAGGGTGCCGGGTTCGATTCTCGGCCGGGTCGGGGATCTTAATCGCGCCTAATTAATTATTCTGGCCTGGGGACTGAGTGTTTGTGTTTGTCCCATCATTTTCCTTTTCATATACAGACAACAGAAAACACACTGCACCACCGAACACAACACAGAAATACGCACAGTGATTACAACCCTTCATATAGGGTTGGCGTCAGGAAGGGCATCCGGTCGTAAAACATTTTCAAATCCACATGTGCGACACGGTTCGCACCCGCGACCACAAAGATGTGGGGAAAGTGGTAGAATAAGCAGAAGAAGAAAAAGAAAAAGGACATTATCCAATTAAATATACGACGATTGACAACTGAAATATCAATTTATCCAAAGTGACCGTGGCTTTGAGTGGGTGCCGTCATCTAGCGATACATGGGAAGAATGAATTGACAGTTGAGGCAGTCAAACACACATATCCAGTAAAAATATAAGACTATAATCAACCTGTAAAAAGTGTGTATTTTTTACAGGTTGATTATAGTGTAATACTTATATTTAACTTGTGTGTTCCTCAGACTGAAAAGGTTTCAAGTTACATTTAACTGGAATATATGCCTTCCATCTTATCATTGTATGGATCTATTGTATGCTGAGGCAGTGTAACACGAGAATGCAAAATGACAGAACGTTCGCAGTGGAGTCAAACGATTTGTAACGAAGCAGGATACAATACTTTGCCACAGAAAATAAAGGCTTTATCTATCTATCTATCTATCTACTGGCCGAGCATTAAACACAAGTTAAATTGGACAAATTCTCGAATGAATTTGAATGAAGAGAGAACATTCACAAAGTTGCAACGCAAATGGAATTGCGGGTGGGTAAAAGTGACGAATTGTTAACGACAGAATGCGTTGAGACGAAGAGACCAAGTCCGAATTGATCAATGCTGAGAAAATTAGAAGGTACAGAGAGCGAAAGAAACTTCAGGCGGAGCTGTGAGTCGACTACGACACGAGTGCTTTCAGCGTTCCTGTACAGAGCCAATGAATGTGGACGAATATATCGATGTACATTATTCCAAGCTAGTCAACACGACACGATAGACTTTGAAGTAAAATTCCAGAGATCATCGGATTTCGTGAGTAGAAGTTTGCGAGAAAACACTTCTAGAAGACGTATGAGATGAATCCAGCGAAAGATGTATTCACGCATAAGAACTGCGGCTCTCTTGTCGATACAGCCTACCTGTTATTTTTTTCCTTTTGATTGGTTCACTCTGCTACATGCGATACATTGCCGCCGGCGCTCCCAACTCCTTCCGAACTTTGTGCACTTTTCTTTGCATGTGACCTCTGTCGAGAAGAACGGCGATCGTTCTTTAACAGTTTGGGTGTGTTGGGATTCCAGTTCCCACTTAACATTCAGTGTCTACCTTCAGGTTGATAATTCCAGTGACTAAGACAGTCTAATTTACAGGTGTTATGCCACTTACTGCCATAGTGTGCAACTGTATACGGATGTAATTTTCACTTAATTTTGCCCGGATGTTGCGAGAACTATGTTTTATAGAAGACTTTAATTTGATGAGTAGATCACAGTTGTTTCTCCAAAGGCGTGCGTGTGTGCACGTGTTTCAGTGTTTTTGAATTTTGTTATAACTATCAAGTGTTATGATTGAGGTTCGCTGGCTGTATGGTTCCTTGGAACCTAAAGCCAAAAAATAAAGAAAATAAAGAAACTTATGCACAAATGACCTGGCGACTTTCAAACTCCGTACAATCTCATCATCGCTGTGATTTGCATATATTGCAATACTGGCGTGAATTCAATCTGTTTCTTTAGTCACAGCGTGCATTTCATATCCTCCTTTAGCTTCTAATCTGACATGCTTGCTCGCAAAATATGAAAGTACAGTATTTAATTGGCACATAAGATCGCATGCACAATTAATGGACTGAAATACCTTGCGCACTCTGTACATACATACATAGTACATGCATACATGTGAGGAGAGCATCAGGAATGCACATGTCCATAATTTCCCACTTCCACTCCAGATAAATGCCAGGATAATAATGTATTTTTCCAGCCATGGTCACTTACTTCCCGATTAACTTGAGGCGATTGACCATGATTTCTTCCATGGTGAAATAAAGTCATACGAAGTACATAAAAGCAAAGCCATTTCTGTTCAGGCCATTGTAACCTTTGTTGTGGAAGGTAAAAGATATGAAATGGAATGGCGTATGGCTTTTAGTGCCGGAGTGTCCGAGGACAAGTTCGGCTCGCCAGGTGCCGGTCTTTTGATTT
This sequence comes from Anabrus simplex, assembly GCF_040414725.1. Taxonomy (NCBI): domain Eukaryota; kingdom Metazoa; phylum Arthropoda; class Insecta; order Orthoptera; family Tettigoniidae; genus Anabrus; species Anabrus simplex. The sequence goes on along the minus strand of NC_090267.1, from coordinate 273,298,042 downwards.
GACACCGGTAGGCGACCTGCGTGTCATGATGAGGATGAAATAATGATGAAGACGACACATACACCCAGCCCCCATGGCAGAGAAATTAATCAATGATGGTTAAAATTACCGAACCTGCCGGGAATCAAACCCGGGGCCGCTGTGACCGAAGGCCAGCACGCTAACCATTTAGCTATGGAGCCGGACGTTGTGGAAGGTAAAGACACGGCACTAAAATGAGACAGGGTGGTTAGGTCTATGGCCGGTTTCATTTGCTCCCAGGAATTAATGTGGTTCTCTATTTTGATGTAAAATGAGCGAGCCTTAGGGCCATGTAGCACTCCTGAAATCGAGGTCGACTTCCTTGAGGGGAACTGAACTCCCGTTGTTCCGAGTTAGCCACAGTAATGTGCACAAAGTCCAAACTGACCAACTCTGTGCTCTTCCGACCCCAAAGGTATTGGATTTGCGAGGCGCAGGAAGTCTAATTTTCACGTCCTTCGTGGCTCTTCCGGTACTTTCGCTGGCAAGCTCATTCTTCAGAAAATTAAAATTTCTATTTTTTCCTCTGATTGGTTCCTCTTAAAACAGTAATCACCGAACGAGTTGGCTTCCAGCCTTGAAGACGTTTTCCTGTGTTTCCCATTCTCTTACTAGGGCCATGCCACTTCCTTGTTGTATCCCATTGTCGCTGTAAGACCTGTCTGAGTCGGTGCGACGTAAAGCCAATAACACATGATAATCAGAACCACTTTAATTGTAGGGAAGCTAATTTATGGAGATGGTTTGCGAGGAACAAACCGAAACAGAAACATTAAAAACGAAAAGCAAAAGATGCGTAAGATTTTCTAAAAATACGAAGGGTGGAATATGGGAAACATGATAGAAGGCGTGAGGAACGAAAGGCAACATTGATGATAAGATTACGGGAGAGCTTTGTCTCTGTGCTCTGACAGAGACGGCGGCGTCACATCCGGTCTCTGCATTTCCAGAATATGCGCATCAAAAGCGCCAAGAATTATTCAGCGGTAATAATTCCTGATTTAGTGAGGTAAACAAGTGACCAGGGTGAGGGAAGGCAGTGCCTGTGACAGCTTGCTCGGGTCATACTAATGATAATGTATTCCAGTGAGTTGACACCATTTCTGTTACAGTAAATGTTGTATGGAAATCAGAGGCATCCATTTCTCTAGGGCAGCTTGAGACGGATGCGTCTTTATTATTAACGACGAATAGTAGCGAGGGATGTGCACATCACAGTCTAGTCTATATCGACTGCATGGCGCAGTTGGGTAGACGATTACCACCAGCGCTCGGCGGTAAGTCTTATATAATAATAATAATAATAATAATAATAATAATAATAATAATAATAATAATAATAATAATAATAATAATAATAATGGAGAATAGGTTTTTTCCAGAAGACCACATACCGATAACGTTAACAACAGCCGAGCTTAATCATTTGGTTGATACCTGGGACAAGTGAAAGGTGTGAGTAAAGTCGGATAAGGCGGGATATCCTTCCTGTTGCCACGGAATTTTGAGATGAAAATTCAAACCCAAGATCCACCGAAGTTCGAATCTCGGTGGCACCACCTACTAGTCTACCTACGATTTATATTCACCTTATTCTGCCATCACTAGTATTTTAAATACCTAAGTAGAAATATTCATGTACTTCTTCTAGTAGTTGCCGGCCCCGTGGTGTAGGGGTAGCGTGCCTGCCTCTTACCCGGAGGCACCGGGTTCGATTCCTGGCCAGGTCAGGGATTTTTACCTGGACCTGAGGGCTGGTTCGAGGTCCACTCAGCCTACGTGATTAGAATTGAGGAGCTATCTGACGGTGAGATAGCGGTCCCGGTCTAGGAAGCCAAGAATAACGGCCGAGAGGATTCGTCGTGCTGACCACACGACACCTCGTAATCTGCAGGCCTTCGGATTGAGCAGCGGTCGCTTGGCAGGCCAAGGCCCTTCAAGGGCTGTAGTGCCATGGGGTTTGGTTTGGGTCTTCTAGTAGTTTCTGCTCACTGCAATTTCTGTTTTCCTTCACTATTCTCTTGAACTGAAAATATAATTTATCTACGCATTCTTAGTATACTACGACAATATCTGCAATTGGTCTGCAGATTCTAGAGTGTTACGTGATCAGCGAGACAAAATCCTCAGCCTATTGCTACGCTGCTGCCTTTCGTATCAAACAGCTCCACATTTGGTTTCCCGAGGATGAGAGAGCCCTGTTCTAGCCCTCGATCGAGAATTAACATCCGTGAACTAGCCGAGAATCTAACCCAGAACCACCGGTTAAGAGACAGTGGCGCTAACATCACGCGACAGAGCTAACTCTAAAACATCTATCAATAATGTATTAAGTGCTGAAAGAGCTGACTTTGCAAGAAACGTCATAAAATCCACAATGAGATAGAGAATTTCTTTTTAAAAAATCGCTAAACCAATCGCTCTTCATTCAAAAGTGTGAAATGTGACAGGCGTGTGACTATTACAGCTCATCAAAGAAGTAGAAACGGATTTTCATATCCTAGTAATGTGATACGAACGAAAGCCACGCGACACTAGTTTTCTTCCTTATCTGGAGCACAATCACAAATTGTTTGTAAACGAAACATTAATGAGAAAAATAATATATAAAAAATCAAACTAACGAAGATATTTCATAATTTATGAGGTAGGAAATTAAATCGAATGGCAAAATAACCGAAAATAAGCTTGGAATAAATTCTTAATGTGATGAAAATTAACATCTAGTATAAGAATTGACCTCAGCGTTTCAGTTAGGCAATGCCCTTCTGTTGTGGAGACAGCTGAAGTAAATCAACCAAACACAAGGTAATAAGTTCTCACAGTTCTTTCTCCACGTCCAGAGACTTTCATACAACAAATTAGGGAGGAAAAGTACCACATGTGTGACTCGCATGGGAAGTGAAATCTGAACGTGATAATCTGCTATTTACCGTTTCAAATTTACTTCATTCGTTTACATTTCATAAGTTTTGTTTTATAATTACATATTCCCATCTTGTTCTCCTTCTTCAAAACAATTACAGAACTTCTCCACATCTTTCGCAGACTCATATCATGAATGAAAACTATTAGTTTGATTTAATTTACACTCCTCGAACTATAGTTCCTTTCAGAAAATTTCCTGCGAGTTTCTGGATAGCTGAAAACCTTCATGTCCCTCGATTTTTGTCAGTATGTTTTCTTGGATTTTTGTTTTTTCTTTCCTAGTGGCTTACCGTCACACTAAGATATTGAAGGATTTTGGTGACGCAAGGATGGGAAAGGTCTAAGGTACAACGGCAGCATTTGCCTGGTGTGAAAATGGGAAACCACGGAAAATCATCTTCAGGACTGCTGACGGTGGGTTTCGAACTCACTATCTCCCGAATGCAGGATCACAGCTACGTCAACCTAGCCGCACGACCAACTCGCTCGGGCAGTACGGTTTGATTTCTGTACTGATCGTCCCTGATTAATAAATGAAATCTTAGCGAAATTTGTCTAAAATACTTTTTTCTTGAGATAAACTCTATTCGCGGAATGCTGTTAAAATTCAAACACTAGGCGGAAACAAATCAATTCCGCCTATGTCCTATTTGTTCGCTCCGCAGCGCGTGTATCAATAAGCTGCGGTACGTGACGGTGAACGCCTTACCAGCAGGATTTGGGGAGCGTCGTTTGGTTGTGTGGACAGCGAGAGGTAAGTCGGAGATCTAGAACCCATCAAAACAGGATCAAGCCATTAGGAGGAAGTCTCCCGGTATGCTGTACACATGCTGGGAGGATCGTGCAAGAGGTGTACAGTAAACGACAACTCGGAAGGCAGAGACTTCCACTAGTTGTCACATATGGTTAGCTCCATGCCCGGCTGCCTCTTTTCCGTAGTAAACCTGAGGATAATGTGCCGCTCCAGAAGTGAAAAATGTCACCTGTAAATGTATCGACTTCTTGACGTAGGCAATTCATTCCACTCTACAGCCCAAACCAGTTGATTCCATATCTGTTCGGTCATCTCAAGAAATTTCTGAAGGATCAAGCGATTTGGCTGTGGGCTTTGGGTCCTGTAGACATCAGCTTGCATTCGAGAGAGAGTGGTTTCGATCTCCACTGTCAGCAGCCCTGAAAATACGGTTTTCCGTGGTTTCCCAATCTCCATACCAGGCAAATGCTGGGACCGTATCTTAATTAAGGCCAAGGCCACTTCCTTCCCAGTCCCAGCCCTCTCCTATCTCATCGACACCATAAAACCTGTCTGTGCCGGCGTGACATAAAACAAATAATAACAAATCTAAAGGACAAGCTCTTCCATAACGATGATGAACTCAAGGCTGTCGTGCTGGAATTGTTCAACCAGCAACCACGATACTTCTTTGCCGACACTATGCGACGGTTCTACATTTTGTTTCTTGAACATTGCTGTTTTTTACTGGCTCAGCGTCGCGGCCTTCGGTGCTTAGGGCTCCGGGTTCCATTTGTTATGAAATAAATAACTTAATAACACTTGTGATTTGTAACAGTTTATATTATTCCATAAAGAATTAATTCATAGTCACCTACAAGGGCTTCTTTAAACAATATGGTTATGTTTAAGATTGACATTCCTATTTGTGTTTGCTTTAATATTTCATGTATTGGTGTGTATTTATATGGCTCCATGTGAGTTTCAGCTGACCATGCCTCATATAATACACTCTATATTTCATTTAATTCCAAGAAAATTCAAATTAACGCAGTTCACTGAGATTTGCAGTTCTATCTCCATGCTGAGCACTGAACAACAACATGGCTCCTTTAATAATAGCGTGAGGGTGCTGTCAGCCTGTTTACAATATTGTAGCTAGCAAATGGAAATGTGTCACGTCTCTCTTGAGCGCAGATTCCTTTGAAGTGCGCCTGTTTCCTCAGCGAGAATAAGCCAGAAGACTGATACTGGGAGTAACGTAAGTTGCCTCCTCCGGGCATAAACAGCGTAACAAGCCTTCTTCTTCCTTGAACTGTGATTCTTTTACATATATTCCTGTGATTTGATTTATCTTCTTTCCCAAATGACCTATCTCACCGATGTTACCGGGTGATGGTTTTACTGAATTTTATGAATTTGATAATTTTAGCCGAGTTCATGTCTATACCAAATTTGGCGTGACAGATAATATAGTTTTAATGTAAAGTTGGTTAATTCTGAGTGATTGATTTCGAAATTATAGCTTTTTCGATAAAAAGTGGTATTTTCTTTCAAAATGTCCCACGTGGGCCAATTTTTAGTTTTCTGGTTTGAAACTTGGTTGGTAAGCTTAGAATGGTCGAAAGAGGTCCATTATGTTTTCAGAGGTTTTAACCTTTCAGATGGGTTATCAGTAATCATATAGTGTGCCCTTCCACAATTCAGATTTAAAGCACATTGTATGTAACTACAAGTTACCTGTCAGTTCTTTTGTGATAATAAATATCTCTTGTGACATATTTTGAATTGAAGAGCCGATTTTGTGAAAATATCCTCTTAAAGCATACTTCTTCTTGTGAAGTTTTTTTGATCTTCTGATCAGAAGTAATTCCGGTGTTGATGTGATTGATGTAGGCATAAATGAAGCCTGACTTTTCTCACGACACTTTTTATGTAGAAGCGTTGCTGTGAGGCAAACTTAGTTCTGCAAACACAACATTCCTTAATGCTTCATATTTTACTTGTCCACTTTCATTTCCATGATCAGTAAATTTTCCCCAGTTTACATCTGTTCAAGATCATTCTATAATTTTTAAAGGAAAAGTATCATATTGGTAAGTTGTAAATTCCTCTTCAAGTGGGTCATGTTCGCTTTCATTAATCTTTCAATAAGAAGATATGAATATGAAATCATTTCTAAATGCTTAGGAAATCCATCCTCAAGTGGAAATGTCTTTACAATATAATCTCCTTCAAAAACGAATGAATAAGGTTTCTGAGTAAAACTCCACACACTTTCAGGATAAGGAAAAACAGTGATTCCAAATCTAATCATTGCGGAATATGGAAGATTTACTTAGCAAACTCACTAAAATCATGAAAATGATTCCAATTGGAATCATAGCCCTGGAGAGGTTTTTGTTCCAATACCTATTCCTCATTGGCTTTCTGGAATTTCCTTTTTGTGTCTTTGAGTCTGGAAAAGTGAAGTAGAATCAGAGTGAAGAGAAGATGACTTAACAGATATGACCAATAGGTCAGTAAGAACACCGTGAAGTTTCCTTCATACAATATCTGGAGCTGTAGCATCTTGGAAGCGAAAAAAATTTAGTTAAGAGCAAAATAGTATCAACCTCTGAGATTGTTATTACTAAAACTTTATATATTAACAATATTTTTGTTCAGCAGTTGATTTTTTAAGCACTGGCTCACGGTATTTCTGAAAGTTTTCAATCATTTCACAAATCATATCAATTAATAACGACACACTGACAATGCATGTGCAAGTTTGAAGCTAATCGGGCTGACTGGTTTGTCCGGAACATTTTGAAGTCTAGGAAAAGTTACTTTTGAAAAAAATCGAAGCTGGAGTGGGCGTGTATTGTTAAAGGACGTGCAGGCATGATTTACACTTCCCCGCATTACCCACACATACAGAAAAACAGAAACACCATGTGCCTTGAAGTTTCGAGGACAACATTTCTTCCAGTTTTGTCTCAATAGGGTCTTCCCTTAAAATTGTGAAGTTCATCTCCCTATAACTACGAAATAGTTTCAGCTAGAAATAATTTGAACTTATTAGAGTTACGTTTAACAGTTGTTTATTAATTTTGTAAAATTTATAGTTTAAATAAAATTTAAAATGGTCTTACTCCTTGCGTGAATGGTCACGGGTCGATTCCCGGCCGAGCCTAGGATTTTCACCTCGTCTGGTTAATTCATCTAGTTCGGGGGATGAATTTTTGTGTTCGTCTTTTTCATTTACGTATAACAGCCTACATCGGGCTGCAAACCACCACAGAAACACACAAAACATTCATCCACATAGGACTGGCATCTGAAAAGGCATCCTGCCGTAAAACTGGATATATCCATACAAAGTGCTGACCCCACGGGAAAATGTCAGTAATAGTAATAATAATAATAATCATAATAATAATAATAATAATAATAATAATAATAATAATAATAATAATAATAATAATAATAATAATAATAATAATAATAATAATAAGTTTGTACTCTCAAGTAAAATTAAATTTGAATTGTTCTACAAGTAACGTGTATGAAAAAAAGTTATATAATTGTATCTAAAGAAGTAAGTCAGTCAGTGTTTTCTATGATTTTCAATTTCTTCTCTTAGTTTTTCCAAAACTTCTGTAAACACCTGAATAATATCACCAAAATAGTTTGAGATATAGGGACCCATTATATGGAAAATGAAAAACGGGAGAAACTGATATTTAAGCCATTACAAACGAAATAGTCAACCCCAGACAGTTATATTTGTTATGAAAACGATAAAGATTGAAGTTATTTAGGAATTACTAAGGTGGCAGATTTTCGATCTGCAAGAGTTCTTTCACGTACCAGTAAACTGACACGAGAGTGGAATATTTCAATCCCTTCAAATACCACCGGGGCCGGGATCGAATGAACTCAGTCCGGCCCTCATGAATGGAGTGAAACAGGCTAAATTCCCCTCTTTCATCCTTCCTATTCGACCTTCCTTGGGCCGACCTCGATGGCAGTCTGTTAGGCTTGTCCTCATTTCCCGCCATTCATGGTCCTTCTCTTTCCTTTGCTGATGCGTTCATTTCTCGAAGAATCAAGTGAGTGGCTGCACGGTTTGAGTCACGTAGCTGTCAGCTTGCATTCGGGAGATAGTGGGTTCGAACCCCACTGTCGGCAGCCCTGAAGATGCTTCTCCGTGGTTTCCCATTTTCGCACCAGGCAAATGATGGGCTGTACCTTAATCAAGGCCACGATCGACTCCTTTCCACACACCTGGCATTTTCCTATCCCATCGTCGCCATAAGACCTATCTGCGTCGGTGCGACGTAAAGCAAATTGTACAAAAATATATTAAATAAATAAATAAATAAATAAATAAATAAATAAATAAATAAATAAATAAATAAATAAATAAATAAATAAATAAATAAATAAATAAATAAATCGAAAGGTCAGAACTCTATCAACATTTTCTCTCGTGTCAATCAGTGCTTTTCTTTTGCTACTTACTTTACGTCGCACCGACAGAGATAGGTCTTGTGGTAACGATGGGACAGGGAAGGGCTAGGAGTGGGAAGGAAGCGGCCGTGGCCTTAATTAAGGTACAGCCACAGCATTTGTCTGGTATGAAAATGGGAAACCACGGAAAACCATTTTCAGGGCTGCCGACAGTGGGGTTCGAACCTACTATCTCCCGAGTACTGGATACTGGCCGCACTTAAGCGACTGCAGCTATCGAGCTCGGTAATCAGTGATTAGTTGTATTTCCTCTTAAAACAGTAATCACTACCACCACCACCACCAGACAGAATGGCCGATTCAAAATAGGAAAGCACTGAATTCCTTTGTCGCCTTAGCTCCACTGCACATTCGAAGCGATTGGCGTGGAAAGTGCTTTAGAAACAGTTGCATGACATTTCAGCGGCCAAAGTCTTGGAATTGGGTTTCTTCACTCCTCATCATACTTTAGGCACATTGGAAGAAGTGTGGAAACTATGGAAATGTAGATATTATAACTGTCCGTGGGATTTGAAGAGAAACTACTCCTAGATGATCAAGAAATCTCAGCTACGAGGAAAGCTTTAAATAGATTTTGATGAGTGTCGCGAGATCAAAGGACATCTTGCGGAAATGGGACATCCTGCACTTCGCGTGAATGTGGAGAACTAACAACAATATTGTGCAATCTTCTCAAGTGCACAGGATACAAGAACAAGGATAAAACAACAATGCTGTACTCTCAATACAGAGATCTGTCGGCCACGATACTCACGCCTCTCGTGTGAAGTAACAATAACAATGTGTCAATATTTTTTTTCACTCTGTAGACAAATACAGCCGTGGTAACTTCAAGACATTGTCGCTTGCATTTCTCCAACGCAGCCGGGGTTCCAATACCTCATGAAAAAAGGTACTTTTCTGAGAAAACGAAATGTCTTGTCTTTGTGGTTCGGATTCCGTTTAACCCTCTCATGCATTAACTACACAGTTCAAAAAGTAGGAGAACATGTTTTGTAACGTCTGGTATGTTAACGTTAATTTGGTATAGCATACCTTGAGACCTTAGCTACTCAGGGTATGTCAAATCGAAGTTACACTCCATCTGTAGGCGTATCCATGCATTAAACTGTCAGGTGATCCCTTAAAACAAAGTGAATAGCGGTGCGTCCGTGTGTCTTTGTGAGGTACACAGACTACTGCGGTCATATGAGGACGTTGTACGTCAACCAGCACATCCCATGAGACATCTTAACGAGGTTCAAGTCGCAAGGGCCATCACTTTGATCCAGGAAGGATGGACTTTTCGTTGTTATGCTGTGGATCTCAATGTCTCTCCGTCAGTTATTCACAGCTTCTGGAATCGCTACAATGAGACAGGCCAGTTCACAAGGAGGGTTGGACAAGGTCGTGGACGCATGTCAACCCCACAGGATGACCGATATCTGACCATCTGTGCATTGCGGCGTCGTTCAGCAACTGCCAGAGAACTGCAACAAGACCTCAGGAGGGTCACTGGAGTCACGGTGTCTGACCAGACAGTAAGAAACAGGTTAAGAGATGTGTCCTTACGACACAGACGTCCTGTTCGAGTGCCCCGTTTAACGCAGCAACATCGCGCAGCTCGCCTTCTGTTTGCCCGTACCCACGTCAACTGGCAACTTCGCCAATAGAGACCTGTGTTGTTCACAGACGAGTCCAGATTTCCCCTGACATAGCGCGATGGACGTCAGCGTGTATGGAGACGCCGTGGTGAGCAGTACATGCCAAATGTTGTCCAGGAAGGCTACCGATTCGGACAAAGTTCTGTGACACTGTGGGGGTGGTAGCAGTATTGATGGCCGTACGGATCTTTTCGTCGTCCGTAGTAATCTTGCCGCTGCTGAGTACATCTAGCAGATACTGACACAGCATGTGTTGGTTACTGCATACGGTGTTGGCCCTGAATTCGTACTCATGCACGACAATGCCATGGCTCATGTAGCGCACATCACCAGAGCTGTCTTACGACAACTGGACATTCAAGAGATGGAATGGCCAGCAGTGAGTCCCGACCTTAATCCCATCGAGCATGTGTAGAATAGGCTTGACAGAAGTGTTCGTGGGTGGCCTGTACTACCACAGACTCTCCAAGATCACGAACAGGCTCTCATTGAAGAGTGGGACCTGATACCGCAACATGACCTCCGTCGACTTATACGGAGCATGCCACGTAGGTGCCAAGCTGTGATAAAAGCTCGTGGAGTACATACATCATAATGAAGCTCTCGAACTGTGATAAAAATCCACCCTGGAGGACTGTTATCAATTTGTTTTCGCCCCTAATCGGACATTTCCGTTTGTGTTCTGAAAATGAACGCGAATCCATCGATGTTCTTTTGTATACATCAACGGTAAAGAATAACGGTTTAGTTGGTAATATAGTTGAGTGTGAGGTACTGTTTTGTGGAGCATGGCATACGTTCAAAAACATGTTCCCCTAATTTTTTTGAATTGTGTATTTTTCGTTTGCGTTTGGTGGCGAAAAACATTCGTACGTGATGTGGTTTACCACAATGGAATATATAAAAGATTGTTAGTGAATGTTATTCCAAACCTTTAATATTCAAAGTTCGATCATTACTGCCTACTGGCCACGAGTTCGTATTGCAAAGTGCAAGCATACTTGCAAGACCTTAGGTCTGTAATCGCTTTGAGGTAGACGCCAGAGGTACACCTGAAGCCTGTGGTAAGTGGATGGGGAGGGTCCACGGTGGTTGGTATGCGTCGATGTTGACGGGGTGGAAGAAGTACCTTAGGATGTAGGGCTGTTTTGCCGTCTGTTATGTAAAAGAAAACAAGGCGTCACTGGTATATGTGTTACACTAACTGTGGTGTTGAATAGGAGATAGGGAAACTGTACTATTGAGTTTAAAAATAATAAACAATGCCGAAAAATGCATCTCTGGGTGACGAGTTTTATATTTTTGACTCACAATGGTTATCTTGTTGTAAATTAGAGTTTTTAAACTTAACATAAAATAGATATTAAGGAGTTAATTATATCAATATGTTGTTGTACATTGTTATATCGCCATGTTTTTCTTTACTTATTATGCAGTTGAGGATGGTGTCTAAATGAGCGCCGAAACTAGTTCTGCAATAAAATATATGTTGTAAAAACCATCTAATAACATTGTATTTTGTATTGAAAAAGGTGGAACCTACAAGATTTTTAATGCAATTGTGATCTCAGTTCAATACGGGCAAATAAGATGAAGTTCCTTACGTTTAATGGCATTTTACCGTCAGATTCCATTTCCATGGTGAATCCAATGGAAGGGCGCTGGCGATTAAGGTGATCCAGGAAATGAGCAAGACTGTCCTCACCTTCCGTCCAAACAACGAACGTATCATCCACGTATCGCCGCTGTTTGCAAGGTGCCGACGACAAGCTTTCCCTTTGAAGGTTTCCATGAAGAAGTTAGCCACATCATGAGAGATAGGACTTCCCACGGCAACACCATCAATAGGTACTCTCGTAAGCAGAGACACCACGTCGAGACTCACTAAGTTACCACCCGGATGAAGTGATTTAGCTTTTAACTTCTCAATGAAGTGTGTGGAATCCTTAATATAGGAAAGGGTGTTACCCAGAAGCGGTTGAAGTAGTCCAATTATTTAGAAAGGGTATATGTAGGGGAACCAATCGCACTAACAATAGACCTAAGAGGAACACATTCCTTATGTATTTTAGGAAACCCATACATTCTTGGAGGAATAACATCCGTTGGAAGGATAGTCTTCGCTGTATCTTCTGGAATAGAAGATTGCTTGATCAATTTGTACGGTGACATATGAGTAGCGAGTTGTAGGATCAAGACTATTACTTTGAGATTTTTATAAGAGATTATTTAATATTTTCAATATATAGATAGAAGTAGAAGATTTCGCATCTGCTGCAAGTGGTAAAATACGCGTCAGTTCATAAGCGAGTTTTTGTTGCTGTTCGTGGATGAAATGCATAAATTATCGCTCTATTTTGCAGCACTTCTATAGCTCGATAATCACCTTTGCTTTTATGAAACTAGATCATGGTAACATAAGTTAGGTGGTGTGAACAAACGCTAAATAAATACCCCTAAAATGTACGACAGGTAGAATTCCTTTGAGTTTATGGAATATTCCAACAGCAGAAAAAACTCTCTTTCATAATAAGGCAATATGATCAGTCCATGTCTGGCAAGTATCCTAAGCTGTCTACTGCAGGACAGGGGTCTCTACCTATGCCAACGAATACTGAATGTTCATCCATTGTTATCCTAGATACTTACAAGGGAAGCTTTCAGGCCTCCCGACGACAATGGTCACGGAATTTTCTGAGATGAACAAGCAGGAGCCCAAACTAACTGATGTGAAGGGCGGCATTTCGTAATCACCCGCAACCCCTAAAACAAGGCTTATGGAAGTACGGCGCTTGACCGTTATATTTGGAGCCATAACGTGTCAAACACACTGTACGTGGAGGCTATGATGTAATTATATGATTGGCAGGTGTCCTCTCTTGTGTACCTCAGTGACTGTTGTTTCAGTTGTCTGACACAGGCCGTGGCCCTGTTCCTATGTCAACGAATACGTAATCTTAGCATTTACATATCTCATATTTCACAGATGAATATAGGCTACATAATTCTGACTACAAAGTAATTAATTTCTATTCTAATGCGTTCACTGGCGAATATGTCACGTAGAGCATTATAGGATTATAAAACTTGTTCCTGTGAACCCGGTGGTCAGATTTTGTAAACATACGGTGGGAGCAGATAGAGTTTCACAAGACCTGTCCTTGTTTGTCGTTCACGCACGTCGTTAAGGAATAAAGAGTTTGCTATCTATTCTTCCGTTCCTCATTGTGGCCATTACGACAGAGTTGTGGGATACAAACAACGTTGTCACTTGCTGATCTATGTGTCAGCTCATCACACAAGTTTGTGAATGTTAACAAAGATAAATGGAATTTGTCAGTGTTCTGAAAGCCAATGCGGTAGTATCAGAAATATATATGGTGTTGCTGCACCCAGCTTCAAATAGCAGAACTACAAATTTTTCAAAATAAAGCTCTCAGAGACCTTTATAGTTTTCAATTCTACAAGCATCATCAACAAGTTTTCCATTCTTAATGCACAGACAAATAATATACTCATCAACAGGCATTCCTCCGGTTATCTATCGCATACTCTTTGGTAACACTTGCCTTCTAAATTAAACATAGTTTGTCTCGGGGAAAAAATAAAACTCAAATTCATCATTAATTCGTCTATTCATGATCATGCAACACGGCCATCTGGAAACTTATATGTCCCTAGAATGAATACAGAGAAGTGTGGAACTAATAGTGTATTGTACAGGTCTATAATAGCATTTTGATTTAATTCCATTCCAGACTCGATAAAAGCTTGCCAGAATTTCAGTAAATTAAAAACAAATATTAAGAAACATTCATGGACAAAATTTAATGTTCTTGGATTTAGTCTGATTAGTCTTATCAGATTTTATTTCGAGTTACATGTTTCTGTTTATAAAAACTTTAAAGCCCACAATTGTATCCTTGAAAAATGTTGTATTTTAGATTTGAATTATTATAAATTTTTATCAACTCTGTATTATTAATAATTCAGTTTGTATTTAATATTGTAACTATGCCAGCTCTTTAATGTATTGTCCCAATACGAGCATTAGATCATGAGATCTTTAAAACAATAAATAAATAAATAAATAAATAAATAAATAAATAAATAAATAAATAAATAAATAAATAAATAAATAAATAAATAAATAAATAAATAAATAAATAAATCATCCGCTTCTCAGTGCGGCTCCTTGGCTGAATGGTCAGCGTAGTGGTTTGTGGTTCACAGGGCTCCAGGCGCCGTTGTTAATTTTTCCAGCTCCTCAGAAACACGTCATAGTGAGTACATTTCTCCACACAGGCTTGGCATCAGGAAATGCATTCGGCCGTAAAAATGGACTTAATGCACATTAGTGCTGACCACAGATAATTGAGAGAAAGAATAGGAAAGAGGAAGAATCAACACTGCCTTCTCACCAAACCCGCAACGGTGTAAATCTCGGTGAATGCATGCGCGATTTTTGAAACAAAAAGTCGCGTCCTCGCAGTTTGAATTGCACGAAAAACTAGAAGCTTGACTATGATGACGATTATTATTATTATTATTATTATTATTATTGTTACCGAGTTTTAGTGGTAGGTAGAGGTGAAAGAAGGTGCGGGCGTGAACGGGTCTCAAACTACGGAATCAAAGTTAATGTAAAATTTAACAAGGTTATATTTTCTTTTTAAAATGACGAAATAACAAGCATTGCAGGTACAGAGTAGCAAGTCAACAAAATGTATGTACAATATTTACTAGATTTGGGCTCAGCGCCCTTGCTTCACAATTCGTGGGCAATCAGCCCAACCTTACTTCAAAATAAGTTTTACCAGAGGGGCAGAAAACCCCATTCATGTTCAGGAACATTTGCTCCAAATTACACTGAAAAGCCTCCACGAGGCATACAACACTCAATTTTCGAAAAAAGAGCCACTCGCTCTCAACTCTAAGCCTCTCAAAGGCCACACCAAACTCCACCTTCAAGTTGTCCTCACTGGACATAGACACAGGGGTAAAATACCCAACCTACTGAGGTCTATTAAATGAAAAGACCTCCAAAATAACAATTTGAGAGGAGGCGATCTGCACTCCTAATACACTTTGTTTTTAAAAACCTAATCTGGCTCTAGGCCATTAATGCAAGGGCTAATCCCATACTACAGAGGTGACTTTAGAAAAGAACAATTTATTTTATGTTAACTAAGAATAGGTTGAGAAAAATAAGTTCACCTCAAAACAATATGATTGGGAACTCGAGAGGGTTAAGCACTCTCTATCCCGATATGCAGTTTAAAAGATGGAATAGATACAAGTTCCTTTACATTTTAGGGAAGGTTACATAATGGAAAAACTTCGGACCCGCCCCGAGAGTTAAACTGCTGAGCAAGCAAGAAAAGAAGTAATTAATCGGCCATTACCTGGTTGTTGACTGTCGCCGAAGAAAGAGGCGCTTCCCGCCCCCTGCTATGTACTTTACACACTGAAAGATGGAACAGAAGTGGCCCGGAGACCCTAAAATCAGCAGTTTATATCCTCTCGCGGAAGGTTCGAGGCGTTAGGGGAATGAAAACACCCTCCCACAAACTCTTTATTGGGTAGGATACAGCAACATATTCAAGTTGGGGGAAGATACCTCGGATTGGTCAGAAATTAATAAAAGAAATTCGGGATTGGTTAAGTACAAAACAAGGGGAAGGAGAGGGGTATACAGCCAACTTAAACAGTAACAGAAAGAAATTTAACAAGAAACAAACTTTTGAAATAAGAATTTCTCCAAAAAAAAAAAAAAAACAGTTCTTTCACTCCGCACTAGGGTGCACTATTGTTGATCTTCAGTAGTGTCCTCTAGAAGAGAAAGTTCACACTTCTTACTACAAGCAAAACAAAATACGTCGAAAATGACACAGTTCAAAAACTCTAAAATTTCCAGGTAGTGACATCTTCTGAGAAACTTGAAAATTAATACCGTCAATAAAGTTCAGACTTCCTCCAGCAGAGGAGTTTCAACTGGCGCAACTTTTAAATTAGCGGCATGGAGGTGTACCACCCGGTACAATTATTATTATTAATATTATTATTATTATTATTATTATTATTATTATTATTATTATTATTATTATTATTATTATTATTATTATTATTGTTGTTGTTCCGGGGATTTTTGTGGAACGCAGAGGTGAAAGAAGGTGGCGGGGTGAATGGGTCTAACTACAATGTCTAGAATTGAATTTAAAACGTAAACTGAAGGTTATATTTATAAAACACAAAATTTAACAATTTTACAGGTACAAATAGCAATCATTAAATAAGTCTAGGAAAGACAAGATTGGTGATATAAACAGATCGTGGGCTTCAAGCCCTCACTTTACTTTTCCTGAGCTCCTAGTTCAAATTTACAAAAGAGCACAAATTGTACAAGGGCAGAAATCCCCTAATTCAAAGAGCACTTGCTCCAAAAATTACAACATCTAGCCTTCAAGAGGCATCATTAATCTTACAAAAACCTTGCAAAAGAGCTAACCGGATCTCAGTTTTCCAAGCCTACTCAAGGTAACATCAACTTACAAATTCTGGCCTCTGAAGGCACAACTTACTATAGGAAAATGATTATACAGGGGCATTTAATATCCAACCTACTGAAATAACAGTTAAATAAATGGCCCGAACAACAAAATGAATGGAGGCGTATACTTGCACTCCTAGATATGAACTCTTAAAACATAAAGGGCACTAGGCCGATGAAACAGGGGCTATCCCCAAATAACTGAGGTTGCTCGCATGGAAATAACTTTAATACATTGCAGAAACGAAAGATTACAAAAACGTGGCACCTCAGACCAAAATGAAGGGGAGCTCGAGAGGGTACTTCCCTCTCTATCCCCGATTTACAGTTAAAGGTTTTATGAAGTTTTTACATTAGCCGGCAGAGAGTTACATTTTTAGAAAAGTAGATTACATAGTTAATGATTCGGACCTTTCCTTCGGGTTAAACTGCGGAGCTAGCAAGAAATGAAGATGTTATGTGGCCATTACCTTGTAGACGTTCTAGAAGCTGAAGAAGAGGCCAGTAAGATGACGATCAATTGGCCCAGAGACGTGAAAATCCGCAGTTTATAAGCCCTCGGGGTAAGTTCGAGACCATTCAAGATTAAACTAGCCACACCCTCTCACTTTTATTGGCCACTTTAAAAGTTAACTCAAAATCGAAGAAGAAGACTGATTGGTAGAAAATTAATTACAGAAATTAGGGATTGGATAGATTCAAAACTGGCGGAAATAAAAAGGAAATATTGCCAACCCAAAAACAAATGAACATCAATCAGAAAAGAAAACTTATGAATACAAAACTTCTTTGAATTATAAGTTCTTATACCGTTCGTCAATATTTTCTTGCGGAAGAGATCTCTGTTAAGGGCGTCTTCAGCTGAGATATGTAGCATTTGCAGGTCTTCTTTGGTATTTCTAAACCAGGCAATTGTGGTTTTGGGGTTTGAATCAAAAAAGTGAAATATTTCTTTAGTTAACTTTCTTCCGTCCATTCTTTTCAGATGACCGTAAAATCGTGCCCGTCTTTTTCTGATTGTATCGGTAATTTTCTCTATTTTGTTGTAGACTTCCTTGTCGGATCTCTTTTGATGGATTCCATTTCTGTACTTTGATCCCAAGATTCCTCTCACAATTTTATTATTATATTATTATTATAATTATAATTATTTTACATTGTTATGCCCTACTCAGGAGCACGGTAGAACTTGCTTAGCTGATGCGTTATCCTCCTTTTCCTCCCAAAATCTCTTCATCCTCTCGCTGAGCTTCTTCATTCGTTCTTCTCTCCAAGCTATAGTAGCTCTGGTGTTGGGTTTGTCTTCAAAGTGGTGATCGTTGATTTTGGTTCTGAATTTACATCTGTCCTGTACAATGTCTTCTGAGATGTTGATTTCCTGGAGATCTGTTTCAATTTCAGTTCTTTTAGTTAGCCTGTTGGTGTTCATTGTGACAATATGTCCATAAAATTTCAGTCGTCTTTTCCGAAAAGTGTGAGATTTTTTTTCAGAATGACATATTTCCTGGGATGATTTTTTCTCCATATTCCATCTGTACAAACTGGGCCAAAAAATTATCGTAAAATTTTCCTTTCTTGTTTCTCAATGTCTTTGGTTAAAGATCCGCCACCAATGATGATGATGATGATGATGATTATTATTATTATTATTATTATTATTATTATTATTATTATTATTATTATTATTATTATTAATAATAGCTAGCGGTTTATCGTCACCGTAACTCAGATAGTTTTTCGGCAATGATGGGGTATGAAAGGGATTGGTACGGGAAGGAAACAGCCATGGCCTTAAGGTGAGAAAATGGGAAGTCACAGAAAACCATCTTCAGGATTACCGATATGCTGTATATTCTGTATACTGTGAACAAAACAGGTCATAAGTTCCAATTACAATGTTCGCGACATTGTTTACATATAGGCTATATCGTCACTCCTATGTCAAAACCGCGATATACAGTCCGTCAGAAAAAGTTTCGTTGAGTTCATTTTCCTTTGCGCGTGTGTAAAGGAAAATGAACCTTAAATACATCATACTCTAGGAGCGGGTAAATATGTCATGACCAGGCGAGTTGGCCGTGCGGTTAGGGGCGCGCAATTGTGACCTTGCATCCGGGAGATAGTGGGTTCGAACCCCACTGTCGGCAGCCCTCTAGAAGGTTTTCCGTGGTTTCCCATTTTCACACCAGGCAAATGCTGGGGCTGTACCTTAATTAAGGCCTCGGCCGCTTCCTTCCTACTCTTAGCCCTTTCCTATCCCATCGTCGCCATAAGACCTATCAGTGTCGATGCGACGTAAAGCAACTTGGGAGAAAAGGTCATGAAGACAGTACGGTACATTAAAATTCATTTTCCTTTACATGTTAGCATAGGAAAATGAACTCAACGACATTTGTTCTGATGGACTGCACATGAATATGTTGCTGGGAGGCGTGGCCAGACTTCAGGGAAATAATGGATAGGAAGAGTATTGTCACATTCGCGGTTTTTGTATAGGAGCGACGATATAATAAACTTAACAAACGTATTCTTTAAATTACCTCTCAGTGACACACAATAGAGGTCACAAACAACATAATAACATTACTTTAATACAACATCCTATTTTTAACCAATAACATAAGCTAATATATATTTTAAAATATAAATATTAAAACAGGACATTTCACGTAGGATATTATTGAGGAGTATGATTTACAAAATTTACATTGGAGTATTTCAAATTTTGTGTCTATATTCTTTCTATATACAGTATATAATTTGAACTTGTAACACAATATTGTGTCAAAATAACAAAATATGACTAAATTCGAATTTCGCTTATTTGACCAACTGCCTAGTTACGAGCATATTATTGTCATAGGAGACTTTAACTTACTTACTTAAACATACGAAACTAAACAATTTATTAACATGTTTTCTTCTGACCATCCTCCGTTTAGAGCCTATTAATCACGATAACTACGAAACACACACGCTCATAGACCACATTGTGACAAATAACCCAAACAAGTTATAACTCATGGCCAGATTCCAGTCCAGCCATCTCCACTCATGACCTTATCTAGCTATCTTACTCCCTCCGAATGCCAAAATATAAACCTATGTTACACTGAAGAAAATGGAAACTGCAACACCCAGAAGGAGTGGTGCTACATTGCTGCAATTGAACATGCAGGACGAGTGTTCGGTTGTGCTTCGATGATTACACTTTCAGGTCCCTCTGACAGCAAGTTTGGGCAACAATCAATACAGGATGTGACCCCCACGAGCTGCAATACATTGATGAATTCGTCGAGGCATAGAGTCAATAAGGC
Source organism: Anabrus simplex (assembly GCF_040414725.1). Taxonomy (NCBI): domain Eukaryota; kingdom Metazoa; phylum Arthropoda; class Insecta; order Orthoptera; family Tettigoniidae; genus Anabrus; species Anabrus simplex. The sequence continues at coordinate 273,278,335 of NC_090267.1, read as the reverse complement.
CCTGGATCGCTTCCTGAGGAATTGTGGCCCATGCTTGCTGCACTGCACGGGTCAGTTGTTCCAGAGTTGTGGGTGGCTGAGGACGGTTGGCCAGTTGTCGACCCATCATGTCCCACACATGCTCAATAGGACTGAGGTCCGGGGCCATTCTAAGGTTGTGATGTCGTGGAGAGCTTCTCTGGAGATGCGTGCAGTGTGAACCCGGGCATTGTCCTGCTGAAACATCCCATTAGCAATGTTCGCCATCATAGGGACAACCACTGGATTGAGTACCCTATCAACGTACAGTCGAGCAGTCACAGTGCCCTCAACAAGCACTAATTGTGATTTCACATTAAAGCCAATAGCTCCCCAGACCATAATGCTTGGTGATGGCCCTGTGTGCCTCTCGACAATAAGATCTTGGCGGCCCCTCTCCCCGGTACGTCGGAGCACACGATTCCGGCGATCACCGCGGGCAAGACAGAAGCGCGATTCATCACTAAAGACGACCCTATGCCATTCGTCGACCCACGTCGATCTTTCTCGACACCAGGCCAGCCTTACACGCCGCTGTTGTGGGGTCAATGGAACACCTTCTGCAGGGACACGAGCTCGTAAGCCAACTGCACGCAGGCGATTACCAACTGTTTGTTGTGTAACGTGGGGTGCCACAGCTGCTCGAATTTGCGCTGCTGTTGCATGGCGTTCCATCCGGGCCATCCGAATGATGCGGCGATCCTCTCTCACAGTTGTCTGTCGCGCTGGGCCTGTGCCAGGTCTACGAGTGTGGGTACCTTCATTTGACCACTGCTGCCATACACGTTGTACCGTAGATGCCTGTCGGCCAACACGTGCAGCGACAGTCCTTAGCGATAATCCAGCCTCACACAGTCCAATTATCCGAGCCCTCTCAAACGGCGACAGTTGTTGATAGCGTGCTCTTCTTTGTCGCCGAGGCATGTTTGTCGGGGAACACTTCACTGCACAGACCTCAAGTCAACTACGCTACAACAGAGTCCGTATACTGGAGTTGATTCCTCCGCGACCAATCACGTGGGGAGACCTGTAGCAACAATCCAATGGGTCTGAAACTTTGATCGTTTACATATCTTGAAAATCAACACAAACGACCAATGCCTTCATGGTGTTGCAATTTCCATTTTCTTCAGTGTATTTCCAGAAACACAAAAGGCACTGATATGGACGAGTTAAGACAGGCGCTTATAATCTACCCTGGAATGACAAACTCCTATTGGACGATATAGACGCGAAAGTAGACAAGCTTAACTCTCTTGTAATCACTATGTATGATAAACACGCCCCTAAACGACAGATAAAAGTTACTCTCCCATCTTGTCCTCAGCTAAATAATGAAATTAAAAACATGATGGCTCATTGCGATGCACTTTATCGACGCTTTAAACAAACTCATGACCAAAGTGACTTAGAAAATTATCGGGTCCTTAGAAATCGAGTTAAACAGCTCGTTGGAAAACGTAAATTTACTTACTTGCGAAACATGACTGCAAATATGAATTCTAGCAGTGCTTGGAACATGCTCCGTTCTTTAGGCATAAGGAAACCTCAACAACAACCTGCGCCATTTTTCATGGCTTGTTCTTCATTACTCGTGTTCTGGTCCGTACTCGAACCTGTATATCTGTCTTATGCTTAATTCAGTCACTCTACAAAACTCAATATTTCCTAGTTTTGTCGTTAGATGGCAGTGCTACGCCATCTTTAATTTCCAGGCCTTGCTTCCTGTCGAAATTGGGTAATGATGGTTACTCCATTTTTTAAATTTTTTTTTTTTGAGATCGCGATGAGGAACAACAACACTAAACGAGACTCTTTTTTTGACCTATTAGAAGGATTTTAGCAATTTTAAACCGTGATTATCTTTATCTGACCATTATATTGTTATTTTTATTTCTCAGGTAGGGGCTACGTGCATTTTTACTTTACCCTTTGGCGCGTACTGTTCAGACCTTGAGCGCACGGTTGTGTGTGTGTAGATGTGTCGGGCGTATTATCTGCCTATCTGGTGTACGGACCCAGTGCTTCGTATTTATGTGCCTCTCTACATTTATCCTTCGATTTCATGAGTGTTTGTCATTCGTGTCAGAACCTGTTATATTGGATCTGTACGAATTGTGACCTTGTACACCTACTGTGTCTTAGTTCGCCTATCGCATGAACCTTTTGTTCGATGCTTCTCGTTCCTATGGGATACTGGAGTCTTTTATATCGAGGCAGTCTAATTTGGTGACCCTGCTCGGAGGGGAAACCGTTGTAAGTGAAATTACTCTTTGACGGACCGATGGCCTCGCGCCACATATTTACTATTATGTTCGGGTGGTTGGTTGTGCGTGCGTGAGGGTTATGTGCATGGATTGGACGAAGCAGAAGCCGCAATATATTATGTATAATTTTGCCCTTATTAATTCATGTGATGTCTCTGTATTGCCCTTTCATTTATGCTCGTACCTGACCGGGCCTGTATTTGACTTATTTTTGATTCCCTATGGCCATCATTTATTTCTCATTCCCCGTTTCCTTTTTCTTTTCTTTTGCGATACTTGACTTACGGTGTGCGCAAGCTCGTGGGTTCCAGCCATGGAGGTTTATAACTAATTTGCTCGGCCTTCCCTCGTCCGTTTTGACGCATGTTTTTATTCCATTCTGATGGGTCGTCTAATGAAAGGTATAATTAACTAAGAGAAAAAAATATAAGTAAATGAACATCGACCGTGTGGGCGTTTTGGGAGATATATTAAAAAAAAGAAGAAGGAATAGAGTATTATGGAATTGAATTTTTGGTTTGAGCTCTATTACCGTTTGTAATTCGGTGAGAAGCCTGGCTGAGGAAAGGTTTAAACATTTAATTCTGAAACATGTTTACATGATAGAAATTAGACGTCCGCCCGTAATGAGTGGACGAACTTGTATCTTTCCTTGGTGATAAAAGTGGATGATCTTGCGTAACAACATCCTCCCTCTTCAAGGTTGGCCCAGCGCTGTCGAACTTGGATGTTTATGCTCCCTATGAATGTATTTCCTTTTAACATTTTCCTTTCAATGTCTTTCTTCGCATTGTTCATTTATTAATTTCTCTCCTCAATTTACTTTTCAATAAACTTGAGATTTTGTGTGCTAATTTGCATTTGATATATAGTAGCGCTAGTCCTTCGGTTTCATTACTATTATAAAGGGACTGATCTCCAGTTCGAGGCTTATATGTTGTGGCCTTTCCCTGTCGCGATTGCCGGACCTCGTGTTATTTAGTGTTCTCGTTTCCTCGCGTTCCCCGTGTTATCTTTCTCTTGTCCTCTTTACCGGGATACTGGTGCGGGTATAGGCTGAAACCTCATGTGCCAGATATACCACTCGATAAGTTAAACGAATTTTTTACTGAGGAAAGAACACCTCCTAATGTACTGAATTCCCCAAACTTAGTACCCAACTCCGTAATGAACTCTTTACATGACCAACAACATTTCACATTTTACCCCGTTACTGCTAATAAAGTTAAAAGAGTATTATATTCTAACAAATCAAAAGCCAGAGGAGTGGATGATATCCCTATAACTTTCTTACACAATATTAAGGTGCTGTTTTACGAATCATTACCAACATTTTTGACTACTGTCTTAAAAACGGAACCTTTCCTTCACTATGGAAACTAGCCAACGTTATCCCTGTGCCCAAGAAACCCGACCCCTCCCAGCCATCGGACTACAGATTAATTTCTATTTTACCTGCAATTACCAAAGCACTCGAGCGTCTGGTGTTGGAATACTTAAACGACCATTCTCTCCTAGACCCATTGCAATCTGGCTCCAGGAAGGGACACTGCACAACAACCCTGCTCAAAGTGACTAAGGACATACGACACGCAATGGACCAAAGACTGGTGACCGAGCTCGATAGCTGCAGTCGCTTAAGTGCGGCCAGTATCCAGTAATCGGGAGATAGTGGGTTCGAGCCCCACTGTCGGCAGCCCTGAAGATGGTTTTCCGTGGTTTCCCATTTTCACACCAGGCAAATGCTGAGGCTGTACCTTAATTACGGCCACGGCCGCTTCCTTCCACTTCCTAGGCCTCTCCTATTCCATCGTCGCCATAAGACATATCTGTGTCAGTGCGATGTAAAAAAAAAGACTGGTGACAATACTTACTCTCCCCTATTTCAGTAGCGCATTTGGCACTATAAACATCCAGGCTCTATTAAACAAGATGAAATCTTGCCACTTCGATCAACGAACTATTAATTTATTTCCATCGTACCTCGAAAATAGCGCGCAACGGATTATCACCCTTGGTAAAACCTCTCACTGGCCAACCAGGAAGGCAGGCACGCCGCAGAGCAGTATTTCAGGCCCTTTGCTCTTTATTTTGTACATAAACGACATTTCATCTAATTTAAAGACAGGCAAGTCTAATGGCGACGATCGGATAGGAAAGGCCTAGGAGTTGGAAGGAAGCGGCCGTGGCCTTAATTAAGGTACAGTCCCACCATTTGCCTGGTGTGAAAATGGGAAAGCACGGAAAACCATCTTCAGGGCTGCCGATAGTGGGCGTGTGTGGATGGATTACTCTCACACAATACCAGTAATTGGGGAGGTATTTTTTCTTTCAGATTTAGCCTTTGAAATAAAGAAAATATTTCTAGGTCGACTGAGTTTCTATGGTGTATAGAAAGATCAACTGCAACATATTTGAATAATCAATTTTCATTACTTTAAACGGGTAAATCAAATCTTTACAGGTTCGTCTGTAGTAAGCTATTCAAATCATGTTGGTTGAGCATATTTGAATAACATGTTAAAACGTTAAAAGTTATTTTGAACACCTTCGATAACAGTAGAGTACTGTACAGGCGCTCAAGGAAAGCGATGAACGTATGGTATCCTGTAATGCTTCTCGCAGGTATACTTTTATTAGAAATAATGGAATATATAGGTATAATGTATATATAGGGTATCCACAGGCTTTTTAACTACATGGTAGGTGAATTATATTTAGATAATAACTAAAATTAAATCTGAAAAATTATTTAACGCTGGCCCCGTAGTATAGGGGTAGCGTCCGTGCTTTTATCCGGAGGCCTCGGGTTCATTTTCCGACCAGGTAAATGATTTTTACCTGAATCTGAGGGCTGGTTCGAGGTCGACTCAGCCTACGTGATTACAATTGAGGAACTATCGGACGGTGAGATTGTGACCCCGATCTAGGAAGCCAAGAATAACGGCCGAGAGGATTAGTCGTGCTGACCACACGTCACCTAGTAATCTACAGACTCTCAGGCTGAGCAGCGGTCGCTTGATAGGCCATGGCCCTTTGGGGCTGTTGCGCCATGCGGTTTGTTTTTTCGAAAATATAAATGTGCAGAACATAAAATACCATGCACTTATTTTTGAGCGACGATATATCGTATAAATACTATTTTTATACACCAACGGACAGGTAAACATCTCCTTGTACTTGTGGAGCAACAGGCGGGTGACAGTAGAGGGGAGAGGCTGTACCTGTCGCCAGGTGGAGCTGTGGGCGGAATACGATCGATGGAACTATTTCCAGCTCGGAGGTTCAAATCTCAACGCAATGAGCCTTGCGTGAGGAGGGGCCTCCCATGTCTATCTTGGACCGGTGATGGCACAAACCAGAACGCTCTCCAGCATCGACAACCAAGATTTTATATTTAACTCCGTGAATCAATTGTGCATGATATATGTCCACGTACCGTCATCCGAAAATTTAACTAATTTATGTGGCATTCAGGTACATTAAATTATATTGGTTCACAAATATTGCAATTCTTAGGAGTATTTATTATGAATACAAGTCGCAACGGGCTTTCCGGTTCCTTAGTTGTAACGTCAACGTCATGGCCTTCGATTCAGAAGGTCCTGAGTTCGATTCCCGGCCAGGTTGAGGATTTTAGCCACTCCTGTTTCAATTACTTTCACTCGTGGACTGGGTGCTTGTGTTTGTCCCAAACTACTGTTCTTCATATTCACACAAAACACCACGCTACCAACCACTACAGAAAAACGGAAGTGCAGATATATCCCGCTGAATAGGGTTGGCGTCAGAAGGGCAACCAGTCGTAAAATAGGGCAACACCAACATCATAGTGCACAATGAAACAAATCGATACATAAATATAAACAAAATCCTGCTACAATTGCAATGTGTGGCATACAAATTACCAAGGATGTTCAATAAATTTCCAGTTTCTTTGAAATCATTTAGGAAAAGGCTAGGAAAGCAACAGATAGGGAATCTGTCACCTGGGCGACTGCCCTAAATGCAGATCAGTATTGATTGATTGATTGATTGATTGATTGATTGATTGATTGATTGATTGATTGATTGATTGTTGACTTATATTTCAGATGGCCCTCGTCTTAAAAACAGAAGAATAACGATCGGCCTGATACACTGACACTGATTTTCGTGAGAAGTATAATTTAAATTCCTGCAAATATCATCAGAACGTTCTGATCAGGAATTCTATAATGTTAGTGGATCCAGGGATGTATATGAACAAAAATACTAGAGGTGATACAATTCTACTTTGGTCTAAGGGTAGCGAGTCTGTCTCTTACCCAGAGGCTCCGAGTTCGATTCTAGGTCAGGTCAGGGATTTTTACCTGGATCTAAGGGTTGGTCCGATGTCAATTCAGATTACGTGCGAACAAATGACGAGCTATCTGACAGTGAAATAGCGGTCCAAGAATTACGGCAGAGAGAATTCGTTACGCTGACCATGCGTAACCTCGTAATCTGCAGGCCTTCAGGATGAGCAGCAGTAACTTCGCAGTCCAAGCCCCATCAGGGATGCAGCGAAATGGGGGTTTTGGTTATCTAGTTCTACGTAAAACTGATGTTAGGAGATATGTTTCGGTTTGACCAGACCCATTATAATGATACTTGGTAGGATAATCAACAGCCATGTTGACGTAAATTAAAATGTACATACTAAGAAGAGTAATCTGTTATTACAGTTTTAAATGGAACGTGGTATATTGGAGGCACCGACTGCTAGAAACACTAAAACCTCGCTGATCGCCTGCCGTTGTTATATAGGCTGTCTACACCATGGCAAAATAAGTGATTTCAAACAGGAATCCAACAGTTAACTCGTTTGAGAAAATAAAGAAATTGCATTAATATGATACACGTTTATATATAGATGATCAAGATTTCATACTAATTACATAATAATTTATCCGGCCTTATAAACGATAAAGAAATATTAAAACCGTAATATTTTCATTTATTCTTACATTGTACTTGTTACTAAGTAGGCCTGTTCGTGTTGTCAAAATCATATTTATGGTATAAGTGTTTTATGCATGTTTATAATAGACCTATCGATATATTTCTAAAGGACAAACGCAAGTTCATTCTACGTCATCATCATCTAACTGCTCCGAGACAACTAGCTACTTCCGAGCAATTAATTACAACAGTAGCCTTAGTTTTACGACAAAACCATTATTTCCATTGCATTTAGGACATGTTAATTGATCACTGATCTAAATTTTATTGAAATCTATCTGTTCAAATCTAAATAGTTGTCTTGTAATTAAATATTGCTCTGCCGCCTGGATTAAACACCTTGGTCTTATGCACGTGGTGGTGGGGTATGTTTTCCCACGAACAATATACCAGCTGGAGCTTATGCACCGACATATTTCAGCATGAGGTGGTCTGTAGTAAGAGGTCCAGGGATGTATATGAACAAAACATACTAGAGGTGGTACAATTCTACTTTGGCCTAAGGGTAGCGAGTCTGTCTCTTACCTAGAGGATCCGAGTTCGATTCTAGGTCAGGTCAGGGATTTTACCTGGATCTAAGGGTTGGTCCGAGATCCTGCATGTCCGCGTATGAAGACTGGAAGTTAAATGAGATAGTCTGACGCCTGGTGATATCGACAAACCACCAAACGTTCCTGTAGGCCAGTGTTGTATACTACAACCGAGCGCGAAAAATTCGGGCGAGTCTGCTTATGTTCGGTCCTTTCTGTTTGTGCGAGGTCTGTTCCTTCAGATAATTCCTTTGTCTGGAGTACAATCGTACCACCCACACTAACAAAAACAACAACTATAACAACAAGGAAGGAGCTATACCAAATCAATGGAGAGTTGCTTTAGTAGCCCCGGTGTACGAAGGAAAGGGTGATAAACATAAAGCGGATAATTTCAGCCAGTTATCTTGAAATATGTTGCATCTAAGTTAGATTATTTCTGATTCGGGTTTAGGAAAGGTTATTCAACGGAGGCTCAACTTGTAGGAATCCAGCAAGATATAGGAGATATTTTAGATCAGGAGGTCAAATGGACTGTATCATCTATCGAAGGCTTTTGATGGGTTACGTCACAGGAAGCTACTGACAAAAATTAGGGCTACAGGACCAAACAAAAGTGCGACTGAATAGGTGGTTTAATTTCTAGAAAAATTTTATTCCGTTTGTGCTGTAGAGACGTTCTTGCGTACAGCACTGGACTAGGGCAAAATACGCCACTGTTATAGCAGCAGTTTACCATGACCTGCCATGCTTGCCACAATCCTGTCCCGTAGTGGCCAGAATACTTGAAAGGCCCTATGTACACGCCTTAGGAAGTATCTAATTTAGAGTTAATTTGTAGCCATAGTTGTCAAGCCACGGTTAGAGTTGTGAAAAAAAGTTCATTTCCTCTGGTCAACAGCATACAAAACAGAGTGTTGTGGACTGAATAGAATAGAAACGTAGCACACAACTAACACGGTAAGCTCTCAGCTCGTATCCAAGAAAGAAGTTATTTCAAAGAGGGAGACGCTCTTTCATCTATAGCCATACTGATTCTATTGTACGGAGGTGAACGCTGGGTGGGTTCAGAATATCTCATTCGTAACTTGAAAGAAATAAGGGAGTAGATATTGAGGTGAACAATGGCAAAAGGGTATCCATGAGAAGTAAAACTCGTAAAGTTTTGAATGCTAGTTGCAGAGGATCGACTAAGCTTAGGATGCAAAACCACACGATTAACCCTATTAGACTTAACTTCCAGAAAGTGATTATTAGGGCCGGACACAGACCTATTAAGTCAAACTATAATCTGTTATGTTTTTATAATACTTATGATGATGATAATAATAATACGACCGAGCTCGATAGCTGCAGTCGCTTAATTGCGGCCAGTATCCAGTAATCGGGAGATAGTGGGTTCGAGCCCCACTGTCGGCAGCCCTGAAGATGGTTTTCCGTGGTTTCCCATTTTCACACCAGGCAAATGCCGGGGCTGTACCTTAATTAAGGCCACGGCCGCTTCCTTCCACTTCCTAGACCTTTCCTATCCCATCGTCGCCATAAGACATATCTGTGTCGGTGCGACGTTAAGCAAAATAGCAAAAAATAATAATAATAATAATAATAATAATAATAATACGCATAGTTTCACGTGACAGTAGTACAGTAAATATGCTCCAAATCGAAAATATGAGATGAAAATCTTTTCAACTTTGAATTTTGAATTCATGGTGACAGGCGTTACGCCTTAAGCCTATAATATTTCCTTGTTGAATATATTACTTGATTTCCTCCTGATTTAGGTCAGTGCGACGTTTCTCCACGTCCCTTTAGACCGCCTGTCTCTGTGACCTTTCTCCCCATGCGATATTTATACCATTCCCGCGCTTTCAGTAAAACGATGGTACTTCCTAAACCATACAAACATATTGCGATATTTTACCTTAATTAGATTATTGAGATGAATAAATGTATTTATTTTGATAAATATTACGTCATTATTGTCAAATACAGTTTCTAAATTTAAGGTTGATCGTTTTGCTGCTGACTATAATATAAAAATGGTAGGTGTAAGTGTAGAAAATGTCCCGTTCGCAGTACCGCAATAAAAATTCTCATAACCTTTATAGTTCTGACTAATATATTGAGTACTGATCATGCCATAGTTAGGACTCACAGGAAATAAGATATCATAGGTCGTCCAGTCGTTATAACTGATATTGGACTGAAACATTGTGGTGGCCTGTTATTTCAAACGTGTTATTGTAAAGTTACTTTACCACAGTCTGTAAAGTATCATCACATGCTGCAAGGACTTGGCATTAGCGAAATGAAATGGCGTATGGCTTTTAGTGCCGGGAGTGTCGGAGGACAAGTTCGGCTCGCCAGGTGCAGGTCTTTTGGTAGTCATGAAGTGATGAAATGATGATGAAGACGACACATACACCCAGCCCCCGTGTCAGCGAAATTAACCAATGATGGTTCAAATTCCCCACCCTGCCGGGAATCGAACCCGGGACCCCTGTGACCAAGGGCCAGCACGCTAACCATTTAGCCATAGATCCGGATTTGGAATTAGTGATGGCTACGCACTCTATATAGTTTTTTCGTAACAAAGAGCTCCTTGATAATAGTAAAACTTGACATTAATACATCGAATGATTTTAAAATCAAACGCATGTCAATATAGGAAGTTGAAGTCTATCTGGCTTCGGGGAGGGCTTCACTGGTAGTTTCACTGTTAATGTATGTTACTGGAAATTGACTGTCAGTCACATTCCTGGGTTCTAATGCCGATATCAAGAAGAATATCCCGGCGATAGCTGAAGTAGAGGAATCTCAAGGATATCCCAGAATATCTACAATATTGTCTCCTTCACCAGGCTCAAATTAGCCCACCTGGTGGCCATGATCGTTAAGGCGTTGAAGTTTAAACGGTCTGACACCGTGGTTAGCCGGTTCGAGTCCCGTTGGTCGAAAAATATTTCACCATTAAAATGTTGGTCGGCAGGGTAGGGGAGGTGGTGGTATACAATTTCTAATCACTAGATAGCGTGCCAAAAGCCTGGATTAAATTCTAAACCTCTCCGTTGTGCTAATATGCATTGGGGCATATGACGCTGTTGATGGTGATTCGTCCGTCGGAAGGCGACGTTAAGCCTTGAGGAGACCCCTTGGTGCTCTTTGACAGGACCAGGTTATGTGCTGGCTGCGGGCTTCACGCTCTGTCTTCCTATCAAATGTCACGTAATTCATTTCAACTTATTAACTCCTCTGATGAGGTTGACGTCAGGAAGGGCATCCGGTAATAAAAACCCGCCACGAAAGATTTCACCTCACCTTATACCCGACCCCGTAGAGAAACGGGACAAGGGCTGGACAAAAGAAAAACCTAGTTCGTACCCGGTCGGGTCATTGATTTTTAACTAGATTTCAGGGGTGCTTTGAGGTCCACTCAGCTTATGTATGCAACTGGGGAGCTATTGATGGTGAGATAGCGGCCCCGGTCAAGAAAATCAAGAATAACGCGCCGACAGGATTCATCGCACTGACCACGCGTCACCTCGTAATCTACAAGCCTTCGGGCTGGGGAGCAGTCGCTTGGTAGGCCAAGGCCCTTTAACTTTTTTCTTTAAGACATCGAATTTAGCTCCAGAAACTTAAGCGATATCCGTTCTAGATTTGTATAGCCTTACCAATTAAGAGCCCATGAGATTTAATATAAATGTGGCCATGAGATATGCAATTACAACCTCTCTGCTATTCCTATTGCTTCACAACAAACGTGGTTCGTTTCTCAGTTTGATAATGCACACCACTTCAGCACCTTTAGTACTACGTAACTCGTCGCCTTTCAGTGATGCATGGTCGCATATTTTATATGCTCCATGAGGTTCATGTCGGCATGTACAGGAACCTTGGTGCACTCACGAGATGTTCATTCCGCTAAACTATCTCAGTACACTAATCCATCTCTCTTAGTGAGAGGGACGTATTCTCAAACTACTTTCTGGTAAGTAGTCAGGTCATGTTATATTGTTATTATTATTATTATTATTATTATTATTATTATTATTATTATTATTATTATTATTATTATTATTATTATTAGCAGTAGTAGTATTGTCCAGATCCTTGACTGAACGGCAATCTTAGAGGTCTTCGGTACAAAGGGTTTCGGGTTCAATTCACGGCCGGGTCTGGTTAATTTCTCTGGACGGGGACTGGGTGTTTTTAATCGTTCTAATATACATGTCTTCACAAACAGTACACACAACACACCTTAGTACCAACAACGAAGGAAACACGCAATGGTGAATGCATCGCTCCACATAGGATTCAAGTCAGGAAGAGCATCCGGCCGTAAAACAGGGAAGCAATTCGTACCCGCGACGCCACCAGAGTATGAGAAAGGTGGTGGAAGATTATTAGGGGGTTTATTATTATTTTTTCTTTGTTTGTTTGTTTGTTTGTTTGTTTGTTTCTTTCTTTCTTTCTTCATTATGTCCATTCAAAGAGCACGTTTAAACTTGTTCATTGGCCTGATAGTTTTCGCCTTCTTTTCCTCCCAAAATCTCTTCATGAACGCAATGTGCGTTCTGTGGGCCACTTCACACCAGTTTTATCTTCAGGTTCCTCCTCACAAATTTGTGTGCTTGGCTACTACTGTACTAAAGGCACCACGATCTTCCATGATGTCGTCCGTGATATTTATTTCTTGGAGGTCCGACTTAGTTTCTTCTATCCAGTTTATTTTGACCTTCTTTGAGTTGATTTATTTAAATAATCCTTTGGTGAGCCTGTCGGCATCCATTCTATAGATATGGCCATAGGATTTCAAACGTCTCTTGCGTACAGCATCAGTGAACCTGTCTGTTAATGAGTAGAGGTCCGCTGTTCTCCTCTTTGTCCACATTCCATTTTCTCTCGTGGGACCATAGATTTTCCTGAGAATTTTCCTTTCTTGCTTTTCAATGTCTATCATTTTAGAGTGACCTCCAAGGGACATGGTTTCTGTGGCATATTAAGCTTTCGGCAAAACAACTGCCTTGTAATGTCGTAATTTTGCATAATGCAATATGTCCGGCTCCATGGCTAAATGGTTAGCATGCTGGCCTTTGGTCACAGGGGACCTGGGTTCGATTTCCGGCAGGGTCGGGAAGTTTAACCATCATTGGTTAATTTCCCTGGCACGGGGGCAGGGTGTATGTGTTGTCTTCATCATCATTTCATCCTCATCACGACGTGCAGGTCGCCTATGGGAGTCAAATCAAAAGACCTACACCTGGCGAGCCGAACCTGTCCTGGGATCTCCCGGCACCAAAACCCATACGCCATTTCATTTTCATTACGCGATATGGCTCTCTTGTTGTAGTAATTCCACGTTAGGCTGTACACCTTATGGAGTTTAGTGGCTCTTTCTACGTTGGCCCTACTGTCTTATTATTATTATTATTCAGTTTTCCCAAACCCGTGGAGTTGCAGGTGTGAACCGTGTCGCACTTTCTAATCTGACCCGGTTTAACGGCCGGATGCCGTTCCTAACGCCAACCCTACGTGGAGGGATGTAATCACCATTGCGTGTTCCAGTGGTAGATGGTAGTGTGGTGCGTTGTGTGAATATGAAGAGGAGAGTATTAGGACAAACACAAATACCCAGACCCCGAGCCAGAATAATTCAGGATACGCGATTAAAATCCCTTACCCGGCCGGGAATCGAACCCGGAATCCCACCGAACCGAAGGCCTAAACACTAACCATTCAGACAAGGAGTCGGACATTATTATTATTATTATTATTATGATGATGATGATGATTATTATTATTATTATTATTATTATTATTATTATTATTATTATTATTATTATTTCGAACGGGCCTACTTTGGACCACGCCTGTTCAACTGTTGGACTTTGCCTATACTGAAAGTCAAGTCAAGAGCTTAGGAAAAGTATCCTTCCGCATGTGAGCACGTCCCCTGTTCCCTCTTCCCGTCTCCGTTCTCCATCTCCGCCAGGACCAGCTTATTATTGACGTCGAGCGTCTATCTGACAAGTACTTCATTCTCAAATAGTGAAGCATCAAAGAAATCACTTCCTTTCACATACCTGTACTTTGATTACGTACCATACGTATTTATTCCTTTATTGACCAATATATACATACAGATTACTGACGAATACCGAGGCAAGAGAAGCAAGGTTTATTTTTATTTCATAAAGCAATTTGTGTGAGGGACATGGGGACTTACAACATAAGTGTACGATTGCGCTCTCGTGCTACGACTGTCAGTGGCAGTTCAACAAGCTGAAAAACCCACCTGTGAGTGGGATTGCAAAATACAATGTTTCCAGGAATGTTGTTAATATTGTAGTCTCGTCATTCGGAAGGTCAAAAGGAACTCATGATCCCCTCATGACAACATTTCTGCAGTTAAAGAGCGATTACGAATATAAAGTAAAGTACAAATTATTATTATTATTATTATTATTATTATTATTATTATTATTATTATTATTATTATTATTATTATTATTATCATCGAATACGCCAAGGATCCTATTCCTATACCGTGTTAAGGCCCTTCCCGTTTTATTTACGGCGAGTGCATAGTTCGAACTGAGCTGACACTTAGGCCTACTGACGAACAACCGAACGAGCATACAGCTTAGTTGAATGACATTTTCCTTATCACCTTGACTGCTTGTTTACATAATGAGACACTTTCTTAAAACTAAATGTTCAGCGACTTTACAGAAACATGTCATCAAAAAGGATCACGACATACAGCCACAGGAGAGCGTACGATATAGAACCACAAGAAAACATAAGAATTCCCTTTCGACCTTTCGCTGGAGACTTGGATTTTCCGTGGAGTTTAAATTCTACGCGAGCGGCGTAAGGACTGTACACAGAAACGCCGGTCAGCTGCGCGGTCTTTTTCACCACGTCTTCCACAGTCCACATCGGATTCTAATCTCGTAGGCTACTGTAAACGTTTAAAACAATGTGTTTAGATTTCCTACATAATTTTTCTCCACTTTTGTTAGCTTTAAAGTATTTCACAGGGTACCCAAGCGCCACAGCATCACACACGTCTTGCTCACAGCTGGCAGCCATTATGAATACTGAACACGAACACGCTGTTGCGGCCAGTATTGCCAACAGTTTTCTTGTATCCATTTTCAACGTCGCAAATATTATGCGAACTTATCAGCAATGGAATGAACTCGAACAAAGCTTACCAAGTACACGGTGCAATAAGATATCAATCTCATATTAAATAATTATTATTTTGATACATGCACCACTGAGAACAGTAAATATTCATAGCCATCTACGTATGAAATATAAGAGTTGGTAACGAACCCGAATAACATACAACATGTGATATCTTTTCCATATTTATACAGGGCAAAAATTTTTAATTCGTCAAGTCAGTTCACCAGAATATCTAACCAAACGGAAGGAATCTCCTGACTTCAGGAACAAGTAACAAACCTACGGAACTATTTGGCGCTGCGGAAGCCTTTTCACCGACCAGAAGTCTGACTAACATCAAAGGGACCGCTAAGGTCTTGAGTTGACTCTCAGTATAGTATTGTCGCATCTTCTGCTGGCGTAACTACTTTCCCTCTTTTGTCCAGGAGGTACCTTTCCTTCGGGGTTTTTCCTGAAATCTACGAACTTCCTTCAGGGTGCGTCTCACACACAGACAGTCTGTTTTGGAGATATGTTATTCCCAGTTCTTTAATATCCTTCTCGGCTTGTCAACCAAGTGGTAAGAACCTTCTTGTTTTGCCAGAAGGAGAACAGCTACCCTTCTTTTCCTTGCACAGTCAGAAAGCCTCTCAATATTTTCGTAGAGCTCAGAGTTATGTCGCCTTCGGAATTCCACATCTTCCTTTACCGGGCCTAGGATCTTCCTGAGGACTCTCCTCTCTATTATCATTATTATTATTATTATTATTATTATTATTATTATTATTATTATTATTATTATTATTATATGTTGTATGTTGAGTATTCATCCCGAAGGCCACTCCCCAACAGTTCTCCGTTGTTTTCCTCAATGACCCAGAAGTTGCTATTACAAATCAGTCTGCCGAGCCTTCTGAAGTTGATGTGCACCAGATGACCGTATGAACGACATTTTCACACCGTTCATCACAGGGACTGGCTGCGTAAGGAATGGCATTACTAGCATCACTCATACCTCAGTCACTTTCATATCGCCAAAGCCAAATACAATAGAGACAATACGCGACACTCTGCGAGATATCGAGGGACAGCGATTAGAGCTCTGTCTAGCGGAGTGACCTGGGAGTTACTGATTCTGTCATAAGAGCACGTGCATTTGCTTGTGAAGTTTTGGCGTTATTTATGCGTTTGCATTAAGTTGACATAAGTAAATAGTAGCGTGTGTCGTTCCTTTATATCTCCTCTCAATATGAGTGGAATGATATATGTTGTGTTTGGCTGCAATGACTATGAAGTGCAGAAGGATTCGCGGTCTTTCTTCCTTTTCCCTCGTGACAAGAAAATGTAAATATTGTGTTCGCATAGATATTCTTCCAGTTACAAAGAGATTTGAATAGTACTTCCAACATTTCTGACCTGCGCGATCCATATTTTAACTGGTTTAAAATATAATCTTATTTTATTGTATAGTGCAGCACTTAACCTTCAATACCGCTGTGTTGTTGAAGGTGTGATTTGTGGGTTTTGATTTAATTCAAGAAAAAGCATATGAATATGTGTGTGGCTGGTTGTGTTCCAAGTTACCCTATTTGGAATGCCGTAATGCGTTGTCAAGCACTGAAGGAAATATGGGTGATTTAAGAAATGTACGCTACCTGTTTTGTTGAAACAATATAATGATGCAAATTTGCTTTACCCTAATGTAATGACAAGTATTGCTTATAGGGAAATTTTGAATGTTTTCCATGGTAAATTTACAGATTTTCTTTCTGTCAGTGTCCGGCTCCACGGCTAAATGGTTAGCGTGCTGGCCTTTGGTCACAGGGGTCCCGGGTTCGATTCCCAGCAAGGTCGGGAATTGTAACCATCATTGGTTAATTTATCTAGCACGGGTCTGGGTGTATGTGTTGTCTTCATCATCATTTCATCCTCATCACGACGCGCAGGTCCCCTATGGGCGTCAGATCAAAAGACCTGCACCTGGCGAGCCGAACCCGTCCTGGGATATCCCGGCACTAAAGGCCATACGCCATTTCATTTTTTTTGTTAGTAGGCTTCAAGTTAAAAGGAAAATTGTCCAGCTCTTAAATATAAATTCATTGAATCATGTGTGTAAGGAATGTGTCGATATTTTTATTGACAAGTGTCTTAATGTGATGATACAATGCTTTTAAATGAGAAAAAAAGACAAATCTAGCAGTGAAAGTTCAGGTAGGAGTACTAAAGCTAAAAAAGTAATGCATAAATGAAAGATCAAGCCCTTTCACAGCAGTCCATTTCACATCTTGGTTATGTGTCTAATTTCAGTCTTTAAATAATAACCTGTTAAATCAGTTTTTCATTTATTTATCCAGAATTGCTTTAGCAACTTTGAAGTTAATATCTTAGTAACACTTTCTTTCTAGACGTAATTTATTTATCCATTCCCGTATGTGCATTTCCACTGATATGTGAATTTAGTGCTAATTTTCAGGTCACGCCACTAGGAGCGCCACTTGCTAACTGTCTTCCATTTTAAGAAGGCTAAATCCGGAATTGTCGCGTATTGTCTCTACTGTATATGCCAAAGCTATGGATCTCTTGCGTGACGTAATTCCGACCGTCAACACATACGGTATCAGATTTTCGGCAAATAATAATAATAATAATAATAATAATAATAATAATAATAATAATAATAATAATAATAATAATAATAATGTGTGTGAAGAACGTTCTTTGAATTTTTCAAACATTATTTTCTTTTATATATCATCATTATTAGCCTATCACACGAAGAAGCCTTAAAGGACTGCACGATTACTCACAAATACTCCTCGATAAAGACAACTTTTACGCTATGTATCTTGAGTCTACGGTAAAGCATAACTTTCGAATACTGATTTGTACTGTCGTAGTCATCTACAAACTGTGATAATAGAGTTCGGTGAATAGTCCTGTACTATCAACATAGATGAACTATGCACAACAGTGACCTTACTGTCCTTCGAAATAGTCTCCTCCCATAACTATGCGCTGCTGAGATCGGCGATACATGTCCTGGAAACTTTGCAAGAAGGATTGCTTTGGGATGGTGTTCAAAAGCCTCGTCACGTTTCGTTTGATGTCAGGAATATCGTCAAATCTCTTTCCTTTCAAAGCGAGTTTGAGTCGTGGGAATAGGCGCTGACCTTCTTCCGACGAGGGGATCCCGGAGAACTCCATTTCATGCTTTGCCGTTTCATTTCAGGGTCTTACCTGAGACACCAGGTTTCATCCTCAGTGACGATACAGTTCAAGAAATTTGGTGTCGCTTCCGCCGTTTCGACAAAATCCTGTGAAGCCTCTAAACCTGCCTGCTTCTGATCGTCAGTCGAGTGATGTGGCACAAGACGAGAACACGTTTTCCTCTTCCCTAACTTCTGGGTAACGATTTGTCGCACGGATTCAAGGTTAATCTGCAGTTCATCCGCTATCATGCGCACAGTTAATCGCCGATCGTTCGTGATTAATATCCTCACCTTCTCACTTATTTCGTCACTGACGGCGGTCGCCGGTCTTCCGCTACGGGGGTTGTCAGAAACACTTTCCCGGTCTCCTCGTAAACAGGCGAACCACTCGTACACACACTTCAAGGACAGTGCTTGATCTTCATAGACACGTACCAGCATCGCATGCGTTTCTTTCGGTGTCTTGCCAAGCTTGAAACCAAACTGTACATTGATCATTTGGTCGTTCATGTTCCTGTTCGAAGTTCAGAACCAACGCACTAAACACGCACTGTGTCAAACAGGTCTTACGTGGCACACACACAATGCTCAACTGACCAACGTTGGGAGCAGGTGGTCCAGACCTGCTGCTACGCAGGTGCAGCGTTGTGTGTTGCCAGTGTTACCGGATCGACCGTTCTGACTTCATTCACCGAACTTTATTGTCACAGGTTGTATTTCCTGGATGGTCAGGGTGTCTCCTTCCATTAGGCTGAAGTTTAGAATGACTTTCGACCACTGGCCGTTGTCTATTCTAGAAACGTGGGCCGAGTTGTGTGGCTTTCATAACCTCTTTGTGGTTGGCATCTTGATATAATTTCCTGAAGTTCAGTGTGGTCTAGTTCTGCATTTCCCAGCGTCTGAGTATTTGAGTATTTGAAAGAGCACATGCACTTCGGAGTATCCTTCCCTCATATACTTTTATACTTTATTTATATTTTCCTCCAGATCTACATTATATGTATATCATCCATTAATGGAGAGAAAAAACAACAAGTCTGACCTAACCAGCTCACAAAAAGAAAAGGAAAAGAATGCCAACAGATAGGCAGAAATATGAACAAAACCAGAAATAATAATAATAATAATAATAATAATAATAATAATAATAATAATAATAATAATAATAATAAAATGACAATGCGGCAAAATAAACACTGTTGTATGGCCCAAGATCAACCCTTATTGGCCATGGCGGAAGGCAGTATGGCAGTATGATAATAAGAAACTAAAATAATAATATATTTACTGTGTATAGTACAATAATGTCAGCAGACGGCATCTGTGATTTAAACAAACTGCATATCGCATCCGGCTGGGTTAGCAACTCAGCACAATCAACCCTGAACACTGACTTCTCTGTTGCTCCACTTACGTTGCAAACCCACCTTTCGCGTTACATCCACTGTCGTGCGGCTGTGCAATTATTCCCCTTACGTTTCATTACTAGGTCCACTGTTAAACTCCATTATCTAGCTACAGCACCAAGTATTTTGATTTACCAACCGAACATAATCATGATACCTCGCTGTTCTTTACAAGCTCACCAAACCTACCATTGTATCGCTGATTCACAATCATCCTCCACCTCAGATTATACCACCTAGTCTTATTCTTCCACCACATATCAATTACGTCCTCAATCTCAACCAAACTTTGTTTCATTCAAATTTCAGGCTCACCTCCTCATTAAATTAAACCATCGCACTTAGCATTCCATGCACATAATCACTCGTGGCAGCCTTCACACGATACTATTTTCACCCAATTAACTTCCTTCCTCCAATACCATTATATCCATCAACCACTTCTCGTAATTTACATACCATATACTAATCATAATCACATAGTCATGATACTTCACTATTATTTACAGACTCATTCGGGGCCGATGACCTTCGATGTTAGGCCCCTTAAAACAACAAGCACAGACTTATCCAACATACCATCGTATCACTGAGTCACAGTTAACCACCTTCTCAACCTTTACCACCTGGTCATATTCTTTCACCACATATTCATTTCGTCCTCAATATTGTGCCCGTTCGCATCTCGTAGACCATTTACAAAATGGCGGCGTAGGAAGGTATGGCCCATGCGATCTATTAAGGCAATGAACTTCTTATTAATACGGCATATAGGAGACCATGCACGTCACGGAACGGACTGATTTGGAAGACACTGCAGGACAGTAGAGGCTCATTTTGAATTGTTTTGAAAAAATATAGCAGCGGAATGATTGTTTAAAAATATACTCTAAAAATTTCAACTGCAGAAGTAAGACGCAAATACAAGCAAAGCTTTACATCTGAAGATTATCCTAAACTCCTGAAGAAGATATTGACTGTTTACAATCGGCGATAACATCCGATATAATAATTCACCTACGTATGTTATAAAGAGACGAGATATCATAGAAATAAATAATTTGTGGTGAGATACGTCTGACTTGGGTCCGGTGAGCAACCACTTCTGTGATTGAAGAATAAGGACTCACCATATTGCAGAACCGACAATTTCGTATGAGAAGAAAGTTACCCCTGTGGTTATAAACTTAATATCTATATACGGAGAACTTATTCCAACCGAAGAAAACGTCGTTTAGAATAGCAGTAGAACTATGGAATATATCATGACTGATTGCTCCGCAAAAGGAATTTTCTACGCTGTCTGCAGGTTTGGAATGATGACTGTTTGCTAAATATACATGATGGACTGAACTGGGGATATGCACCGGAGAGCCAGAGGACCAGCTGATGATGATTGGACCGGCCAGCCAGAGGACAGGATGATGAGGATGAGCATCGGCGAGCCAGAGGACCGGCTGATGAGGATTGGACGGCGAGCCATGTGACCAGCTGATGACCAGGAAGACGTTATCCAACCAGAGATCCAGATTCTAACAGAGGGTCTAACCACAACCAAGGAATGGAGCGACAACCAGACCAAACGTAGCATCTGACGAGCTAAGTCCATACATTTTTTTAGTAGTGTAGTTTCTTGCAATCTACACCCTCAATCTAGCTTCGGCATGTGCTGAATAATTGGTGATATTTATGAATTAATTAAGAACGTGTGTGAAAAATAAAGTGAAGTGTGAGATATTTAAGGCTATAAGATAAGATGGCAGTGTAGAATTAGAATTCTATTATATCATATACAGGCTACCGCACTTGCATACATACAGTAGAAACTAGCATGAGTAAATGAAAGAAGTGTTACTTGTGAAGACCTAATAGCAATGAGTCTATATAACTAGTGAAATTTCGATTAATCTCGTTTACCTGTACAAAGATTACGTCACGAATTTACCTGCGCGACACAGATGAATATAGTTAAGTTACGTATTCCTTTCTTCATAGAAAGAGGGCATTGAACTCAAACTGCTGTTTTTAAGATAAAAGGTTATTAAGATGCGTTTATTACAAGGCAATTCTAAAATGTTTGGCATATAATTTTGGGTGTATTCGGCTATATGCGTACGGCAATATGTATGCCGGTGGTATGATAATGTATATTTGAATGGTGTTGAAATGTGGTTATTTCTTGGAGCATATTAAGGAATAATTGAAATATAGATGTTTGTTTATGTTCTGCGGTAAGAGAAAGAATTGCTATTCGCCGAGGAAACGTTGTGTTAGATTTACATGAGGTGAGTTTCTGTGTCAAATGGAAAGAATATGTCAAAATGTGAATATCGCGCAGATGACCATTTTAAGGTAAGATTGACATGCATTATGGTAGAATTGTGAATCGTGACAGTTTTTTTTTTATCTGACATTGGTAAATGGCATGTACCGAGTATAAGAGAGTTCTTTAATATACGGTTTACTAGGCTCATGACTAAGTATACATGTGATATTCTTTGGTGCGGTGATGCTTCAATATAATACGTATTAATTTCATTCTGTACTGTCCATATGAGTTGAGTAGCTCGTACACATAAGAGATATTGAGTAAGAGCAGTTAGCTAAAGCACATTGAGCCGTTGGTGGAGGAGTGTGTGGATCGGAAACTACTTGAACAGTTAGATACACTGACTGACAGAGCAAATGCAACACCAAGAAGGAGTGGTCAGAACTTTATGCCAATTGCAGGGTAGACTGACGTCACTGAGGTATGCTCGTGATGTGAAATGCGCCGCTGTGCTGCGCACGTAGCGAACGATAAATGGGACACGGCGTTGGCGAATGGCCCACTTCGTACCGTGATTTCTCAGCCGACAGTCATTGTAGAACGTGTTGTCGTGTGCCACAGGACACGTGTATAGCTAAGAATGCCAGGCCGCCGTCAACGAAGGCATTTCCAGCAGACAGACGACTTTACGAGGGGTATGGTGATCGGGCTGAGAAGGGCAGGTTGGTCGCTTCGTCAAATCGCAGCCGATACCCATAGGGATGTGTCCACGGTGCAGCGCCTGTGGCGAAGATGGTTGGCGCAGGGACATGTGGCACGTGCGAGGGGTCCAGGCGCAGCCCGAGTGACGTCAGCACGCGAGGATCGGCGCATCCGCCACCAAGCGGTGGCAGCCCCGCACGCCACGTCAACCGCCATTCTTCAGCATGTGCAAGACACCCTGGCTGTTCCAATATCGACCAGAACAATTTCCCGTCGATTGGTTGAAGGAGGCCTGCACTCCCGGCGTCCGCTCAGAAGGCTACCATTGACTCCACAGCATAGACGTGCACGCCTGGCATGGTGCCGGGCTAGAGCGACTTGGATGAGGGAATGGCGGAACGTCGTGTTCTCCGATGAGTTACGCTTCTGTTCTGTCAGTGATAGTCACCGCAGACGAGTGTGGCGTCGGCGTGGAGAAAGGTCAAATCCGGCAGTAACTGTGGAGCGCCCTACCGCTAGACAACGCGGCATCATGGTTTGGGGCGCTATTGCGTATGATTCCACGTCACCTCTAGTGCGTATTCAAGGCACGTTAAATGCCCACCGCTACGTGCAGCATGTGCTGCGGCCGGTGGCACTCCCGTACCTTCAGGGGCTGCCCAATGCTCTGTTTCAGCAGGATAATGCCAGCCCACACACTGCTCGCATCTCCCAACAGGCTCTACGATGTGTACAGATGCTTCCGTGGCCAGCGTACTCTCCGGATCTCTCACCAATCGAACACGTGTGGGATCTCATTGGACGCCGTTTGCAAACTCTGCCCCAGCCTCGTACGGACGACCAACTGTGGCAAATGGTTGACAGAGAATGGAGAACCATCCCTCAGGACACCATCCGCACTCTTATTGACTCTGTACCTCGACGTGTTTCTGCGTGCATCGCCGCTCGCGGTGGTCCTACATCCTACTGAGTCGATGCCGTGCGCATTGTGTAACCTGCATATCGGTTTGAAATAAACATCAATTATTCGTCCGTGCCGTCTCTGTTTTTTCCCAACTTTCGTCCCTTTCGAACCACTCCTTCTTGGTGTTGCATTTGCTCTGTCAGTCAGTGTAGATGTTCAATTCTTTTCACGCAGATATGATTTCAATTGAAGTGTTTTAAATATAAAGAATAGGATAATGGTTAGTTCGGAGCCATATGTCGTAGGCTCTAGGGAGGTATTGTCTTAGCCCGTAAGTTGTTATTTATGCGTATTCAAGATAAGTGACCAAATAATCAGAGTTCAGATTTATGAATGGAAAATTTGGAGAGCAGTTTTACGATTTCACACTCACGCAAGAGTTTGTTTGGGAAATACATACGTAAAGATATGATCAGATTTACATTCGCAATCTGACTTTATCCCATTTAATTTTTATTACGTTTCAATTTAGCAAACCATCCATTTTTATCACAGTGAGATGACTTAAATGTGGTGAGAATAATTTATATAATTAGCGTGACAGTATTCACAACGAGTATTTATATGGAGACCGTGATTGCTCAGTGATCTCTTGAATATAATAATTGGAGAAAATCAATTACATTTCGGAACATGGCTACGAATATAAAAGTAAATAACTAATATGAACTGGAACATTAAATGAGAAAGAATGTAAATAATTTAAAGCTTAATTATTTTACTTTTATTTGAGCCAGCGCTGACTCTAATCCTTTATGCTTAAATATTATTAAGATAATACTACCCAGAATTCACATTAACTTACATTGAACATGATTTATTCAATAAATTTTCTTATATTTTTCTTTTAGAAAGTGCCTGTGTTTTGAATTCCTTTTGGGTAACGACTAGTTTGTAAGTTAGCTAATAAGTTTTGTAGATATAAGTAATTGATGAGTTTGACAAGAAAAAAAGAGATTCTTTTTGAGGTTATCGGCCACAGGTCCTTACTTGAGCGTATAGGTATTCCCATGATGTGCATCTCAACAGACCGGGTCTCTTGCGAAACCACGTAAAAAAACTAACCATATAAAATCACAGTTTTTATGAGCGATAGATGGAATACCCTGAGAAGAAATTGAGTTACCGGGAGAACTTGGCACTGACCGCTCGATAGGCGGGTGCAATATCAACCATACTTATTCTCTTTAAAAATTTCAAACCACTCTCCACAATAAATTACACCATCTCACTTGTCATTCTATACATTACCAACCATACATCACTATCTCCCTTTTCATCCGCCAGCCTTAACTCCTCACAATTATTGCAGCCACTCTACTACCTTGTTCACTAACAATTGACTTAGTCCATAAGATCATGTACCAGCCCTCTCCACACAATAACTTAATCACGAAACCTCGTGATTATTTACAAACTCACCAAACATTCTATCGGGTAAATGAATCACAATAATCCTGGAACCACCTGTATTCATCAACCAAAATATCTCAACTATAGTCACATAAGCCTCTCGACATATTAAATTATGCCACTACATTTTACCATCACACTATAATAAATTATGCCATCACATTTTACCATTAACTTTTACCCTTATCACCTAACCATTTTTTACAATCACTCTATTCCTTCCTTACTAACCAAATACCCACCTCATCTTAATTACAGCCTTCCAATACCATCTAAATTCACTACTTCTCCTCTCATTCCAACACAGAACTCTGATCACTCTATTACATTTTCGATACATTTGACACCAATTTCGTCACTGACGGCGATCGCCGGTCTTCCGCTACGGGGGTTGTCAGAAACACTTTCCCGGTCTCCTCGAAAACAGGCGAACCACTCGTACATACACGTTTCAAATAGTGACAGCAATTAATATATCGGTACACACTTTACCACCTACCAATTTAACTACTTAATCACTCTTATCTCAGCTGAAAATAACACACACACACACACACCACTATTCTCATGTGCTTAAACAATTTACTTACTACTGCTGCTTGTTTTTTTTACTTCTTGTCACTACACCTTCGTCCAGTTTACTCTTCTTACCCCACATCTCCTTGAGGACCAAGCTTCTCCCTTTAGTCAAGGGCACCTCTTGCCTCTGCTTCATCCCTCAAAGCAGTATTTTCACTTCGTTTATGGGCACTTGCCACATCCTGTGCTTCCCCCTCCACATTCACTCCCTGTATCTTCCTTTCTTCTCTCACCCTGTCCTCTGTCCTCAGCTCCTTAACTATTGTCCTGGTCTCCCTCATCATCTCATTTGCTGCTCCTCTGGCTCCTACGATCGCTTTGAAGATAGTATGCGCATCCTTCTCTCTCCTGCTGATTTCTTCCTGCTCCAAGCTCCGTTCCAATGCTTTCAGATTCGTCACTGTCCAATTTCGGGACCAATTTCCGTGGCTCACTACCAGTGTATGGCCTCTAATATATGCTCTCAACCCCTGCAGCTTTGCCCTCACGAAATGCTTCTTCAGAATTCTGAAATTCATTTTCTTCTCTCTTCCCAAATCCCTCTTAATCCCAATTTTCTCATTCCATAGATTCCCAGCATTCCTTATCACTATATCTGCCATCAATGAAGATAGTAGCGACAGGGTCTGCGCCCTCTCACCTTGCCTACCCTCTCCACATTGTCTATGTCGACCTCACTGAAGTTGATTTTCAATTTCTGTTGAATGGCATCCACCACTTTGTAGGTAATGTCTACTTTCGTTTCCGTCTTGTCTTCCTCCACCCCATAAATAAATATGGATTTCTTCTTGCGGTCCTTGTTGAAGACTGCTATTTCTTTCTTCAAATTTACCACCTGCTCTTCCATATTTTTCATTATTTCCTTTAGTGACACCAGTTCTCTCTCGCTGCCCTCCATCTTTGTCTTAGTATTTCTCGTGTATTCCTGGATCCAGTGTTTCGTCTTTTCGTGCTCCTGGACTTGCTCCTGTAGCAATTTCTTTAGCTGCTCAAACGGGCATAACTCCTCCACTACCTCCTTTACCACCTTCCTTATAATTTCAATGTCTTTCCAGCTCATGTTGCTACTACTCTGTGGCCCCGGCTTTACCTCCATTCCTCCATATGACCAGCAGCACAGTAACCACCATCGCCGCAAGAAGCACCTTCTCCTTCATTGCCATCTCTACGTTACATTCTTTTTTATTATTCGTTCTTTTCCTCATTATTCCCTGCCATCTTCCGATAGTAACCCTGTACTGTTCAATGCAGATCATCTTCCGAGCTTCCTCCACACACTCCACTTGACTCGACCGCTTCCCCACTCTTTCAACACTCCACACAACCGGCACACACCGCACGACGCGTCTGATCTCTTTGCTGGGTTAAGCTAGACTGCCTTCCCTCATATTCCCGAACATTCGACGTCTGACAACCAATACAAAAGAACAGGAAGAAAATCAGTATCTTATAAAGTTGGATTTAGAGGTTTCTTGATCGTATAGGGACGTAGTAGCAACGGTTTTCGGCTTATATCCGCTCAATCCCTTTGCTGTCGACAGTGAATTTAGATATTTGAACTATTGGACGCTTTTTTACCTCTTATTTACAATGTGCAGACCTGGTGTTGCTTAACTGCTTAAGCGATAGGAAAAGATATTCCCTTTGTTTAATTTATAACCAAATTTAACTACTTCTCTGCTTTTTCTAGAAAATAAGAAGGAATGAAAGAAAAAAAGAAAGAAAGAAAGAAAGAGAGAGAGAGAGAGAGAGAGAGAGAGAGAGAGAGAGAGAGAGAGAGAGGGTAGCCAGTGTCAAGATTCAGAGTTCACCAGGGTTTGAAATAGCCTTTCCATTCAGGTGTATGCCTAGTGTAGGTATGAATAGCACATCCCCATGGCACTTCAGCCCCAATGAACCTTAACGTACCAAGCGATCGATGCTCATCCCGAAGACCTGCAGATTACGAGGTTATGCGTGGTCAAATTGACGAATCCTCTCGGCTTTCTTTTTCTCGCCTTTGCAGGCCGTGATGGCTCTCTCACTGTCTTAGCTGCTCTCATGTAGGTTCAGCAGACCTCAGACCAGCCCTCAGGTCCAGGTAAAATGCCCTCACCTGGCCGGGATTCGAACCCGGAACCTCCGAGTAAGAGACAGGTTTGATAACCCTAGACGACAGGGCCGGAAAAAAACAATAAATGTAAACAATTAATGGTACAAACAGAAACTTTGCCTCCTTTTGTGAATTATTAGGTAGGCCCTACTTGGTTTTTAAACTCTTTGAACAGCATGTTTTTAGAATGAGTAGTATTAAGTGGGATACACTCGTGAAAGTGCCTTAGTGAATCTCTGACTTTGCTATCGTAATGTTCTAGAACCATGCACCTTCAACTCAAATATTACTATGCGTAAACCAAGCTTAACGCCCACATGTGAGCTGTCTCCTCCCCTTGCATGCTGCTGACATTTTCACAGAGAGATTCAACTTCATTATTAAGGTTGGTACCGTGGCGAAAAGCGTTGTACCTGTGGCAGGCATAACATTCTTATCACTTTTTACTGCTATTTCCAACATCTCCCATACGCTACTTCGATCTCATTACCACAGGAATGTGTAAGTCAGTTTTTATGCGAATTGGAAAGTGAAAACATCGCGGCAATTTACTGGCTGTAAGGTCGGCTAAACAGCATAATTAGGTTTGCGTTATTGTCTTGAGTTCAGGGAGATAGTATTGAATTCCGATGAAGGAAGTTGAAAATTACTACGGCTTTTAAATATAAGAGACTCGCGACAGTAGATTTCAGATATTGGAACCATTCAGGGCAAAAAGTATCTATCACTCTGGAGTCCATTCTTGCCCAAATCCATTTCTTGGAAGTCACAACGTTAAAATGCACTAGGACTACTGGTATACGCTAAAACCAATGTATTTCCTTCATTGATCTATATCTGTATCATCTTTGACAATATGACAGTAACTGAGGTATTAGCGATGCTAATAATGTCATTCCTTATGCAACCAGTCCCTATGATGAATGGTGTAAAACTGTCGGTCATGGGGTCCGTTCATGCGTTCATTTCAATGGGCATGGCAGACCGATATAGCCTATAATAGCAGTGGCTGGCTCAGTGAGGAATGCAACGGGAAACTACTTTATCCCTTATTTCCCCAATACGCCTCTTCAGTGACGTCTAGACTATCTGTGAACAAATATTCATGGCAACCTATCAACCACATCATGGGATATAAATATGAGTATTTACTGATATAGATATCGGTAGAGCCCGCTGCGCCTGGCGTTTTCTGTTAGGCATCCCAACGAACATCACTGGTGGTATAATGGTCCATTCTCCATTGCTGTACACCAAGCAACAGTCGCCTTTAACCACTTACTGCACAATCATCTTTGCAAAAACATGTATGCGACAGGTATTTTCACAATGCATCAACTGCCATGCGGTTATGTAAAAAGTACGTGCGAATTATAAGCTTTCAGTAAGGAACGAAGTGAATGCTAAAAGCGATGGCATACTGATAGAAAACGTGCGTGCATTTGTAAAGCGGAAGTAGTTGTCCATTTAGTACATTTTCCCGTGAACTGTTAGCTGTGGTCGCTGTGGTGGCATAGGTAAAGTGGGGTGCTTCTAACACAACTGCGGTTAGTAGGTGGGTTCGAATCTTACTTGAGCCTGATAATTTTATTCGCATTTTCTACTTCGAGAGTTGTCCACAAATCCAATGTATTAGAATACCCACATGTCGTGGGTTATTTATTACTGTTGCAGGCGCTGTGCTTGCTGTGCGTTCTGTCTCGCTTCACCGTAGATGAGGAACATGTCAACATACTCATCTGTTGAATGCATAGCGAAGAAATGACCAGCACTGCTAGGCTACACCAAGTGTCAGGCCAGCACACATTGAACATGCACGCTGCATTCTATTGGTCGAATGTGGCACAAATGGCCTTGTATTTGATCCTCAAAATTTAAAATGTGAATATACCGTAAATAATTAAATCTCGTGAGACTCGAACCCGTCCGCCTCTGTGGTGTAGTGGTTAGCGTGATTAGCTGCCACCCCCGGAGGCCCGGGTTCGATTCCCGGCTCTGCCACGAAATTTGAAAAGTGGTACGAGGGCTGGAACGGGGTCCACTCAGCCTCGGGAGGTCAACTGAGTAGAGGTGGGTTCGATTCCCACCTCAGCCATCCTGGAAGTGGTTTTCCGTGGTTTCCCACTTCTCCTCCAGGCGAATGCCGGGATGGTACCTAACTTACGGCCACGGCCGCTTCCTTCCCTCTTCCTTGCCTATCCCTTCCATTCTTCCCATCCCTCCACAAGGCCCCTGTTCAGCATAGCAGGTGAGGCCGCCTGGGCGAGGTACTGGTCATACTCCCCAGTTGTATCCCCCGACCAAGAGTCTGAAGCTCCAGGACACTGCCCTTGAGGCGGTAGAGGTAGGATCCCTCGCTAAGTCCGAGGGAAAAACCGAACCTGGAGGGTAAACAGATGATGATGATGATGATGAGACTCGAACCCACCTACCAACGTAAACGAGTCAGCACGTCTGTGACTATTGCCTCGAACATATCAGAAACCATACTTAGTGTAAAACTACTTCCCGCTTCACAAACTCGCGCACGTTTTCTATCAGTATGACATAGCTTTTAGCTTTTTCATATTCGATTGAAAACCGTATGACAGTTCGATGCACTGTGTAAATACCTGTCGCATACATGTTTTTGCAAAAGTCTTGCTGTGATGACGCAGTAAATGGTTTAAAGGTGACTGTAGCTTGGCGTACGACAAGGGAGAATCGATCATCATACCACTAAAGTTCGTTGGGATGCCTAACAACAGAAAAAGTCAGGCCTAGCGAACTCCCCTGGTATAATCTTCAAAACCTCTTGTAATTGTACATTTAATTTTGCTTAGTGTACTTTTCGGTAGAGTAGAACGCTAACTAGGAATAGCAATATTGATGCTTGCTCTCGACTGTGGTTGCTCAGGAATTTTATTTCAACGTGACAGCTAGATGTTGAAAGGTGTATTCAACACAGTTCATTTAGAACGGTTCGCTGATTTTAAAATTATGAAATATAATAATTTATTATCCCCAAATGTAAACGGATTAGTACATTAACATCGTGGTTGCATTTTCAGCAATGATATTTGATAATGGCGAAATTGCGGCGTAGCTGAAGATCTTTACAAGGTCATGTTTTCATTGTGACGTGAGAGGATAGGAATTCTTCTGGCGATTTATTTCCTTAAAATTTGTTAACTATCTGAGGCAAGATAAGCCCAATAACAATCTAATTAAATTATTAACAGATAGGCAAATGTACCATACTAATAAATCTTAGTGTTATTATATGACTTTGCTGGCGAGATGTAGTGTTTACAGTGCACTATGTCTTCTGGTATGGGCTATATCAAATTTGTTACTTTCATTGACCTGTCTCAGTCTCATCCTTGGCTTTGACAATATGAAAGTGACTGAGGTATGAGTGATGCTAGTAATACCATTGCTTACGCAGCCAGTCCCTGTTATGAATGGTGTGAAAATATCGCTCGTAGGGTCAGTTGGTGCATGCATTTCAGTGGGCTTGGCAGACTTATATGTAATAGCAACGGCTGGCTCGGTGAGGAAAGAAACGGGAACTACCTCACTCCTCATTTCCCTAGTACGCCTCTTCAGTGACGCCTAGGCTATTTATGACAGCTATTGACGGAGCTGCAGAGGATCAGACGAGCCTTCGGACTGAATACCCAACATACATACATACATACATACATACATACATACATACATACAGTGTTATTATCGTTATATTGTCCGACTCGTTGGCTGAATGGTCAGCGTACTGGCCTTCGGTTCAGAGGGTCCCGGGTTCGATTCCCGGCCGGGTCGGGGATTTTAACCTTCATTGGTTAATTCCAATGGCCCGGGGGCTGGGTGTTTGTGCTGTCCCCAACATCCCTGCAACTCACACCCCACACATAACACTATCCTCCACCACAATAACACGCAGTTACCTACACATGGCAGATGCCGACCACCCTCATCGGAGGGTCTGCCTTGCAAGGGCTGCACTCGGCTAGAAATAGCCACACGAAATAGATAGATCGTTATATTTTGTATTACGTGAAGTGTGCTCATTGATTGCGATTGGGGATTATTATTGTGCTGTGTGGGATATCACAGTGAGTTGTTGACTCAACGATTGAAATTGTTTTAGATGACTGCTATTTTGGTATTTTTGGGTAGGAATAGATCCGTCATTCCTATATAAAAGGGATGGCTGAGAAAACAGTTCATGGAGACTCCACAGACTCGCTGCCAACATAAGGAAATAAACACCACAATAGTAACTCGTGATAAATTCGAGAATGACAGTTGTTACATTGTTACATTCTTCATTTCTTAAGTTCTATCCATTTCGATAGTAAAGCAGCATCACAGGCTACCCCGTGTCTTTTACTTGAAAAGTATATTTTAATTATTTGTATGTTGATACTGCTTCGATGATAAGAGGCTTTCTCGTTGTTTTAGCGTTCTCGTTTTACTTCAATTACTCGTATTAAGAAAATGTTTATACATTCATATAGGAGCCTAAATCACCTATACGTACCTAAATTCACGATCTTATACAAGCTCAGTCTCTCGTTCTACATTTCTCACGACTTTGCTGAATGGAAATGGAAAAGAAAAAAACAGCACAATGTACATACTTTATATTTTGAACTTGTACGCACATATTTATTCAAAACAACAGGAAAGAGGTACGTAATACGTAGCCTACAAAAACACACACACACACACACACACATTGGCAACCACTCGTTCAATGTGAGAGAAGTTTATAATCATAATATTACTATTTCTTCATATTAAGAACGCGTATGATTCTAACTTCAGTTCATAATCTCAGAAATTTAAACCCGAAACTAAAGAAATTCTTGTTACATAGGCATCAGGTAGACCATTCACATCCCATAAAATATCACTGAAAGCAAATGTTTGCATTGTGTCAACTAGAAAGTGTCGTAAATTATTAAACAAATAGCTTCAATGAAAAGATAGTCCTAAATTGAAAACATTTTAGTATCTAACCTCAAAAAAGCCTTCGTGGCTCAAGCGGCAGTGCGTCGGCCTCTTACCACTGGGTTCCGTGGTTCAAATTCCGGTCACTCCATTTGAGATTTGTGCTGGACAAAGCGGAGGCGGGACAGGTTTTTGTCCGGGTACTCCGGTTTTCCCTCTACCTTTCATTCCAGCAACACTTCGTCTTCTTTTGCTACCGCTTTTTTCCCCACACCTGTGAGTTCGCGGGTGCGAACTGTGTCGCACATGTGGATTTGGCTCTGTTTTACGACCGGATGCCGTTCCTGACGCCAACCCTACATGGTGGAATGCAATCACTACTGCGTGTTTCTGTGGTGGTTGGTAGTGTGGTATGTTGTCGGAATATGATGAGGAGAGTGTTGATACGGACACATACCCCCCCCAGTCCCCGAGCCAGAAGAATTAATCAAAAGCGATTAAAATCCCCGACCCGGCCGGGAATCGAACCCGGGACCCTCTGAACCGAAGGCTAGTACTCTGAGCATTCAGCCAACGAGTCGAACTCATTCCAGCGACACTCTCCACTATCATTTCATTTCATCTGTCAGTCATCATTGCCCCAGAGGAGTGCGACAGGCTTCGGCAGTCGGCACAATTCCTATCCTCGCCTCTAGATGGGGGCTTCATTCATTCCATCCCTGACCCGGTCAGTGACTGGAAAATAGGTTGTAAGCTTTCATTTTCATCTAACCTCAAACTAGTTGTCAAATATCGGAACATATGCCATTTAAGGAGACAACACTCGCTAAGACCTTCATATTTGAGAATGTTATATGGCATTTTGAGTATCGTGTGTAACTAGAGAAGAAAGCCTAGGAAGTGCGTCATTTCTGTACTGAAACTTGATAATGACAGATCTTCCCTTGACCAGTGACTAACGGCAAACCACTGGCACCTGGTGTTCAATTACTACTCGCATGTACGAAATAGCTCCCTGAGACTTCAACATCCTTACTCAACTGTTTCCACAATAAAACTCACTTAGCAGGGCTGAGTGGCTCAGACGGTTAAGGCGCTGGCCTTCTAACCCCAACTTGGCAGGTTCGATCCTGGCTCAGTCCGGTGGTATTTGAAGGTGCTCGAATACGACAGCCTCGTGTCGGTAGATTTACTGGCACGTAAAAGAACTCCTGCGGGACTAAATTCCGGCACCTCGGCGTCTCCGAAGACCGTAAAAGTAGTTAGTGGGACGTAAAGCAAATAACATAATAATAATAATAATTATTATTATTATTATTAAAACTCACTTACACCGAGCATGTGGCTGCGCGGTTTGGGTCATGTACCTATCAGCTTGCATTCAGGAGATAGTGGTTTCGAACCCCACTGTCAGCAGCCTTGATGGTTTTCCATGGTTTCCCATTTCAACGCCAGGCATATGCTGGGGATGTACCTTTAGTAGGCCACGGTCGCTTCCTTTCCACTCTTTTCCCTTTCCTATCCTATCGTCGCCATAAGACCTATTTGTGACATTGCAACGTAAACGGAAAAAATACTCATTTGCCTAGCAGAGTCACTTGAAAACCTGAAAAGCGCTGTACTTATTAAATCGTCAGCGTATTCCTCACATCCCGGCACAAAACAGCGCTTATAATGTGGCATGTTGGTTGAGAAAAGCCGAAAGAATTTCAACAGTTGTTCGTGTACCAAGCACTATTGCTTGCCATATGACCAGGTTTCCCTCGCGTGCACGATGATAGTGCTGTGTTACAAATGTGTTGTAACGCTCGCTTCGGCAAGAGTAACGCCAACTACCGCCCAGCCGCACGGTGTAGGGGGCAACGGGTTCGATTCCCGGCCGGGTCAGGGGTTTTTATTTGTAAATGATTAATATCCCTGGCCTGGGGACTGGGTGTTTGTGTCGTACTTAATGTTCCATTCCTCAAATTCAACACTCTACACTTCCGCAATTCCTATTACACACAGGTTCATATCGTATGGTGCAAGTAGTGGTAAAAGATCCACAGGGTTCGACGCCACGAACAAAGATCATTTAAAAAACGCCAACCACTGCCTGCGAAATAAACTATAGAAAAGAGAATTATTTGTTGAGTATTTGGCGAAGATTTAGCCACTTCCAATACTCCCTATGTTTTGTCTTCTTTATCTTTTTTCAAGTGTTAATCAGAAAATAGGACGCTCAAATTAATATATATCAATGGAATACTGTCAGCCGATGTAACATGTTTTTTTACTAATGTGAAGGCCTCGAATACAAGTGCTGAGGATCCAACCAGCCTTCGGGCTGAGAACTGAACACATACATACATACATCGTGACGATAAGAAATTGCTATAAAAGAAATGAGACGATTAATTATTCACGGAAGAGTAGGCTACTTAGGTTCAGCACGTGTAAATGTGGAGGCAAGCATTTAAGATCTTCCTAAGTTGAGAACATACCCATGTGATGTGAGATTAATAATGACAGGGGTCATCTATATAGCCTTAGAATTTCTTATTTCAGGTTTCAATCACTACCTGAGGATAATAAAGGGATGTCGTCCAACGTAAAGTCCAGAAATATTGCATATTTGGAGACCTTACTTGACAAATGAATGAATAAAGAACTAGAATA
Source organism: Anabrus simplex (assembly GCF_040414725.1). Lineage (NCBI taxonomy): Eukaryota > Metazoa > Arthropoda > Insecta > Orthoptera > Tettigoniidae > Anabrus > Anabrus simplex. The sequence goes on along the minus strand of NC_090267.1, from coordinate 273,243,128 downwards.
AGAGATGAGGGTTTTTGCGGATAATGTTATTCTGTATAGAGCAATAAATAAGTTACGAAATTGTGAATAACTGTAAAAAGACCTTGACAATGTTGTGAGATGGACAGCAGGCAGTGGTATGATGATAAACAGGGTTAACAGTCAGGTTGTGAGTTTCACTAATAGGGAAAGTCCTCTCAGTTTTAATTACTGCGCTGATGGGGTGAAGGCTCCTTATGGGGATCACTCTAAGTACCTAGGTGTTAATATAAGGAAAGATCTTCACTGGAATAATAATAATAATAATAATAATAATAAAAAATAATAACACACTTCAATTTGACGCCATCTGGCTGTCTGCTCGTCAATTTCGACGTTCCGTTTTACTCTAGGCCCACTAGATGGCAGACCGAGTAAACCGAAACTCTCTTGGGCGTCTATGGCTAAGATTTAATGAATTTTGTCGGGTAAACACCAAACATGTCACCAGAGATCTTTTACATGCCTACATCGTACGACGTGGAGTGTCGAATGGACTTTTATTCCGCCCTTCAAAAATCCGACTACCTCTGCCGGGTTTGAACCCGCTATCTTGGGATCCGGAGGCCGACACTCTACCACTGATCCACACAAATGGGATTGTAAATAAAGGGCAAAGAACTCTGCATATGATTATGAGGATATTTAGGGGTTGTAGTAAAGATGTAAAGGAGAGGGCATGAAAGTCTCTGATAAGACCCCAACTAGAGTATGGTAAGGATTTATGGGACCCTCACCAAGGTTACTTGATTCGAGAATAGGAAAAAAATCCAAAGAAAGGCAGCTCGATTTGTTATTTGTGGTTTTCGACAAAAGAGTAGCGTTAAGAAAATGTTCCAAAGTTTGGGCTGGTGAAGACTTGAGAGAAAGGAGACTAGCTGCTCAAGTGGTATGTTCCGAGCTGTAAGTGGAAAGATAGCATTAGTACACGAATAAGTTTGAGTGGTGTCTTTAAAAATAGGAAAGATCACAATATGAAGATAAAGCTGAAATTCAAGAGAACGAATTGGGGAAAAAATCCCAAGGGAGATGTTCAATATATTTTCAAATTCTTTGCAATCATTTAAGAAAAGGCTAGGTAAACAACTGATAGGGAATCTGTCCCGTGGACGACTGTCCTAAATGCAGACCAATGTTGATTGACTGATTGATTGATTTTTTGGATGATCCTTATGAAGAACTAGAAACACCAATGATTGAGCTGGGTAAGCGGCTCGAAGCGTGTAGCAGTGAACTTGCTTGCAGAGGTTTTTAGAGACTTTACTTGACCTCATTGTTTCACGTACCTATGTTTTCTTTCTCAGTATTATTGATGTTATTTTGCATGCTTATTGCATGTGTTTTTCATCCCATATTTCACTGTACAGATTCCTGATGGCGGCAGCAACCTTGGTTTAGTTTGGTGCACTGTGTTATTTTCGTCAGTGTTTATTGTTCTTGCAGCACGTGTCTCCCCTCACATTAAAGCTAGAGCGTTCATTATTTAGTTTCTTTCGTGAGGAGGAAGTTGTGATTTTTTTTGCATAGAGGAAACCGTATTGTCAAGGAAAGTAAGAATTATCCTCTTTCAATACCATGGACGCACAACATGTTAAAATGTGAATTATAATAAATAATATAAGGAAAATTCTGCAATATGTGAGGTTATGAACTAATGTTAACGTAAATATTCTCCAGGCTATGATTTTTTGTCAATTAATGAATATTTTAGAGCAGATTTTTTTTGTTGGTATTTTTGAATCTTCCTGGGGCAATGCTGATATATATAAACATACTGTAGACAGGTGTGGAATGTTAGATACTATTGTTGAGACGAAATATGATTGTTGTGTAGTCAAGAGAATGCGCCTATTGTTGACGAGGCATGTGAACCAATCAATCACGCAGTACTGAATTACGTAAACCCTTTGGTTCAATGGGGGAAGAACCAAATAACTCTAGATACCGTAGAAACTTTGTTGTACTGGGCGAGTTGGCCATGCGGTTAGGGGCGCGCAGCTGTGAGCTTGCATCCGGGAGATAATGGGTTCGATCCCCACTGTCGGAAGCCCTGAAGATGATTTTCCGTGGTTTCCCATATTCACACCGGCGAATGCTGGGGCTGCACCTTAATTAAGGCCACGGTCGCATTCTTCCCACTCCTAGGCCTTTCTTATCTCACCGTCGCCATAAGACCTATCTGTGTCGGTGTGACGTAAAACAAATGTAAAAAACTTTGTTGTTATTGTTGTTACAATGCTCATTTTTTCAACCAAATAATCTGAGGCTTTCCAAACAAAAGTAACCCCTTGTTGTCATTTGTAGAACAATAGTATGTGCCTTGACCTCATGTCGTTCAATCCAATCTACCTGCAAAGAATATGAATTATGATGTAAGCGACGATAAATCGAAATCGCTCAGCTGACTTAAACCCGTTCGTAACCACAACGACCCTCGTGAAGAGTTCTGAGTCGTCTATCGACTAGAGTTTAGCCAGGCGTAGTAAAGTCGTGTATAATAATAATAATAATAATAATAATAATGTTATTTGTTTTACGTCCCACTAACTACTTTTACGGTCTTCGGAGACGCCGAGGTGCTGGAATTTAGTCCCGCAGGATATCTTTTACGTGCCAGTAAATCTACCGACACGAGGCTGTCGTATTTGAGCACCTTCAAATACCACCGGACTGAGCCAGGATCGAACCTGCCAAGTTGGGGTTAGAAGGCCAGCGCCTTAACCGTATGAGCCACTCAGCCCGGCCATACATACATACATACATACATACATACATACATACATACATACATACATACATACATACATACATACATGCCAGAGTCGACCTGCAAATGCTTACCCGATTACTGTCCGGTCCGATCCGAAAGTATGCCTACGAGTAATATGCATGTGGCCCAGCCCGGTGCGACCCGGGCAGAAAACACACCTAATTAACGTAATAGGTCATATCATTCCTTACGGTATATTTTCTGTCAATCCGCCTCTGTGGTGTAGTGGTTAGCGTGATTAGCTGCCACCCTCGGAGGTTCGGGCTCTGCCACGAAATTTGAAAAGTAGTACGAGGGCTGGAACGAGGTCCACTCAGCCTTGGGAGGTCAACTGAGTAGAGGTAGGTTCGATTCCCACCTCAGCCATCCTCGAAGTGGTTTTACGTGGTTTCCCACTTCTCTTCCAGTCAAATGCCGCGATGGTACCTAACTTACGGCCACGGCCGCTTCCTTCTCTCTTCCTTATCTATCCCTTCCCATCTTCCCATCCCCCCCCCCCCCACAAGGCCCCTGTTAAGCATAGCAGGTGAGGTCGCCTTGGCGACGTACTGATGCTCCTCTCCAGTTGTATCCCCAACCCAAAGACGCACGCTCCAGGACACTACCCTTGAGACGGTAGAGGTCGGATCCCTTCGTGAGTCCGAGGAAAAAAACCATCCTTAGAGGGTAAACAGATTAAGAAAGAAAGTAATATATTTTTAATCAACGTAATGCTTTAAGACGGGTATCTACAACCAACCCACTGCCATTATGGATGTGCCTCTGGATGCAGTAATGCTGAAATTTACCTTGTAAATAAACTTACCTTGGTTAATTCTGCGACCATAGACTTCATAAGTACACTTAACTTTGATATTACATCTACCTTTTGTATCAGTTTCGTTACATTCAATTCAAATATAGTTCAAATTTACGTCTGAAGTTTCATGATTTTTCGACGTAAGCGAACGACTTTGGAGAATATTCTTCGCAGTTACATGTTTTATAATTTCCGGGAATGAAAGCTAACTCTACCCTTGTACACGAATACAACAGACAACATTCGTTTCACAGAAATCCAGGAGTTATTGGAAAGCAATACATGAACATACAAAACAGCTTCAAATAATTGATGTGCCTACCCTACTCTGAAACAAATATGTATTCTGTCCTTTAATTACCGAGCGAGTTGGCTGTGCGGCTAGGGCCGCGCAGCCGTGAGCTTGCATTCGGGAGATAGTGGGTTCGAACCCCACTGTCGGCTGCCCTGAAGATAGTTGATTGTGGTTTCCCATTTTCACACCAGGCAAATGCTGGGGCTGTACCTTAATTATGGCCACGGCCGCTTCCCTCCCATTCCCAGTTCTTTCCTAACCCCTCATCGGCGAAAACCTATCTGTGTCGGTGTGAAGTAAAGCAAATCGTAAAAAAGGTCCTTTAATCGAGCGATATAAAGTAAATCTGTATAAAATAAGAGAACGCAAATTTTAAAAAATTATAAAATGATCTTACGGTTGAATACTATGATGTTTACATTCATTCAGGTATGGAATTACTCGACATCAGTTCATTAATATTCCTTGCTGATAGATTTGTGGGTTTTCATCAGCGCGTCTTCGATTATGGAATCTGAGTCCACTATGACCGGTGTTAGAGCATTCCTATCATGGCGTGACATCTCATTAGAGCCTCAACTGTCCGGCTAAATGGTTAGCGTGCTGGCCTTGGTCACCGGGGTCTCGGGTTCGGCAGTATCGGAAATTTTAATCATAATTGGTTAATTCCGCTGGCATGAGGGCTGTGTGTATGTGTCGTCTTCATCATTTCATCCATACGCGCGGGTCAAATCAAAAGACCTGCATCTGGCGAGCCGAACTTGTCCTCGGACACTCCCGGCACTAAAAGCCATACGCCATTTCATTTTAGAGTCTCGCCTTGCCTAGCTGATTGCTACCCAGCCAGAAGGTCTGAATATATTGGAGTGCTACGTGTCAAGCGTGATGACATCCTTACCCTATTACTTGGCTTTCTTGACCGAGTCCGCTGCCTCTTGAGTCAGAGAGCTCCTCAACTGGTCTCATGAGGCCGAGTGAATCCCGTTCCAGCCCCCAGTCCAGACCGATCAGGAATCGAACCCCGGATTCTAGGGTAAGAGGCAGGCACTCTACCCCTATACTACGGGCTGGAAGACCATTTCTTCCTGCTCTTAGCAGTGTTGAACTCATGTTCGCTGGAAGCGTTTGTCGCAGGCACTGCTAGGCGCGGTGAGGCTCTGGTGTAGCGTAATCCATTAACCCAAGAAACTACCGTTCCTTTTAGCAGCAAGCGCTTCCAAGATAAGATGACCACACTGACAATAGGTCCTAACAAAAGTGTTCGTATACTAAAAGTTCATCTTTCAAGGTGCTGTGTTCAATTGGTCCTATAAATGGAAAGTCCCACTACTAAGTCCTCCACCATACAATATTGTCCTACATACAGAAAGGTTGCACACACAAAAAAGGCCCAATATATAAAAGCATCCAACAAAGAAAAATGATCAGACCAAACCTTATCGTTACCAAAGCTTTGGTCGGTCATGTCAAAATTAAGCAGCCTGTGAATCAAAGATGTCCGCCTCTGTGGTGTAGTGGTTAGTGTGTTTAGCTGCCACCCCCGGAGGTCCGGGTTCGATTCCCGGCTCTGCCACGAAATTTGAAAAGTGGTACGAGGGCTGGAACGGGGTACACTCAGCCTCGGGAGGTCAACTGAGTAGAGGTGGGTTCGATTCCCACCTCAGCCATCCTGGAAGTGGTTTTCCGTGGTTTCCCACTTCTCCTCCAGGCGAATGCCGGGATGGTACCTTACTTAAGGCCACGGCCGCTTCCTTTCCTCTTCCTTGCCTATCCCTTCCAATCTTCCCATCCCTCCACAAGGCCCCTGTTCAGCATAGCAGGTGCGGCCGCCTGGGCGAGGTACTGGTCATTCTCCCCAGTTGTATCCCCGACCAAGAGTCTGAAGCTCCAGGACACTGCCCTTGAGGCGGTAAAGGTGGGATCCCTCGCTGAGTCCGAGGGAAAAGCCGAACCTGGAGGGTAAACAGATGATGATGATGATGATGATGATGAATCAAAGATATCTCGATATCAAAGTACGATTTTTGATATCACCAGAAAGTAGAATTACAAAGATGAAAAGGACATCCCACGTTATCTAAGAGCCATCTCATATCATATGAAATTACGCAGTAACCTTAAAGAAGATGATCCACATGAAGCTTTGCACAAACATAAATACGTTAAAGTTTATTTAATGTTTTACATTTTTTCTACATTTCTTCTATGTTGGACATTATCACAAACCATGGAATATGGACATTTTGTATCACAGAAATTTCAGTTAATCTCAATATTTAACAATGAGGACATTTTTATTCTAGGCCTTTTTTGATTAAGAACATTTTAAGGTGGGATTGGGAGATACTGGGCTATCCATTTTTATAATTTAAAGTACACAAACTATTATAATTTTATTTATACAAATCACAGTCGGAAATCCGATAATTTTCACACTCAAATTCATCCGTGCTGCTAAATGCAAGAAGGAAGTCTTGATTAATTATCAGAATATATTGTGAGACTAGGCACAACTTATCATGATCGCAGAGCGTCTACTCAATTTATATTTCTCAATAACTGTACAGTATGTTTATACGGCTATCAATATCAAATACTGTTTTCTAGATAATATTTTAGTTAATAATACACTTATGTTCATAAAAAATCAGAACACCTCGAAAGACTAGAGATAGGAAGTTCATATTCACAGGACATGTGCATTAGTATGTTCTGAAGAAATGGTTAACATTTGAAACATGTCACCCCTGAGGT